>NC_141990.1:30587832-30932832 GCF_049901715.1 Pseudonaja textilis | reverse complement strand
TGCTTTTAAAAGTGAAAGTTACAAGAATGACAGTATTCATGATGGTATCTAACTGCTCCTTTTACCCTGCTTCTGGGTAGAAATATCAGCAGGGGTGGCCCCTTCACATTTACCCAAAGATATCATCTGCTGAAACCAAATCTAGGACCTCTTGGATGTGATTTTCTATGGGATCTTTAGGGAGAAAGGTGGGAATTTCAGATTATATATTGTGACCCTAGATATCATTCTGTTTCATTTAGACTAATTTTGGAGGTTATCCCACCATAAAGACTGTCTCTTTAGGATGGGACATTTCCTAAATTGGAATTATGTAAGCATACTGTAGGTACCTAAATTCTTCTTTCTGTCTTGTCTGATTTCAATTTGATTCCAGGCTTATTTTTCTATCAAGTGAGTTTGTGAAATAATCCCCCATTATAAAAAAGCTCCATTATCCAAGACCATTTGTTACTGAATACTGGTTACAAAGAAGATCCATTGTCTTGGTATGGACTTTTCAGAGACATCTGTTTGGCCACTTTAGAAAAAGAAGAATCTGGACTTTCTTATCCAGAAGAATAAAAGTAAAGTATACACAAATTGTTTTTTTTTTAGAGGAGACCTAAAAATCAGGTTGAAATAAGGGATGGGGGAGAAAATCCACTTTAATATTTTATATGTAAGCCTTTTTGTCACCAAATGTTTATATACCTAATTTCAATTATCCCGCAAAGTAGAGCAGATACGCTCTACTATATACGCTTATATATACGCTTATATACGCTTCCCCGTAACCTCTCCCAATTGTCCAGCTACTTGAAACGCATGTTCATAAACTTGCAGCTCCTTGACAGGCCAACAGATTCATACAGGAACCAAATTTGGCTCTCTAGCCAGAGATTCCCAACTACTGAAGATTATAATAAGCAAAGGAAGAATTTGGCTTGTTTCTTAAGGCCCTTCAGGATCTGTGCTATCTTCTTCTTTAAAAGCACAGTGGTTGTTCAGTTTCTTTCAGGTACAGATTCATGAGCTCTTGACTGGCTTTTGCTTGTTTGCCAACTACTTGTGTGGAGGGAAGGAGGGGGGAAAAAGTCATTTACCCTCGTGAATGTCAAGGTTAGTGCAAACTGTCCTTGTCATCAGTCTCTCTGGCAGAAGGTCAGGGATAAGCTTTCGTCAAATGGGCAGCGTCAAACAAAGCAGAGGCTGACTTAACTCACTGAAAGAAAGGAGACCTTCCCTGTAAGTCGATAAACATTTCACTCAGACAAAAAAAAAAAAAAGCATCAGCAGCAGTAGAAGAAAGGGGTAACCCTTTCCTTGCCTTTTATTTATTTTTTATTTTACATTTTTTTGCTCATCCACCGCTGAGTGAAAGGAAGAAAACCTCATAAAGCTTAAATGATGACACAGTTTGCTGATAAAGCACTCTGAATGTCCACCTTGAAAGAGACATGAACTCCTTTTCTAGGATGTTATCAGCCATGTAAGAAACATATTCTTTTTTTTTTTTAAAGAAAATCCTTTCCATGCTTGAACAGGAAAGCCATCATCTACTTCAGAATTCATGTCCAGTGACATTTTTGTAGCAAACTTGATCTAAGTAAAGCTTACTGGAGAAGTCTTTTTTTTTTTTTTGCCTTGGTCAACTTATTTATCTGGTTTAGAAACCTCAAATTTAACTATTTATTAAATGATTGCTATGGTAGCAAACTAGAGACTTCAAACTCGAAACATATGATCGTATGATTAACAGATCCTGGAAGAATTTATTTTTTTCGAGCAGAGATGTCCAACTTCCTTACCAGTTTTTTTGAACTGGATAATATTTGGTGGTGCCTCTAAACAAGAATGAATCAAACTGCTTTTGCAGTTTGGAGGTTAAGAGCATGTATCTTGAGCAAAAATGCCTCTGGCTTTAATCTTGGCTCCAACAGATTTAGCTGTATCATTGGGTAAAGTAAATCGGGAATTTACTTGAAAATTATTTCATGAAAATTGATAGATATTTAATATATATTTCTACGGAGAAGAAGAAATATTTTTTGTTTTGGTTTTTTTCTATTTGTCCTCCAAGGCCAAAATAAATTGGCTGGATTTAATGTTGGAATACTTTATCTAGGAGAATGTGGTGGCATTTGCTGCTTTACCTCAGGTAGAACAATATCTGGGCCTGGCCTGTGTTTGACAATATTGCTCTGACTTTTCCAGCAAGGCAGATCATGACTTCAGATCAAGTGATGCAGTAGATCAAGTCAGTTGGGCATTCACACTGCCCAGTTCCAAAAAGACTCAAGGTAGTTTACAATATGTGCAGCACATGAGTTAAAAATACAGACTAAAACAACTTGACTGGCCAAATTAAAACAGTATTCCGAACATTCAAAGAAAAGACTCATCCAAGACTCCACGGCCAGCCCTAACCCCAGGCCTGGGAACAGAACCAGGTCTTAAGAGGCTTCCCAAATACTTGGAGAGGGGGAGTCAAGCATATCTCCAGGAGAATGCTGTTGTAGAAGGAAGAGCTGCAAGAGAGAAATGATCCTTGATCCCACAAGAAGAAAACCTTTAATTAAGGGTACCTGGAGCACAGTCAATCAACCAGAGCACACTGGATAAGGCAGAAATAACTGGAGACATGTAGTCTTTCAAATAACCAGGTCCTATTCCCAGTAGGGCTTTATGACCAGCACTATCAATTGTATCCAAACAAGTGCACCTCATATAACAGCAATTACATAAGGGCATAATGGGAAGCAACTGTAACTGTCTGGCTTGTCCAGGCAGTCTGAAAATCAGATACAATTTAATGGAGGGGAAAAAAATCTGCTACTTGTGGGAACCCTTTGTGGATTTTCTGCTTCAAGATAAGTAATGCTATGGGTCAACTTGCACTAAGTTCACTTCTTCACTTCTCTGATGATATGAATGAACTGTGGTTGAAATGGAGCTGCAATGAATCTTGAGAAAAGTGGGACCAAATTGTCTCCTTTTCATCCTGAAAATAATTTCAGTTCTATCAGTATACATGACATCAAAATATGGTTTCTTTAACATTAACTCTTAGCCCATCAAAGTTTACTTTATTTCATGTTCAAAATCATTCTCTAGCCATTGCTTTGGCATCTGCATATCATGCATTGCACATGATGATTTCACAATGCTGATCTGGTCATCAGATATAGGCATATGCAGGATCCTTTGTGCAGAAGTTTCATTACCCATCTCGATAAACATAAGGGATTGGGGAGTTTGCTCCCTATTTATACAGTGGCTTGCTCTACAGCAGTTTTTTTCTTGCTTGTTCCTTGGCTAGAATATTATTCTGTACTTGATTAGTTGCCTGGTATTAATCTTTATTTATGTGGGTGTTGACTTTTGGCAAAAATGTATTCTAGTCTTTTTGTTTCCTACTTAGCTTTTTATTGTCTTGGAATGGTGTGTAAACATGGTTTATCTCATGTGTCTATTAATGGTTGATTTGTCTGAATACCAAACTTCCGGAACTTCTCTTTTTGGATTTAGCTTGGTCTAGGATGCTCAGTGTTTTCCAGTTGAAAGTATGGTTGAGTTTGTCCATATGTTGTCAGATGAATGAGTTTTCTTGTATCTCCTGACTGCTAGTTGTGCATATGTGCTGTGCTGCTGAAATTAGGCAGACATGAAAGGCAAGTAAGTTTACTTAGGTAAAAGCAATTATTTTTGCAATGGTTTTACTTGATGTAATCCAATCAGGAATAAAGAATCAAACCTTTTTTTAGTCCTACAAAGTGCTGTCAAATTAATAAAAGAAAGCCCATTCAAGAGGCTTGGGACCAAAGGACCATAAACAACAGAATCAAACTACTGATATGGGAAGAGAGGTGAGGGAGGGAGGGAGGGAGAGAGAGAGAGAGAGAGAAATGCTATAATAGTTGAAATAACTGATCATATTAATATAGTCTCAAGGAAAATGATGTACCAAATTATTACAAAGTCAAATCTGGTTTAGAAAGTTTGCATGCATATTCATTGTTCCCCACTGCAACTCTACTCTTGTTGCTATAACATAGAAATCCATCAGTATTACTCATATGGGAACCATTAAAGCACATAAGTAACCAATAACCAATCACTTCAGACTCATTAACTTTGGTTTCTGGAGTGCATATTGTGATATCTTCAAGGTGGTGGTACTGGCTCTCTTTTGCCTTTATTGATTGATTGATTTCATTTATTTAAAACATTTATATAGCCATCCATCTTGTAACAAACTCTGGGCAGCTTCTAGTCAGCAATTAAAACAATTATTAGTAATGCAACAGCATAACACAAATATAATAAAAACCATAAGCATTAAAAATCTGATACCAAAATTAAACTTAAGACATACAATCCCTCCTAAAATCTCCTTACCATCCTTATCCTATCTCAGCACTTGAGGGAAAAATGATATGTCCTTTTTAAGTCTCAGTGCTTTTCATAATATAGGAGGATACAGGTCTAATGAATTTGAGGACAAGGGGTGTTCATAGGGCAGTAGCTATTGAAAAGACACATGTCCTAGCTCCCATAAGGTACGAATGTTTAAGGAAAGGATCTAGGGGCATACCTACCCTATTTTTTCTGGTAGGAAAGATAGATGTCCTTAGGAAGCTATGGTTCTACATATATCTTGGTCATAAGCAAGATCTTGAATCACACCCAGAAGAAATTCACTGGAAGCCAGTGAAGCTTGAGCAACAAAATTTTTGCATGGATAAACCTAAGAACATCCATCGTAGTGCATGCTACTGCATTCTGGGTGATCTAAAATGATAGCCCCATGTAGAATGCATTGCAGTAATCCAAATGGGAAGTGACCAAGGCATGAGTGATCATGAGTAAGGCCCCCACACCGAGAGCCATTTCATCTTACCAGAGTTGACTCAAAGTCAGTTCTTCCCCATCAGACTCTTACAGCCTACAGACACTTGGCCAGCATGTCACAGCATCACCTGTCCAGCTAGAGATGTCAAAAGCCATTAAAAGGTCCAAAAAGTTCAGATTAGGTTGCACCACCTCCACCCTGAGCCCTCAAAAGATCATTGCAAGTGCAACCAATGTTCTTTCAATGCTGTGGCCGAACCCAGGCTGAGAAGGTCCAGATAATGTGTTCCTTCATTGCCCTTTGGAGACTGGATGAAAGTTGTCTAATGCCATGGGGCCCAGGGATTACCTCTTGAGAAGGTCTGTACCACCCCCTCCTGCAAAGAGGCATTGATCACCACTTGGACACAACCATGTGTCCCTAACCAAACAGAAGGGCATGAATCCAGAGCATAGGTGGCTGAGCTCATAGCTTCAACGTCTTCAAAATAATCTGGCTCAATCATCTTGCAGGTAACAATGTTCATATTATCTTCATCACCTCCAAAGGATCTGTTTATCCAGAGTCCAATTTTGAGGGAAGATGAGAAACTTTATCTGAGAGATGCTGAGATTATTTCTCATAGTGACCCTGCAAGGGTTCCTTCAACTCCTTACTCAGGAAAGACCTGGTTATTTGAAATGGAGGCACTAGTTGACAACCTACAGATGCAATAAGGACAGAGAAGTAATTATGCTTCACTGCTCTAACTACCATAAGACCTAATATAAGATCTTGTCTGTACTTATTGCCTTCCTTCATCAGAGCTCTAAGCATCCCTTATGTCACGTCCTCTCTCTGAGCCATTCAGAAATCCATGGAATTCTATGACATCCATGTACACAGGGTATAATTTGGTCCATGGGCCCCATCATCAAGCTGTAAAAAGACATTTGGTCTAACTGTATAACCATGTCTGGAAAAAAAAACCCAATTTTCTTCTGAAACCGTGCTTGTCCATTAGGTACCTGGGGTAGGCCAAAGAAATAGGATCTACCATCTGTGGTGATGGATGACAGTGGTAGAGAAGTCTAGGGTCAAAAGACAGTGGACCGTTGATGGCTGGAGTTTGATGTTAATGTTGTTATGTTATGGTACTTAAATAATAGTACAGATAATCCTTGACTTGCAACCAGAATTTAGCCCAAAATGTCTGTTGTTAAGTGAGACATTTGTTAATTTTGCTCCATTTTACAACCTTGCCACAGTTGCTAAGTGACTCACTGCAGTTGATAAGTTGGCAACTTGATGGTTAAGTGAATTTGGCTTCCCCATTGACTTTCCTTGTCAAAATGTTGCAAGAGGAGATCATATAACCTTGGGACACAGCAACAGTTATAAGGATGAACTGGTTGCCAAGCATCTGCATTTTGATCCCATGACCATGGGGATGTTAACAAAGGTTGTAAATGTGATAAATGATCATGTCGCTTTTTTCATTGCCATTGTAACTTTGAATGGTCACTAAATGAACTGTTGTAAGTCAAGGACTACCTGTACTTCACATTTACTGCTTAATGAAGGCACATTGTGGGCGTGCACAATCTCAGGTTTGCATATATACATTATGGGCAATGCCAAATCAAAGTACACTATCAATAAATGAAATGTTTTCTCCAAGGGAAAGGTAAGTCTTAATGATAAAGTAAATAAGAATTAATGATAGAAAATGGGATTTCATATGTGAAGGGAATGGTAAAGTTGATTGATGCATTTGCTATCTTTTAGGATTGGTTGTCTTGCTGTAAGGAATTGCATGAGACTGGAGCAGATCAATGGATTTTTTTTGAACTGATGAAAATCTCCAAATTGGAGATAAATGTATGCATTCCACTTCTCAGGGAATTAGCAGCCTGGTTGCCATGTATTGCAGCAGCTGAAATTCTGAACATTCCTCAAGGGCAACCCATTTAGAAAATGCTGTAGCAGTCAAGTTAGGACACAATTATTGCCAAGCTTGACAGTTCAGAAATAATTGTACAAATATACTTCTTGCCACCACTCCCATGATAATGCAAGCAGGAGCCAAAAATGTAACTGAATAAGCTCTCTCTCCACAACATAGCTACTCTGCATAGAACCATAGAGCTTTTCTGCTCTCTATCTTCAACTCCCTACTGCTAATCCAGCAACAGTAGATTATGGATAAAATACATTCAAACTATTATGCAAAAATCTATAAATTATGTTCATGAAATCAATTTGTATAACTTATACCAGTTGCATGTCTTGGATTTTCTACACACAGAATGTAAACTGTTCAAGATGCAGGATTTTGTACTTTCACTATGGCTAATTATCTTCCCACAGCAGGTGTCAGCATCTACCTGGTCTTGGCTGTTTGAGACATTTCATGATGAGGGACATCTCTTTACCCAGATTGTCTGTCATTAATGATCAGAGTTTGTTAGTACTTGAATTGGAGACTACCAAAAATCCTCCAGGTTCAGGGTTGGACTGGGAAGTCAAACATTCAACCCAGAAGAAGGCAGCAAGGTCATGAAGTCACCAAAGTCAAATCTGATTGAAAATATATTTTTACCTTCAGTTATCCCCAATATTATTATCCTCTATATTGTTTTTAACAAACAATGTGAAAGTTTAAAAAGTGTATTCCTTGGAGCATTGGAATGTTTTTTTTTTCTTTTTAAAGCAACATACACATAATTATCAAGAATTTTCTCCATAATTATAGTGAGAATTGCCAACTGTAATTGATAGCATCCTTCTTAGGGATGTTAGGAAGATCCTCATCCCTGCCCCCCCAATCTAGGCCTGTCTCCATGATCATTTTGTTACAGACAGGGGTGGGATTCAAATTTTTTAAAAACCGGTTCTGTGGGCATGGCTGAATTGGTGGGCATGGCTAACTCAATATCACTCACATCAAGGCATGCATCTCCTTGCCTAGCCTCTCATGACTGTGGGGATGCTGCAACAGTCATAAGTGTGAAAAATGGTCATAAGTCACTTTTTTCAGTGCCATTGTAACTTTGAATGGTCACTCCACACAAGAAAAGTACCAGCAAAGAAGGGGAAGAAAACTCCAGAGAAGTTCTTGAGACAGGAAGTTTAGTCCTGCCAAGAATGTCATAAGAGTTAATGGAGAGGCAGTTTCTGTAAGCAACACCAGAATGTTTCCTTCCTGCCTTCCTTACAGGATTAGGCCAGTACTTTCTTCTAACAACCGGTTCTCTGAACTGCTGAGAATGTTAACAACAGGTTCTAGCGAATTAGTGCGAACTGGTAGAATCCCACCCCTGGTTACAGACAGAGCAAATACTAGGTCACCAATTATCAATGGAGAATAAATAAGTGAACCTCAGCACTCATACTTAATAGGTGAAACAAAGACTACACTGTCTCCCTGATAACCAAGATTGGTTGGCTTTTAAAAAGAGCAGATCACTTTATTTCTGTTTTGTTATTCCTTACTTTGAGCTCATAAGAACATTCTACTATTTCTGCAGTAAACTTCATGTTAAAAGTAAACTATCACATTCAAATGTTTCTAAATAGCATTTTTAAAGAATATTTTCCAAATATTCTATATATTATCTCAAAATAGTATTTCTAAATGTAAATTTTTACAAAAAGTGTATTTTTAAAAAAATTTCCTGCTTCTTTTTACAGATCAAAAAATATTTCAGTTATCATGGAAATACAAAATTCATCAGATAGTTACATTTTCTTGCTACTATAATTTGACAGGTGTGGATGAGATCTGTATGCATAAGAGTATGCAGATATTAATTCCCTTAAGCATTCTTGATTAGGGCAGATGCTGCTGTTTAGCAAAAGGCAATTGCCTTTCCCTGTTTAGATCCCATTATACCTAAGATTTGTATTGCTAGATGCATCAAGGTGCAGAATATCAGGCAGGACTTGGAAAGACTAGATTAGGAAAAGATCATTATGTTGCTCTGACACTGTATAGAAAGAAAAAATTATCTGACCAACATTTTTTGGCACTATTATACAATTACTTTCAAGAAAGTCCCAACTAGGATAGGAAAAAAAATAACTTCAGACAGCAAATTCTTTAAATCAGTGGTATACTGTGATATAATCTGGAAGTTCTACTAAATCAATGCATCTTGGCTAATCACCAATGGCAAATGTTTCTTAGATGAATTTTAATAAACTTTTTTGGAAAGTCATGCAAAGTAAGGAAACATTCCATTCCCATACTGAAAATAAATACTGGATGTGACCTTGTTCTGTTCTGTTCTGTTCTAGCCTGATCTAGTTTAGTGTTTATTTTGTTACATAGAGAAGCTGCCCAGAATTATCTGAAATCAGGTGATTTCTAAGTTTAATAAAGTACATAAATAAAGGGGTGCAATGCAATCACCTATAATAACGATACCTAATTTAAGGGTATGAGAAACCAAAAGCTTTGGGATGTGGGGGTTGGACTTTTTCCAGATTTATGCTCTATAATATCCATGAGAAGAATGCTGAATTTCTTTGCTAGAAACAAATTCCTGGATATTTTTCTTATGCTTTTTTACTTACTTATTTCCCACAGTTTGGTGCAATCCCTTAACCTAAAAATATACAATTTCAATTCATGCCAACCCTGAAAAAGCAGTTGCTCAGATAAATAGCGTATGATCACTCCATGCTAAGGAGCAATTTTTCCTCTCTTTCTTTATATGCAATATTCCAATGCTAATGAGACATTCTTTGTGCTCAAACAGGGACAATTAAACTGATGCAGAAATGGTTCTTCATAGTATTAGTACATAGCTCTTCAATGATAGACAAGATATTGCACATTAACCAACACTAAATTAGCAGAGACAAGAGTATGGATTACTAGCCAACAACAACAGAAACTTATAAGGTCATGAAAGATAAGTGTCATCATGAGCAATCAATATGCCCATTTTCCAGGACAGATTGTTTTTTTTGCTTCGGAAAAAACAATTGGTATGGAAGACATATTAGTTAGTAGGTCATAATAACAATTATTTGGTTGGCAGAAAGAGAATAAAGACAAAATCTAGATTTGTAACAGGTATAATCCACTTTCTAGATGACAGGTAGCCCCCAGCTTATAACAATTCATTTAGTGACTGTTCAAAGTTACAACGGCACTGAAAAAAGTGACTTATGAACTTTTTTCACTCTTATGACTGTTGTAGCATCCCTATGGTCACATGATCAAAAGTCAAATGCTTGGCAACTGACTCATATTTGATGATTACAATGTCTGGGCTGGGGTCATGTGATCACCTTTTGCAAACAAAGTGAATGGGGAAGCCAGATTCACTTAGTGACCATGTTACTAACTTAACAACAGCAATGAATCATTTAACAACTGTTGCAAAAAAAGCCACAAAATGGGGCAAACTCACTTAACAAATATTTCATTTAGTAACATAAATGTTGGGCTCAATTGTGTTCATAACTTGATGACTATCTGTAGTTTCCCTGTAGATATTGCATAAGGTAGAAAAATGCAATAGGATGTTGGTCGATTTAGTGCATGAATGTTTTGAGTAGAGTCTGAAACCCAAAATAATGACTGCCTCGGCCCATACCAAACTGTCCACAATTTTGTCCCATGGTTCTTCTTCCTTCTCCTTTATTGGATATTTGGCAAGAGACAATAAAGAAATATATCTTTAGCACTGGCATCATTTCAGGGAAAGTGGTTGAGAGGATAGAGAGCACTCAGCCTCATAAGTTGCTGGAGGAAACAATTCATTTGGACTCTTTTCAGCCATGGTTCTCGCCAGGTCACAAGTTAGAACAATTGAACAATGAAACAACTTGCCTCTGGAAGTTGTGAATGCTCCAACACTGGAAGTTTTTAAGAAGAGATTGGACAACAGTTTGTCTGAAGTGGTGTAAATTTTCCTGCCCAAGCAGGGGGTTGGACTAGAAGACCTCCAAAGTCCCTTCCAATTCTGTTATTCTATTCTATACAATTGTAAAGGAGCATTGTTTATGTTTGTGGATGACCTCTGGAAGACTTGACACTTTTCAATACCATTAACCATAGTAAGTTTCTTGACCAATTTAAGGGATTAGTGGGGGGGAGGGGATGTTTTACAATGGTTGTTCTCCTTCCTCCATGTCTGGTGCCAGTCAGTGTTGGCAAAGAGATCAAAGAGGAAAAGGAGGAATAGAATAGTTTTTCTTTCAAAACCATTTCACCATTTCATCTCAAGAAAGCCAAAAAACATATTAGCACTCCCTTTTTTTTTTGCTGGGGATAGCTAAGACATGTTGAAGGGAACCAAAATGTGTCAACAGATATTGCCTAAGGGGATACTGGAGGGTATTTGAGGAAACACTTCAAATATGACTGACCCAAAGTGAACTGAAATATTACCTTATCAAGTGTACACAGGACAACATTTCTCTCTCTCTCCCACTCCCTCTCTCTCCCCCACTCCTCCCTCCAACCCCAGCCCTTGGATCTTACTTCTGACAGTCTGACTCCTGCTAAAGTTTTACAACAGTTTGTGTATGTATTTGAATCCAAACTGTTATAGTTTTTTATATGTCCAAACATGATAACAAACATGAAAAAATGTCCCTTTGTGTTGCTCACATTTGCAACATAAACTTGAAGTGTCTTTGTACATTCTTGACAATTTCTGTGGTAATATATACGAATAGTACATCGTTTTATGAAAATTCTTCTTAAGATTATAATATATAAATTTCAATCTTTTCAGCTGGAAAAAAAGTCAGAGACCTTTATTTTAACTGCAGTGAGATTATAATATGCACAAAGTTGGAAAGATTTGGCAATGTATACAATGGAGGAATGGTTGGTGAAGATGATGAAACTAGCTGGGATGCCTAAATTGACTTCTTTGATCAAAGACAATATCTACATTTATTGCTGATCAAAAATCCCTTACAAACCTTTTGCATGATACAGAAAAAAATGAACTTATGATTTATGGTTTTGATGATTAGACAGGATAGGTTACAGAAAGAAGAGAGCTTCCTGGTAATCATAGAATGAGAGGTAAATTTATATTGATTTATTTTATTCATTTGTTAAGTTTATTTGCCATGGGGCTACTCTAGGTGAAATGAAAAGAGTGTAAACAGAATAGAAGCAAAATAATAGAACAATGAAATAAACAATGAAAAAGAACACAATGAGAATACATCAATATGATAACCAAAAAGACAGATGGGTGAGAGAAGAGAGCAAGGGAGGGATGTGGATCTGCCATCAATCCAGCAGCCACCTCCAGCGTGGAAATCCCCATTTGGTTCCCAGGCCAATCTGCAGAGCCAGTTTCAAAATTTATACACTAACTGTATTCACAATTGCTGTACAGATCAGAAACTATTTCTTTGAGACACAGTGGTGCAGTGGTTAGAATGCAATACTGCAGGATACTTCTGCTGCCTGCCGGCTGCCTGCAATTTGGCAGTTCAAATCTCACCAGGCTCAAGGTTGATTCAGCCTTCCATCCTTTCGAGGTGGGTAAAATGAGGACCCAAATTGTTGGAGGCAATAGTCTGACTCTGTAAACTGCTTAGAGAGGGCTGTAAAAGCACTGTGAAGAGGTAATGAGTCTAAGTGCTATTGCTATTTGTATTTTCTTTCTTTTCAATTCCACTTTTACTTTTTCTTTCCTTTTCTTGCACTTTTAGCTTTCCCTTTGATTTCATTGTCTTCTCTTTCTCACCTTATAGTTTTTTCTTTGTTTTTTTAAACATCTGTAATAAAATTGTAAAAAAAAAAAACCAAAAAAGGAATTCAAAGATTTGAAGTCAAAATGTGTTTTATGGGACCAGACTTGGGAAGGTTGGACTGCCTAAAGGTAGATGTTGTGTTGATATAACATACTGAGCCCAAGGAAAGGGCTAACAATATTACCCTTTTATCACATAATCACTTGTGAGTCATGAACTAGAATTTAAAATTTAGCTATACCAATTGAGAGTTTGCATCTGCACTGTGATTCCTGGTTTTACGCATTCTAGTTTCTGTAAACTCCAAAAAGCTGCTCTGTGTTTTTATAACATGGAGGCTTTGATTACAAAAAAACCCTGTCCATAGCAGAAGTACCAGAATCTGAGGATCAGTTTTTTGGATTACTGATTAGATTAGGATTAGATTATAATTAGATTTTGAATCCCGGCTCCAAAATGAACCTGGGCATCTTACTTAAAAAAGAAAAGGAAAAGCAATAAAAAGAAAATATCATTATTGCCCAAATTTAAAAAAACAAAACCAGCGACTAAAACTATGTTTATAAAGATTGACAGAACCTTTGTAGGAGAGAAGCCATGTGAATTTCCAAGTCGGAAGTCATTCTAGAGTGCATATATGTCAGGGAAGGCGTGCTTTTGGAATCATACTAGGTGACTTTGCTTAACTGGGGGAACTTGGAGTGCCCCTACTTTACCCTTATTTTCAAATGAATTATTTTAAATAAATGAGCTAGAAGAGACTCCTTGTTAGAGATTGTTGAGACCCTTTCACTTTTCATGGTTGAGTTTATTAGAAGAGCATACTTTTGAATACTTTTACTTAGCAAAAGTTCCATTCAGGCAAGATATTTTAGGACCTTTCAGGAAATACACAGAATTATAGTTCAGTGATGAGGAGCAACTGCTTGACTATCTGACCTCAGTAGTTGAAAAGTTCAAAATGTAGGCAACATGACAGATCTCATTTTTGGATTTTTCACTATCAATCAAAATTGATAATACTGAGCTAGATGAAATATTTCCATCTCACATAAGGCCCCATCTCAGAACATTTCCAAGAAGATCCATTTCAGAAAGGGAAAGGAGGGAGATCTCTACCCAACTCTTTTTGAAAAATTTCCTTAATATTCTCATTTTAAAGCAGTCTTCCATAATCTGACTCTCATAATCTGAGTTCTACCATTGGGAAATCTAGCAATCATGATTATTCATTTCATCTCCAATGCATGCAGTCATCTTGTCGTTCCTGGAAGTAGTGACTGTCTTTGGACTCTTCTTCAATCATGTAAATAAAATGGAAAGAACAAAAAGGCTGGATTTGTTTGTAACAGTTGAAAAGTTTATATATGAACCAATTCAGTAGAACGGTTTCATTTCCATACCTTACAAATATGCAAAATGCCATCTGTGCTTAGTGTAGCTAACTTCAAGCATGCAGCCATGTAATAGATCCACTCCCAGCTTCCTTCATTCCACTGCTAAGCATTTTTCAAGAAAGAAAAATCCATTTTTACAGCTAATGCCACCTGCTGTTACAAGAAAAACAGTTGCCAATTCAGTCCCCCAAAATTGCTGAAATAAATGTCTTTGTGTTTCTGTATGGAATACTCAAGCATCTTTATTGTGTTTCTGAAAATGTCTTTTATGCCAATGGTAATAACAGAGATGTGTTTTAGTAAACCTTGCATAGTTGTATTATGTACTTTTCTCACTCAAAATTCTTCACATTTGAATTTCTCCTCAGATTCTTTCATTTTGAATAATTTGACCTTGTTTCCCAAGTGAAGCAATATACTAGATATCCTTCATTGTTTGAGAAATTTTTTATTTTTTTATTTTGCCCAGGATGGTGTGAATTTTCAAGCTTCTATACTTAGCATTCTGCTTAGACATTTGGAAATTTAAAAATGAAACAATTTTTCAGTCATTTAGTTCCTTGATTTTCCCTACCCCTTAGATAACAATCAATATTGCCAAAATATGCACAGGTTAATCTTACAAAAAACAAACTATATCACAATTGTGAATATGAATGTGCTGTTCTTCTTTCAGCAATGCACCATAAATTTTTATACAATTAAATGTATCATTTCATTTTAAAACCAGTTCAATGTTTTAACAATGCAGCTCACATGCATCCATTATGTGTAGATGAATCCGGAGAGATGAAAATAATTTTAGGAAACTGAGAACTATGGTAGATTGCATATCCTCCATTCTGGAACAAAGGTTAAAAAGTGCCTTAATAAGCCTGAATTTCTTAAAGAAGCTACAGAGAAATGACAAATAAAGAAACTGATGTGTGGGTGAATTCCATAGTTTAAGATTACAGGTATATAGTTAAGTTTAGTCAGTTATACATTTACTCAGAGATACATCTGTTCATCTGTCCAATAAATTTAAACTCTGTACATTTAAATTTACATGATTTATTTTTAAATATAAAACAAAATTCAGATGTCTTCAGCACACATCTTTCCCTAATATAGATAGGAATTTCATAACAGCCTTGCTATATAAGTCCAGAACCCCATCTAGTCTAGCCTTCTGTCACAATGGCCAACCAAATGCATGCTGAAAGTTCATAGATTAAAAAAAAAAGGAGGAAGAAACACATTTTGTGGGCAATTTTCAGTGACGTGCACCTCTTATACATAAACATTGAGCCAAGAAACTATGTGGCATATTATAAAAAACAAAAACAAATGGGCATTTGATGACCTTAAACTTAGACAAGGGGTTGGACTAGAAGATCTCCAAGGTTCCTTCCAACACTGCTATTCTGTTAATTACCATCTCCCGGACTAATTTTTTTCCAGCAAGTTACTTGTGGTGTGCCTGAAAACAAAGGGGAAAGCAAACATTAGTCACTAATTCAACATTCTTCTTTATAGTAGGTAAATACTGGTATATAACAATTGTGCTCAGCAGGGATTACAAGAGTAAAATTCCTTTCATCTTTGACTGGAGTCACATTGATTGGGGTGGGGTCACATTGATTGGGGTGGGTGGCAACTGGAATACTAGTAGGTCTGGAAAATCCGAAGTTCCATATCAATGTTATATATCCATGCAATGCTATTGTGTAAATTCTATGCATTATTATAGCAAGGGGAGTCCAGATGATTACTGTGGGATTTTTCCCAATAAATATACACTGAAAAAAATGAATGACTGGTGAAATTGCCTTTTTCCCCACATAGGGCATGAGATGATAAAGATTTGCAAATAAATTGTTGAAAGAAAAAGCTATTTGAACCAACGTGCATTTCTCTCCCCCCCCCCACTTCATTCTGACCTATTTGTCTGCCCTGAAAAGGACAACTTGGACATGTCTTTAAAGGGAAAAAAAAGGCATAGGCTCCAAAGCACAAGACTGTATGACCTTTGACACAATGCAGCCATTGACGATGATGACATAATGTCATGAGAACAGATGGAAATAATACAGCAAAGCCCCTCTCTCTGCCTCTAATAGGCAGCTGGTGACATGAGCAGAACACCTCCTGCACCACTTAATAAAATTATCTTCATTTAGAAAAAAGGATGAAGATACGGAGCCAATTACCTTAGTGGATGTGACAGGCAACCTTAAATGTATCTTCATTTTGCTCCGTTTGGGTCCACTTCTTAAAAAAAGAAAAAAGAAGCTATGAATAAGGATAAAAAATGACTCAGAAGTGATGCCTGAGGAAATTCTTATCCTCAGCCTGGATAAAATTAATAGGGGAGGATTCAAAGCAGAATAAAATAGGGCCTGAGAAAATTGGGCCATTTCCACATTTGTCCCTTTACGTCTTGACTGAATTACTGAAGTCCAGGTTTCTTGGCTTTACAACAAGCTCAGAAGAAATGAACTGGTGGGGCCAACCTATGACTCTGACAGCTCATGTATTAGATGGAAAGTGGGATCTGCAATGTATATAGGTGAACATCCCAGAAAATATCTTGGGATGAATAAGCTGCCAAAGGTTTCACAGACTTCTTGTCATGGGTTAGGGTCTTTATTTCCTGTGCCCCCTTATGAGAAGAGGAACATAAATAAAGTTTAGGAGTTCTGCAGACCACTGCCAGTGAGGGTCATGGGTCGCACAGTGGTAGGATTCAAAATTGTTTACTACCGGTTCTGTGTGCATGGCTTGGTGTGCATGGCAGGGAAAGGATACTGTAAAATCTCCATTCCCTCCCCACTCCACTAACCTGCTTTCCAGCTCCGTTCTCCAGAAGAAGACCCAGCCAATCAGCTGGGACTTGGGAGGCAGAGAATAGATGGGGGCAGGGCCAGTCAGAGGTGGTATTTGCCAGTTCTCCGAACTACTCAAAATTTCCACTACTGGTTCTCCAGAACAGTCAGAAGCTGCTGAATACCACAGCTGGGTAGAAGTATAGCCTCTAACCAATAGGATCCATTCTTACACTTTGGAATAACCTTTATCAAGTCCTTACTAATGTGTTGGACCCATTACCGGAATAGACTTCTTGTCCTGGTATGCAGTAGCATGATGGAAGATCCCTTGGAAGCTGCTTGCATTGCTACTCTCATCCTCTTTTAAGTAATTAAAAAATGATAATACCATATGAAATGCTCATGTTTTAGTAATATAATCATCTGGAAGACAATAATTTACAAATTTAGAAGAAACAAAAATTGACCATGAAGAAAATTAGAATTTCCACTAAAACTCTGGGGGTGACATTAAATAAGTTCCCCAAGCCTTTCTATTTTATAATGGTATTATATGAGATTCATCTATTTTATGGACAGAATAGACAACTAAAGTTTTCTTTTTTCATGCTTAAGTACTGTCATCACTTTGAAATGTGCTATGGTTCAAACTTTGAAATGCAGTCCTTTTTCTCTCTCTTTCAATTTACACCACCCAGTAACCAGTCAAGAAACAATTATATTAGTCAAAATGATTTATAAATATATGTGAGATAGGAGACCGTTATATGCTATACAAATATATAGGAATCTTTACAACTTTTTCAGCAATCAACCTTCAAATAGAGAAACAGGGCGAATGGCACTTAAGTTTGGAAAATATGAAACCAAACGAAACCCAGAGTGACAGATTTGTTGATCATTAATCTTAATAAATACTTAAATATTCCTTTTAAGCGGCAATTTTCACACTGAAATTTTGCTTTAGGTGAAATCATCTGCATGAGAGCCAATTGGCAAATTACATCTCATTCCCTATGCTGCACTGTAGAGTTGCATAGTGTGTGCAATAGTTTAACATTCTACTTTTATGTGCTTCACGTGCATTAAATATTCTGATTCCAGTCAGTTAAAGGCAGAATGCCAGCCTTTTAAGGTCAATTGGAACTTTCAAAATGATGAAACAATTTTGTTCATTTAAACAAAATGATTTCTGAGATGGTTGTGGCCAATCACAAACTTCTCACTTACAATAGCAGAATGGATTAAATTGTTTCTTATTTTTTCCAGCCAGCCAGCTATGTTCTTTCCCATCTTCATTTACCTTTGTCTTTTCAGAGGGGAGGCACCTGGGCACACTTCCAAACAAAACACAGGACTACATACATCTATTATTTTAATTTCTATGTATGCTTCTATAGTTTGTTCCGAAAACATTTTGGAAATGCTTGAAGTAGTAATCTTTTTTTTAAGTATGTCACTTTTGAAAGGGAAGGGGAATTAGGTGAGTTATGGCATTAAAAAGGCTAAAGGGAATCCTTGTCATGATGGAGTGAGCAAAAAGATCATAGAAATCAATGTGGGGGCTACACAAATGAGGCCCTGCCCATTTTTAAAATATACATACAATATACAGGAAAAAAATATAGCACATTGCATGATCTGAAACCACCTATTTCACTTTTTATGCTCTCTTGAACCCCAGAATCTAGGGTTTAGGAAGCTAATTACTGGAGGTTAGGCTAACAACAAAAAGGGGCAGAGTGTTTTCTGTACTGGCACTTGAGCTTTAAAATTTGCTCCCTGAAGAAGTTCAATAGGAAAGTAGTTTCCCCACTTATGCTAAGTATATATTAGCTTTGTATATATTTAGTTTTACATTTGGGAAGAAAGGATTTTTTTCATTTTATTTTTTTAAGGAAAAAGTATTTTTCAACAAATGCTATATATCTGATATAGAGAGAGATACTACATGTACCTAAACAAAACTATGACCTTAAATGGAGAAACTTTTTTTGTTCCAGTGTGGCAATTTCTATTATCCAGTGAAAAGTGCTGATTTCATGGTGCAAGCTTAGTTGTGTCAGATTAAGTCAAAAACCTAAAAATAACCATAACCGTAGCCAGCCACTTTCTACAACAGTTACCACTCTTTCAGGGAAGGCAATAAGAAAGAAAGAAACCCAGACAAACCAGATACTAATAATTATAATTACCAATATCATGATTGCAAGTCAGGCAGAAGAAAGAAGAAACTAAAAAGAAGCTATCGGGTTTCTAAGTTTCTGCTTTCCCCCCCTGTGGTGATGGTATTGAGAAAAAAACAACTTTGAAAAGCCTCCATCATTGTTTCTGTGCAGAATTACCTGTCCAGTATTCAGCAAAGGGCATTTTTGTTTGCATGAATGCAATTAATGCTCAGAGTTAGTTCTAGAATAACTTTCCTCAGTGTGAATCCCTTCAAGGATTATAATTATTCAAATCCCAAAGCAGCATAACTGAAGATTTATCCAGTGGAAAGGGGAAAATCAGCATCGAGAGAAACAGCATATTATTTATTTAAAGTCAGTTTACTTTTGTCTTCTAATTCATTGGTCTTCAAAGGGTCGATTAAATACTGGAATATACTAATAATCATAATCATTGCTGGCATTTGGAAAAGACCAAGTCTTTTCCATTTTTTTTACTACAGGTTCTGTGGGCATGGCTTGGTTGGTGTGGCTTGGTGGGTGTGACTTGGTGGGCATGGCAGAAGAAAGTTACTGCAAAATCCCATTCCCTCCCCACCCCACTAACTTGCTTTCCAGCTCTGTTCTCCTGTGCAGGGCAACCAAAGAAGACCCAGCCAGTCAGCTGGGACTCAGGAGGCGGAGAATAGATGGGGCAGGGCCAACCAGAGGTGGTATTTACCGGTTCTCCAAACTACTCAAAATTTCTGCTACCAGTTCTCCAGAACTGGTCAGAACTGGCTGAATACCACCTCTGAAAAGACCAAAGAAAAAGGTGAGAAAGATTACCAGAGGGAATAAGTTGAAGATCAATCCTGCCCTTATCTGTCCCTAGCCAGTTCTTAGACTAGGCATACCATAGCATTCTGGCAATAGCATCATATTAGGATGCTTTGTTTTAATTCTTTGATCAAGGAAATAGGAAATGGGTGCAATTGTCCTAGGTCCACACATTCCCTTCTGAAATAGGATTCAACATTTGAAATGATCAAAGGCATCAATCTTACATGGGAAAAGACCCAAACACACCTAGACCTACACACACACACACACACACACACACACACACACACACATACGTATGTATGTATGTATGTGTGTATGCGTGTATGTATGCATGTATGGTATTCAGCTTTGTTCAGGTATTTTCCCACGTCATTGTAGTTGTGCTTTTAAAGTTGTAGCAACGTTTCGGCAGAATCTCATCTGCCATCATCAGGCTTCTGTATTGTGTTTGTCTGTGAGTCAGACTTTCACAGCCGTTTCAGTTTTAAATTTGGGGCTAGCCTACTGCTGTGCCAGAATGGTTTTTTCTTCATCCTGATTGGTTGGGAGTCTTGGTCTGTGTTTATTGGTCTTGGAATTTGCTATGTTCTGCTTGATTGATGTTTCTAATATCTTCTGTCTGTTTTGTGGCTTTTTTTGTCTTGATTGGCTGGCAACATTGTGTTCCTGTATTGGAGGCCTTTAGTGCAGCTTGTCTCCGAGTAAATGGACAGCTATCCTTTATTAGGAAGCTAGGTTTCATCTTGGTGCCTGGTTTGGGTGTGCTTGAGCTGGAGGTATCAGTGGGGATCTGTTTGTGCCCAGGTGTTTGCCTGGCTTGTGGTGTGGAGATTTTTTTGTTTGTGAGTGCAGGCTTCCAAATAATTGACAGGTCTCCATTATGTTTCAGTGTGGTTAAGATACATTGATGACACATTTATGATTTGACCCCATGGAAAAGAAAAACCAAACAATTTCCTAACACACCTAAACAGCACACACCCCAAAATAATGGAGACCCAGAAGATGAACAGACCTATGGAACAGCTGTCCTGCCCTACCTAAGAGGTACTACAGACAAAATCAGTAAGATACTACACAGGCATCACATCAAGACTGCCTTCAAAACAGACAGAAAAATAGCAGCCATCCTAAGAAACCCCAACAATAAAATTGACCTGGAAAACCAAGGCATATACAAAGTCCCCTGTGCATCATGCCCTGCCACATACATTGGACAGACCAATAGAAGAATAAGTACCTACTTGGATGAACACAAAAATGCAGTAAAAAAGCTGGAACACAGTTCCCCACTAGTCCAACACATGAAAGCAACAGGTCATAGCATCAACTTCAATGGCACCAAAACCCTAGCCACTATAGAAAACCCCAGCCACAGAATTATCAGAGAAGCCATAGAAATTGAAAAAAGACCTGAAAGCATGAATAAAAGAGATGATTCCACCAGACTGTCAATATTTGGAAGCCTGCACTCACAAACAAAAAAATCTCCACACCACAAGCCAGGCAAACACCTGGGCACAAACAGATCCCCCCTGGTACCTCCAGCTCAAACACACCCAAACCAGGCACCCAGATGAAACTTAGCTTCCTAATAAAGGATAGCTGTCCATTTACTCGGAGCCAAGCTGCACTAAAAGCCTCCAATACAGGAACACAATGTTGCCAGCCAATCAAGACAAAAAAAGCCACAAAACAGACAGAAGATATTAGAAACACTAATCAAGCAGAACACAGCAAATTCCAAGATCAATAAACACAGACCAAGACTCCCAACCAATCAGGATGAAGCAAAACCATTCTGGCACAGCAGTAGGCTAGCCCCAAATTTAAAACAGAAACGGCCGTGAAAGTCTGACTCACAGATGAACACTATACAGAAGCCTGATGATGGCAGATGTCGCTACAACTTTAAAAGCACAACTATAATGATGTGGGAAAATACCTGAACAAAGTTGAATACCATACATATATACATACTTACATACATACATACATACATACATACATACTTACATACATACGTGTGTGTGTGTGTGTGTGTGTGTATTTTCGTAGATTTTCACGGGTACAGGTATGTAGGTCTAGGTGTGTTTGGGTCTTTTCCCGTGTAAGATTAAGAGTATTTTGGCGATGTTTTGGTGAGGTCCCAATCACCATCCTCAGGCTGGTGCTTTCAGCTTCGTGCCAGTGCAAGCAGTGTGTGATCAGAGCTGCCGTCTCTCTATAAATACTGGTGAGGGGGGGCCGGTGTGCTGGGCTGGTTGGCTATGCTGCTGCCTCTTGATTGGTTGACGGAGTTGATGTTGGTATAATGGGCTGTGTGATGGCCTTGTGAGTTTTGTTGTGGTGTCAGCTTGTTTGGTTTTGGGGTTGGGGGTCGGGGGTGCGACAGCTGGCGAAGGATGTGACCCCAAAACCAAACATGCTGACACATGCCAGGAACACACACCCAGACCCCAAACTCGAAGCCAGACCAAAACCCAGAATGCTACATCACAGCCACCCGCTCAGGATATCACATCAGAAAACTCAAGAAATTACACCACAAGAACTCAAGAAGTTGCAACACAGGAAACAACCCAGGAAATCACAGCACATCACCTTGTGATGACTCGCAAGGCCATCACACAATCCATTACCCAAGCCGTTAAAACATGGGAGGCTAATGGAAAAAAGATCACTACAAAACAAATGACCCAAGAGATTACAGCACAAGATCCAGGATATCCAGCCTGAGGATGGCGAGTGGGACCTTGCCGAAATGTCACCAAGATACTCTTAATCTTACATGGGAAAAGACCCGAACACACCTAGACCTACATATATATAAGAAAACTATATGTAAACCTCAGGTTTGCACTTCTGTTTGGCGAAAGTATTCATAGATATTTGGGTGAACATCCTGAAAGCCAGTCATGAAGAAGACTTTGATAGGCAATAAATCGTGATCTCTGCTGCATAAAAATGAACCCCATCTATATGTACTTCTAGAGTAAAATACCAAAGAGGTTGTGACCTAGTGCAATTAAACCCCCTTAATTTTGATGAACATACCCAAATGTGCTTACTTTTAATAGTGGCTAAAAAGCATCAAACAGTTCTTCTAAAATATGCAGAAGTTTTTTAAAAATTATTATTATTATCTAGAATGGTGCAAGTCATGGTATTAAACCTACAGACTATAATGTACCAAAATAAAAAATTAGGTGCTGTACAATTAATTGCAGAAAGGATAGCCCTGCCACTTTCTTTTAGTGAATAAAATCAGAGATTATTATAATTATTATTATATCTCCCCACCTCCCATGGGTCTGCCATTCAAATGGTCTATCACCATTTGAATGGCAGAAATCTGGTTTCAGATGACTGCGTCCAAGAAAATCTTCATCCTTTGCCGGCTTTTTATTTCATTATTTCTTCCAACATGGCGGTACTTGCCTCTGCCCGCTATCTGCTGAAGCCTTTTGTGTATTGCTAATGGAGTGCTGGAATTGTGGCAGTTCAGAGCAGGGAATATGCGTGAGCAGCAATATGCTGACAGACCCCTCTGTGGAATCTAATCCGTTCCAGCTCATGCACTCCTCAGAAACTATTTAACTTTCATTAAACTGTGTTTGATATCAGCTAAATAGAATGCATACGGCACCAATATCGCTCATATGGTCTCATTCAGTCAGTCACAGCAGTTGTTCCCCTCTCCTTTATGTCTCCCCTCCGTTGTCTCCCTACCCAAGATAGCAGGGTAAATAGGAGACCTTTGAAGATATAGTTAGTGCTCAGATTTCTTTATTCTTTTGTGCTGGTTTCTCAGTGCTGAAACATTGATTCATGTATGTCTCAGACAGCTTCAATTAATTTCATGTAATATAGCTTTTATCTGCTAGTGGGACAACTTTCTCAATGCTGACACCCTCTGTTCCCTTCCTCCCACTTCACTGCTCCTTTTTTTTTCTTTTCCTTCTTGGCCTTCTGTTTGTTGGTTCCCCAGCTGTCTTGTGTTAAGGGACATCCCTTTACCAAAACAGAAAATAAAAAACCCTTTCTCAGAGGATGGCAGCCATATGAAAACATAAAGGGTATCTTCTTCACAGCATCACAGAAACTTAATCACAAAAATAAGTACCGCAGAGGTCTAGAGCATGAGCCTCTGTTTTGGTCCAACAACAGACAATCAAAGATCAAGATCATACATTGTTGTACCAAATTAAATAATCATCCATTAAAAAACAGCAATCCACTGTATTTTGAGAAATATGAATTTGTCTTTAAAAGAAAAAAATGCTTTTGAATCAAGCTCAGAGACAGTACTGCCATGCACTGTTAGCAGCATTGTAGAAATAATTTGTTGGTGCTTTCCTCAGGGATATCTATCTGCCTGCCTGCCTGCCTGCCTGCCTGCCTGCCTGCCTACCTACCTACCTATCTATCATTTATCATCTATCTATCTCATGTATATGCCTGACATATCACTATCATCTCACTATATTTTTCAACTTTCAAGCTACCCAGAGTTGTTTTGATACAAAATGGGAGGCAAATGAATTTAATAAATAAGTAACTTTTGACTCAGCTTCTATGGTTTTCATGGTGGTCTCACATCCAATTTCTAACCCTAACTTGAACTTTTCGGGTCCAGATAAGACCAACTCAGGTGTTACCAACTGCTGAGATGAGATTAAACTTTTTAGACCAATTAAAAATGTTAATGTTTAGTAGCATTTGTACAGATTTTGGAGATGTCTCAGACCCATTCCGCAGAATAACTAGGAGGCCTCTCAATTATAGCAGGAATGAATGAAGCCATATACAGTAAAGTATACAGAAGGAAAATATAGTTCCATAAATCTCTTAAATCTCAATCCTACAAATATGACTTTTCCACATTGTTTCTCTTTGCTGTCATTTGAGTATTAAAAGAAACAATAGGATAGGGACAGTAGGCACGTTGGTGCGCTTATGAATAAATTTCAGAAGTACTATAAAGCAAGATCAGTGGTGGTATAGAAATGTAATGAAAGATCATTTAAAGTTCACACATGACACTAAATCTAGTTTGTTCAATAAACCCCTATTGTCTAAGAATAAGAATATTAGAATAAGTTATGAAACCAGTTTAAGTCTTGTCATTAGTCTGTAAAGTCTCAAATGGCACAGGACTAAAACTGTGAAAATACTGCTATCTCCAGTGCCACCTAATCCGATTATAGGATTGATTTGCTTGGAACCCCATCAGTGATTTGGCTCATAACACTGTAGCCAGGATTAAGGTGCCCCTCCCCCCAAATTATACAACTCTCTTCCAAGGGAAATGGACCTGGGGCACCCCTCCCTCTTTTGTTTCAGATGCCAATTGAACATGAACCTGTTTACCCGGAATCTACAGACTAACCACTGCTCCAGGACCAAACTGATTTTCTTATGGCTGTGTTTTAAATAATTGCACTTTCATTGCTTATTGTTTTTATGAGAGATTATTTATTATAATGGTGTTATAAATTGGTTATTTTGAAGAAGCACTGTTAATGGTATTTTTGTATGTTGATTTGTATATTTCTAGGAGCAGTATAGAGAAAGAAAGAAAGAAAGAAAGAAAGAAAGAAAGAAAGAAAGAAAGAAAGAAAGAAAGAAAGAAAGAAAGAAAGAAAGAAAGAAAGAAAGAAAGAAAGAAAGAACCCACAGTGTGGAAATCTCAGTGGCTGCAGTCACCCACTATGTTAACCCAAACCTCAACCAACACCACATTGGGGCTTAGTGTCATGTAGACTAAACATGAATTGAGTTTTTATAAAGAGGCTAATGTGTTTTTGCACTTCATCTTTATAGAATGGGAGTTATGTGTAGAATCATAGATACCTATGGAAGGGGGAAATATGTAACTTACATACAGGAGATTCAAATTTTTTAACTGTTTCTGTGGGCATGGCTTAGGTGGTAGGCGTGACTTGGTAGTCATGAGGCTGGGTGGACATGGCTTGCTGGTTATGTTATTGGCTGGGTGTGGCCAACTCAATATCACTCACATCGAGGCACGCATCTCCTCACCTGGCCTCTCATGACTGTGGGGATGCTGCAACAGTCGTAAGTGTGAAAAATGGTCATAAGTCACTTTTTTCAGTGCCATTCTAACTTTGAATGGTCACTCCATACAATCAAAGTACCAGCAAAGGAGGGGAAAAAACTTGAGAGATGTTCCTGAGAGGGGAAGTCTAGTCCTGCCAAGAATGTAATAAGGGTTAACGGAGAGGCAGTTTCTGTAAGCAACACCAGAATGTTTCCTTCCTGCCTTCCTTATAGGATTAGGCCAGTAATTTCTTCTAACAACCGTTCTCTGAACTGCTGAGAATGTTAACAACCGGTTCTAGCGAATAGGTGCGAACTGGTAGAATCCCACCCCTGCTTACATACTTGCATCAGTCATTTGCAGTTGTGTGCATGTTGTCCTTTTGAAATAAAGGTTTTTTTTAAGTAGCTGGGTGGAATGTTCTTTATTAAAAACAAATATACATTCTCCTTCACACAAAAAGCTAGATACAGGAACAGCATTTCTTGCAAATCCTTTCCACTCACCCCTAACATAGCTTTCTATATGGAAGGATTTTTTTTCTCTCTTGAGATACTTTTAGATATATAGATTCTTAAATCTTCTTTGAAAAGGGAGAACATAAAAAACAATTTATTCTTAGCTGTGCGATAATTTGGCCTGAGACTGAATCCATATAAATATTGTTTCTCCTATTTCTCATTATTTATTTCACTTGCAGTTGGATTTGGATATTGAGAATTTGCCTGTACTATTCTTCGTAAAATCATCCCACCCTCTTTCCAATCTCTATTCAAAATCAGGTCCAATTTTGCAAGTCAGAAGCTACATCACCATTTTGATAACCTGCTCACAAGGCACTAATCTGACTGTGAATGCAGCACAGTGGGGGCACTCGATTTGCTGCTTGGATGGGACGGTGTATGAAGAATGGAAAGCTGCTATAAAGTTTTCACAGTGAAATTCCCATGAAAAGCACAATGAAAAGAAAACACCACACAGCATATTAATGACCCAAAAGAGTATTGTTGCTGCATTTATAAATTCTCCCTTTTCCTAATGAAAATGGATTAAAACACACACACACAACTTAATCTTTTTCTAAATTGTGTTTGCTTCACCTGAGTGACGAACAAGATAGAAATCTAAACTCAATGGCAAAAACTCACGTCATTAAAGAGAGTTATCCTGCTCCTTTTAATTATGTTTATTGAAACTCAAGATAGTCATCTTTGTTTCTAAGTTACTTAAGAGAAACAACAAGGAGTTCTCCGATAAAGAAAAAGCTGAAATTGGAGATACTATATTTTTATATTAGAGCTTTATTTATCTGGGAGATTTGTATGACATCCATTCCTGAGTTTACAGTGATACATTTTTAAAAGAAATCTGCAAAACCAACTCTGAAGGCATAATGAATATTATGAAAGGCAAAAGGGCTAGAAAGATAACATAATTTGAATCATCTTCTAGACTATAATAAGGATTATTCATGATCCCATGAATCCCACCATGGAGAAAACAGGAGAGATAATTAATGATAACTTATCAGTGTTGGGACTCACAAAAAAGGCCCTTTTTGCAATGTATAAGTATGCAGTACACTATCTGGGAAATATAAGGTGCTTTCCAAAAGGCAACTGAAATTTCTTTGTTTTTTTCTTGAAGATATTTTGTTTCTCATCCAAGAAGCTTCTTCATTTCTGACTGAATGATGGGGAATGAAAGGGTTATTCTTCTGCAAGAATATAAATTCTTTCGTTCTCCACCATTCAGTCAGAACTTCTTGGATGAGAAGCAAAATGTCTTCAAAGAAACAATGAAGGAAGTCCAATTGCCTTTGGGAAAGCACCTTTGATGTACTATTTTGGCTTAGGTGATTCTGTAAATAGCATCTTGTAATGATCAAATTAAGCATCCTGAGCTGATCCTAGCTCAGGATACAATGTGCCACTCGTAAAACCATTTCAACAAGAGAGTAATGTGAGTCTTCCAAAAATAAATGGCAAGGAACCCTACAAAAGAGAGGTATCAATGAGAGGTATAGCTAATTATAAAGCATCCCAGGGAAGGATCAAACATGAATTAGCATGAAGATCATTTTTTTTCCGAAAACAAACAACTTTTTCAGAAGACAAACAACATGGGTTCAGATCACTGTTATAAGGCGGAGTAAAATGTCTGAAGCAACTTTGTTCAGCACAAATACAATTAAGAATGACCCAAACTGGCATACTAGAGTTCAGATGTTGACAGAGCACTAGCCAGAACCAGAATGCGAAGTCATCTGCCTGAAAGTCTTGTAGTGAATTCTTAGAGACTTTCCTTTCCTTTCCTTTCCTTTCCATTCGATTTGTAAGAAATGGTGTAGGGTCTCCTGCTTTAGCAGGGGTTGGACTGGATGACCTAAAAGGTCTCTTCCAACTCTGTTAATCTGTTATCTGTTAACATGATTAGTTTACTAGGACTCATGGGAGTGAAATGTACCTTCTCTTAGGATGTTTTTGTTCTCTGCAAATCTCAGTTTCTTCAAGTCTTTTGATGCCTCCCTTTTGTGTGTATGTTTTTTAAATATCATTTTGGCTACAATGAGATTTATAGTCTGAATATCAGAGTTTGAGTTAATGATTTTTTTTCCAGTGCCAAAGAGATGGTATTCCAAGGCCTCAAGGTATAAGAAAGCATACACTGCCGCTTTCCCCTAATCTCACTCAA
Organism: Pseudonaja textilis; assembly: GCF_049901715.1. Lineage (NCBI taxonomy): Eukaryota > Metazoa > Chordata > Lepidosauria > Squamata > Elapidae > Pseudonaja > Pseudonaja textilis. The sequence continues at coordinate 30,904,324 of NC_141990.1, read as the reverse complement.
GTCACATCTTCCAGACCACATTTTCAAACTGCTTGAGTTTTGCCATTTGAATGGGTATCATAAAAGTTATTTAGATAAATGCATTGACTTTTTAAAAACTATACATTATTAATCGCATTAATAGCATTAACAAAGGCTAATTGAAAACGTTTCACCTATAATTACCCTAGTCATCATTTCAGTACATTTTGTGTTTGTCACAGTAAACCAGAAAGGAGTAATTAAGACTTGGCTGATTATTAGCCGCCTTTTATTTTTTATTATTAAGTCTGCAGTGAGGGAGGGGAGAGCATGATCAGAAAAAATGCTTTTCTTCAGTATTACACATTAAAGACAATAACAGATAACCATATACTCTTCTCCTATTTAGCCTAAATATTTATTTTAGTTTATTTAAATATGCTTGAAATGGTAGTATATATATGTATGTGATATAAGTGATGAAACATGCTTAGGTTATCTCTCCATCTCATCCATATTTTCATTCTCCAGCCTTTGCCAATCTAGTGTTTTCCTAATGCATTGGTCTATAATTCCAGAATGCCCCATTTCATAGGAAGGAGTCCCAGTGCCTGCAGATGCTGACCATCTCTGAGCAACACTAGTTTAGGAAACAGATTGACTGCCAACCTTTAATGCAGTTTTTCTCAACCTTAGCAATTTTGAATTTTATGGGCTTCAGCTCCCAGCATTCCTACTGCAAGCTACTCCTACTGTAATTTGCAGATCGAATCCCACCAGGCTCAAGGTTGACTCAGCCTTTCATCCTTCCGAGGTTGGTAAAATGAGGACCCAGATTGTTGGGGGCAATATGCTGACCCTGTAAACCACTTAGAAAGGGCTGTAAAGCACTATAAAGCAGTATATACGTCTAAGTGCTATTGCTATTGCTATTCCCCTAGCTAGGATATACTAGCTGGGGAATTCTGGGAACTGAAGTTCACAGATCTCAAGGTTGTTAAGGCTAAAAATCATTGCCTTAATGGAAGATTAACAACTCTTTTAGATAATCTGTTCTGCAGATCAAGAATCACAAGCCAATGCCAAACTATTTCTTTAAGTATTTCTCTGAATTTTTTTTTATCCTGCTTTTCCATTTCAGGCATGAAAATACAATTCTCTCTGAATGCATTTCCTGCAAAAATGAAGCAAAACTAAAAGCATGAAAGAAATGTACCCCCAACAAAAGAAAAAAACAACTCTGAAAAACAATTTTAAGCTACCTTATGTCAATAAAAGTGTACTTGCCCAACTGAACAGGCATCCCTAAGACCAATGTCTAGAAAGCAAAGTTTTGAAATTTCTGAAAAGAAGTTATTGTGGACAGATAATATGCAGGAGCCCATAACTAATGTAGTCCTAATTTAACAACCATTCTTTCAGTGAGCATTCAACCTTACGATGACGCTGAACAAGTGGTATTTATGATCAGTTCACATAGTCCAAGCCATCTCAGTTTCCCTGTGGCCATGTGATCATGATCTGGGCACTGGGTGATTAGTTTACAATTATTGGGAAATGTTACAGCATCCTGCAGTCATGTGGTCATCATTTATGATCTTCACTACTGGCTTTGAACAAGCAAAATCAATGGGGAAACCAGCAAGAGGCCAAAATGGCAACTACACAATGTCACACTGGAAAATAGCATGGGATTCACAATGATGGTAACTGAAACTGCTGGAACTGATGCTCACTAAGTAGCTTCAGCCATGTGATTTGAGCTTTATGACTGTGTCACTTAGGGATGGGAATTTCAGTCCCAATTACCATCATTAAGCAAAGGCTGCCTGTATGGGCTGGTGCAGCAAGTAAAGGATGCATAATATTTTTTTCAGTGCCAATACATGAAAATATTTGTAGCTCAGGGTTGAAATGAGGGCTCCTTGGTGCTCTCTGAGCTTGCTTGTTTTCTTGCAGACATTTCATTACCCAAACTAGGTAACATCATCAGTGCTAATAAAGAGTGGGGTTTGCTCTCAGGTTATATTCTTGTGGTTTGTCTGACAATGGGGATGATTTTAGAGGTTCTTTGGTTGGGCTGTTTACTGTTGGCTTGTTTGGCAGTTCCTTGATTGGGGTATTGTTTACTTGATGGTTGGTCAGATCTTGGAATTAATCTATGCTCATCTGGGTGCTGATTTTTGGTGGGGAGGTGCTTGGGTCTTTTTGTTCCCTTTTTGACTTATTGACTCTTTTACATAGTATATAGATATTGTTTATGTCTATGTGTCTATTTATGGCTAATTTGTCAGAATGCCTGACTTCTAGAAATTCCCTAGCATTTTTAGACTTGGCTTGGTCTAGGATGGTAACAATTTCCCAACTGATATTATCATAAAGTTTGTCCATATGTTGTAGAATTAAAGAGTTTTCATGATATATTCATATTGCTAGTTGATGTTCATGGATGCATTCTGCAGACTTCTGCCTATTTGTTCTATGTAGTGACTGTTGCAGTCATTACACTGCATGTTGTAGATGTCTCTCATTTTTTCTACTTGGGCTGCTGGGTCTTTTGGTCTACTTAGGATGTTTTGAAGGGTTTTAATTGGCTTGTGTCTTAACCACTGATTCCATGTGGTTGTAGTAGTCTGTTGATGGTTTTTGAAAAGTTCTTGATGTATGGCAATGTTATTCTTTTTAGGCACTTTTTGATAAAGTTGCATGGATATCCATTTTGTTGGAATATTTGTATACATATATTGTTGTATACATTTATTGCCAAAAAAGGCAACCCCCCAAACCCCCTAAAACACTTCCCCACCAGCAATCAGAACCATATGAGCATAAATTAACTCCAAGATTAACATCTGACAAACAATCAAGTAATCTAGTGGCAAGCCACTAGATTATAAACTGAGAACAAACCTCACTCCTTACTAGCACTGATAATGTTATCTAATTTGGATAATAAAACAACTGCAAGAAAACAACCAAGCTCAGACAGTACGAAGAACCCCTCATTTCTCAATGCCATGAGATAGTTTAGCTAATTAAAAGGCATTATTTAAATGTTTAAAGCAAAAAGTAAATTTTCATCAATCTCTAAGGGTAGGAAAAAGGTAAATGATTTTGTATCCATGAATTTAAACCAAGATGCTCCTAAGACTTGTGGATTGTTTCCAGCTATGAGATGTTGTATACGCTGCTACCTTTTAAGTTCTTGGGGCTGTCTTTGAATATATAAAACAGTACACGAGTAAACTAAAGGCAAGCAGAATTGAGGATTGTTTGGGAAATCTAATTTGAACTGACCTTATCTCAAATTCTTGGTTTAATGTGTTATTATTGAACATTTTTTCTTGAAATTTAATGACCACACTTAGCATTATCCAAATGTTGATACAAATATTCTTTACTGTACTCAGCTTACAAAAAAAATATAAAATGTATGACACATGCTATAGAAGTGTTTTGAAAATAAATTAGTAATTATAAGAAAATATGTTGATAAACATATAATTGCAACACTTTTTGCATTTTTTTTTTAACCAGATTAATATGCAAACAAAATGGAAAAGTTTTAGATGTGAAGAGCTGCAAAGGAATATAGACAGGAAATCATGTTATTTAGTTCTTCATTATCTGGATAACAACAATCATAAGTTATTAATATTCATTTAATCTACGTGCAATGTAGTCAGCAAAAATTAGACAATTTTACTGAGACATTGGATTCTACGTCAGATTAGATAATCTTTTCTATCCAAAATATTAATGTCTCATCTCATAGAAGGAGTTGAGTGATCCTTCCTTGTTCAATATGTCACAAAAAAACCCATAGAAAATGTTGGTAATTTACCTCACCATCTTGCAATCTTTGGACAAGAAAGACTGAACTAGCATGAGTTTAGCAATTGTGTGACATTTCATCATTATTATTTTTTTTAATGAATATCTTAATTTTATTGGGACAATTGGAAGGACTGCAGTTTGAGGCAGGGATCAGGTTCAGTTCTATATTATGTTTATAACCCTGGAAGGGAGGAAATCAGCCCAGAATTTTGCCCATTTAAATGCATGAGAATCACATTTTTATTTATTTTTAACTGTACTATTATCTGTAATAGAAGTGGGTATGGAATCTCCATGTCGCATTGTCCCACATCTTTCTAATATACATACACACACGCATACACCCACAACATTAGTAAAATGCAGAGGTTTTCCAGATTCCATACTGATTTAACTTTTTATTTCTTTTGCTAGTGAATAGAGAGAAAAGTGGGCATGGGTACATTTATCACAGCAGTTAAAGTGTCACATCAAGAGTATGCAGTCCATGATTTGTCCCTTTCAAAACAGGTTTAAAAGAACTTAAGGAGATTTCTAGCTCTTGACCTTCTTTCCCATTCTAGTAAAGAAAAATTAAGGGTGAAATGACAGTACCGTCCAGCACATGCCACAAAAATTCCAGCACAGTGCAGTAAAGTGCAGATAACCATAAAAGCTTTATACAATTGGGATGAAAACTGTAAAGAAACAAGCACATTGCTGGAGGAACACACATGTAAAAATAGCTACTATTGTGTGCTAATTTATTGTCCAATAATGGGGTAGTATGAAACTTGATTCCAAGAGCTGCCTGTGTTGTTAGCCTTCATATTTTGCAGTTATATAGCATGTGATGCATAATTGTTTAAGCAGTTAGCAGAATGGGTACATGCAATTGCTGGAGTAAAGGCCTTCTTTATGATTGCTGGTGAATATAGTGTAGCTGGGAAAACCTCAGCTTGAATACTGTTTTTCCAAGAAGCTGGTAATACATTGCTTCCCATTTATAACCGTTGGTTTTCCACTTCCCTTTTCTTGGATCTCAACAGGGTTTTTTCCCAGAATAGTAGCATTATTTCTATTGTGCTTAAACATACATTTATCTCAATAATTCATAAATGAATTTCTAAAGTTGTATCATTTTTATAATTCCTATCTTCAAACTATAACTAAGGATTTGAAACTAAGGCTGGCATGGCTAAGACATTCTCATCAAAAAAATGTATTACCCAAGATTACTGGAACATTGCATCCTGATGCTCTGTTTGTTATATGATGCACAAAACTCCCGGAGATACAGTTGTGAGATAGGAAGTGTTATTTATATCAAACTCTAGTTATTGTATGTGGAGCAGTACAGAATTGGAAGGAGAAGATTGCCAGTAATCCTCAATTTATGACCACAATTGAGACAGGAATGTTGCTAAGCAAGACCTTTATTAAGCAGTCACACCCAATTTTACAATCCTTTTCCCATGGCTGTTCAGCAAGTCACTGTGGTTGTTAAGTGAATAATTTAATTGTTAAGGATATCCAGTTTCCCCCATTGACTTTTGTTGTCAGAAGCCACCTGGGAAGGATGATCACATGACTCTGGACACTGCAACAGTTGTAGCCAAGCACTTGAATTTTGCTCACATGACCATGGAAATCTGTGAAAGTCTTAAGTATGAGGATCAGTCATAAGTCACTTTTTCTGCACCATCATAACTTTGAATGGTCATTAAATGAATTGTTGTAAATTGAGGACCACCTGAATATGACTATAAACTAGAGGTTGTGGATCAGATCTTTCCTCAAATGATCTGGTCATTCTGAGTACAAGTTGCTTTTTTACACAAAAATTCAAATAAGTTATTTCTGAATCTGTTGGATGCAGCATGAGTTAATCATGATTATATTCCTTTGAACTATTGTAACAAATGTTTTTCTTCAAAAGTGTCCTTAAATGTAGCTGTGAAAAATGCAGCAAAGTTGCTAACCTATGCAAGGTATAAGGGATATTTTTGGGATTTGTAACAAGAAATTTTTCACTGGCTGACAATCACTTTCATACAGAATTAATGAGTTGGTGTTAATTTTTAGAGCCTGATTCTCTGAAGAACTGTATTTTTCATTGCAAAGTTGTTTGATCATGAAGATCAGCAGAAGAGGCTCTACCAAAAGTATCTCCATTGTCAGGGATTTATTAATCTGGTATGCAAAAAACTTTCTTCTGTACTGCTTTCAGCTGTGAAATGCACTTGGGAAGATGTAACTTGGTCTTTATGTAGCTTTTAGCTGTTCATTAATGTTAGAAACAGTTTTAATCTATAATTTGAAATTCATTCTCTATCTATATATATAAAAGTGAAATACCACTTACGCATCATTACAAAATCTCCAGAACCGTAAAGCCTACAAACTTGAAATTTGGCACGTATATTCCTCTTGTCTTCTAGGTGCTCACTAAGAAAGGGTTTTTTGAAATGACCATCAGAGCATTAGTACTTTATATATTATTAAGAGCTCTGCCTCTGATGCTAAGGAGTTCTATTCCCCTTCCCCACCTGAAAAGAAATATTTCCAAATGCAAAACACAAGAGGTAAGAGGAGTTTCAGTGTCAGTTTTAGTTTCACAGCACCAAGCAGCTTTATGTTGTGGTTAGCCAGCAGCAGGTGCAGACGGCTGAGGAAAGCGAGGACTCAGGTGAGGGGCCAGGACCACTAGGGAGTGGATTGCTGCCTTCAGAGATTGTGGGGACTGGAAGCAGCGATGAGGAGGTTCCTGAGGAGCCTGTGCCAAGTGCACTTGTGCACAGAGCTGCTCGCAGGAAAGAGCAGCTGCAGCAGCATGGGTGACTCGGGAGTAAGGCTGCAAGGTAATGGCCCTTCCTTCAAGAAGATAAAAGCCAGCTGTGAATCGGAAGTTCTTTGCAGGAAGAAAAGATGTTTTGAAACTTGAGCCTGATGAACATTGCAGTATCTTATTGGTATTTGAAGACTCTTGTGTTGTAAAATATTTCTAGGTAACCTTATCCGTTATTTTTGGCAACCTCGCACAGTTTTGGTGAGGCTCATGCTTATCAAAGTTAATTAGTTTGCAGCAGCCTTTTAACCGGGAATTTGTAAGAATCATTCATTCTGTTCCCTTTGGTTCATGTTTATTGGACAAGGGTTTGGGTCAGAACACTTTAGTATAGAACAGTTGAGCTAAGCCACACCCAGGCTCCTTGCTGTCTTCTTGCTCACACAGCAAATACTCTTTCAGTTTCCAAACAGCTCTCAACTCTCTCACACACTGACAGAACACTAGCCAGATGGATGCTGGTAGGCAGAGACAGAATTTTTATTTCCTTATTTTCCTTCCCAAAAACTAAGCCTGACCACATAGTATATAACTGGATAGAAGCATTCCTGTCAAACAGACAACAAATGGTCAAAATTGGGAGTGTCCTATCAAATTCTGTACCTGTCAATAGTGGTGTCCCCCAAGGCAGTGTTCTAGGACCAACTCTCTTCATACTCTACATAAATGACCTCTGTGATCATATTAAGAGCAACTGCGTTCTTTTCGCTGATGATGTAAAGCTGTTCAATACCACAGACAATACTGCTACCCTTCAAAAAGATCTTGACTGTGTATCAGAATGGTCAAACAAATGGCAACTTCAAATCTCAACAAATAAATGCTCTGTCTTACATATTGGCAAAAAAAATCCAAAAATAAAATACAAGCTGAATAGTCAAGATCTTGTTGATGATCCAAGCTCTGTAAAGGACCTTGGAATACTCACCTCTAATGATCTAAGTGCTAGTGCCCACGGCAACTACATGGCCAAAAAGGCATTAAGAGTTGTTAACCTAATCTTACGTAGCTTTTTCTCTGGTAATATCACACTACTAACTAGAGCATACAAAACATTTGCTAGACCAATACTCGAATACAGCTCATCAGTCTGGAACCCACATTACGTATCTGATATTAGCACAATTGAGAAAGTCCAGAAATATTTCACAAGAAGAGTTCTCCACTCCTCTACTCGTTGTAGAATACCTTATGCCACCAGACTTGAAATTCTAGAACTAGAAAACCTTGAATTACGCCGTCTTCGGTCTGATTTAAGCATGGTATATAAAATCATACATTGCAATGTCCTACCTGTCAATGAATACTTCAGCTTCAACCATAACAACACAAGAGCACACAACAGATACAAACTCAAGGTTAACCGCACCAAGCTTGATTGCAGGAAATACGACTTCAGCAACAGAGTGGTCAATGTCTGGAATACTCTACCCGACTCTGTAGTTTCTTCCCCAAACCCCAAAAACTTTAACCTTAGACTGTCTACTATTGACCTCACCCCTTTCCTAAGAGGTCTGTAGGGGGCGTGCATAAGCGCACCAACGTGCCTACCATCCCTGTCCTATTGTTTCTTTTATTTTTCTTTTATTTTTCTTATATGTACCCATTTCATGTATTCATAATTATGTATACACTTTTACTTATTATCTCGTAAACAATTGACAAATAAATAAAATAAAATAAATAGTTCCGTAATGAAGCATGGGTATTGAGCTAGTTTTATATATTACCTTGAACTGACCTAAAAGGTTAGGCTACAAATAGATAGATGAGATTGGTGAGATAGGTGAGATAGATAGATAGATAGATAGATAGATAGATAGATAGATAGATAGATAGATAGATAGATAGATAGATAGACAGACAGACACAAATAAATGAAAACAAAAGTTCTGTTTCCTTTACCCATTTGCCCCTTGAGAAAAGGCATTTAAATCAGCCAAAAGTTGATAAGAAGAAGAGATGAATAATAGTGGTGGAATGGGTTAGAAAACAGTCATATCCATTGGAAGAGGTGGAACTGTGGACTCCATAATCTGGCTTGTCCTATAAATCATTCAGCTAACTCTGTACCATCAAGTCTTAAAGATAGAAATGTATTAAAATAAAATAACAATTTTAAAAACTCTATGAGATCCCAAAGCTGTTTTTTCAAAAGGCAACTGGATTTTTTCCCCCTGAAGATGCTTCACTTCTCATCCAAGAAGCTTCAATTTTCTGTTTATGAGGATTGTAGGTGGGAAGCTTGATTTATTTTTGAACCAATGTTGCATGAGTAAAGAACACACAACCTCTATTTTTGATTCATGCTTTTAAATATGAAATCTCATTATTAAAATATTACTAATATATAGAATTAGGGAATTTAAAGATCTTACTGATACCCTATGACATTCAGAGCTGAAATCAGTCAAATTCCCAAAGATTTAGTTGTAGTTAATTTGAGGTCTGTTGTATTTTTGCTAATTTGGAACATTTCTATCCCATGTTTTTTCATACAGTGCTATGGAGACAACTTATAATAATGGAACCCAATGAAATTCCATTGATATAATTTCATTAAAAATAGAAAAATCACAAGGAGAAAAAATAAGCACATAAAATTAATAGCCAAAAATAATAATAAATAAGAATTAATAAGACAATTTTAGATGCTATTAAAAACCCAAGAGAGTGGGACAACTGTCTACTTGCAGAATATATCTGCAAGAAAGGAGATTGCAATTTAGAGTATAACTACTACGAAAGGAGTGATGTAGTCACATAGGAAACTTTGGAAATATTTGTGTTCAGTATTTTCCTGAAAGTGAAGTTGAAGCCAAGGATATAAGTGTGTGTAAAATAGCAAGGTTTCATTGATATTTTAAAAAAATGAAGCAAAACAAATTAACAACTAACATGCATCCTAATCAGGTAGAGTTAAGATCTGAACTGCTTTGCTTCATAATTACTTGTCAGCATTTCTCTTCTGCTATAATGAAAACCCTGGCATATTGGTAGCTCCGGCTGCCAAGTGAGATGGTCATGCCCTATCCACAGGATCCAAGTACAAACATGCCTGATACAGCCTCTCAAGGGGGAAGCCCATCTTCACTGTTTCACTGCTTAACATATGTAGGTGCACCTGAAAGCTACAGGCGGCTGCTTTTCAAGGCCCTTGCTTCAGTACCTTTGGCTCCTCTGCCACCAAGGGTTAATTTTCTAATGGCTGTTTGCCGTTGATGCTGGCCAAGTTTTCTGTCGCCTGCAGAGTGCCACAAGCTGTGATTTGGAGCCAGAAAACACTATTAATTTTCTAAATGCGAAGGATCACATATGTAAACTGTCTGGTTGCATAACCAATTGGGCAGGTGGAAAAGAAAGATGTTGTCTCTGAGAAAGACAAAACGGAAGAAGATTCTTCCTCACGAGTCTTTTACTTGACATTTTTATTATATTTATATATGCGTTTACGAAAATGCTGTAGTTGGTTAGGTCACGTATCTGCATCATCTAGCATAGTGTTTTTCAAAATTGGTAACTTTAGGATGCATGAAATTCAACTACCAGAATTCCCAAGCCAAGTCTATACATCTTAAAGTTGCTGTGGTTCAAAAACTCTGATCTAACATTTCCCTAAACTTCCCCAGTCAAAGGTCTACAGTATTAGCATTTGGCTTGATTCACACAGCATGAGAGACCAGCTAAAATGCAGTCAAGTTGTTTGTGGTTCAATAGGTTCTGGACACAGAGCATATTATATGAACTCTATTAATATTGGTTATGAAATGAAGCCACAAGATGGCTACTTATTTTGGCAAAGCATGTGAAATTGATATAGGAATTAACCATGCTTTAACACAGGAGTATGAAAGTCAAGGCCTGCATGCTGGATTTGGGCCATGGGATGCTTAGATCTGGTCCCCAGGGCTGACCTGGAAACAGCAAACAACCAGCCTGCAATGCTTCCACAAATGAAAATGGAGCTGTTTTTTGTTGGCAGAGGGTTGCAGGAGAAAATGACGGTCACAGCCGAAAATGGAGCTCGGGAACCCATTTTCACTTGCAGAGCACTCGGGCCACCCAGGCACCCCTGATACAAGTGACGTTGAGTCGGCCATGCCCACCCTGGCCACACCAACACTGCTCCCCCCAGAGAATAAAGAAGAGAAAAGCACAGGGGCGGGTAGGAGGGTCAATCCTGTGTTTTTCTCTTCTTTCTCTCTCAGCTAATTTGGAGGCTTTTTTTTTTTACTACCAGTTCAGCTGAACTGATAGCATACCACAACTGTTTGGCTCCAGATATCCTAGCTGGATGATGTTCTACCTCTTAAGGAAAAGATGGTTTGATGGGTCTCTGTCTCCTCTCATAGAAAACATTCAGTGTTGTTGTTTTAAAAGACATGATTTAACACAAAATAAAAACATTAATGGGTCAGTGAGAATGCTGTCAAGCAATTTCCTTTATTTTCCTTTCATGAGGAAAGAGGGGTTTCTTTGGGTCCTGAAACAATTCATCATCTTTCTTTCTTTTTTTTAAGATAGCTTCATTACATTTACTTTTATTTTTTCTATATCTACTTTTTTTTTTAATTCTCAAACCCATATATCACAATTTCATTTTTTTCTATTTCAATGAAAAATCCAAAAGAAGTTTCCAATCAGCATTAAAATTAATCAATGTCTTTCTTTTAATCAAAGCCATCAATTTTGCCATCTCAACAAACTCCATCAACTTCATAGTAAGTAATATCAAATCTTTCCATTGTTGTGAATATAAAAGTCTTGCTGCTGTAGTGGGCATTGCTGCTTTTTTGAGCATTGCTAGTATCACAGAAGAGGATATTTGTGGGTCATTTTCAAACTGAATTTGATGATAGGGATAGAAATGGCACAGAGTGGCAAATTTATGACCTGGACACCAATTTCTTTCTCCTGCTGCTATTTTAAGTTACATGCTTTAAGAGTTTAGCTGTATTATATCGTTGATTTATATTCTTTATTCTCTATGTTTTGTTATGCCATTTGCATTTGTTGTTGCTGGATCCACCCTTCCTTATAACCTTTTAGGTGAAATTTACAATTTAAAAATCTAAACGTAACTTAATTAAAAGATGTTGAAATTGTTTCCATCTCTTCTTACAACCTCTATCTCATGTCCCATGTAAATATAAGACTGGAAGAAAACATTGGATGCTGCTTTGAACCTCCTTTAAGGAAAGACTGAAATTAAATATGGCTTTCAGATGTGACCATTTGGATTCCCAATATCCTCTCCCCAATATCACTTTTCTTCTTGTTTGGAGGTTATTGTGAAATCCCTTCATCATAGACTATACGTTGTTGTTTTTTTACAAAGTGCATATTTTCTTGGCTCCAAAGCATTGACTTGCAGGGAAGCAATATGTCCAATATGCTACAGTCCTTCTGTTGGCAATAATATAAAGAGAGAGCTAATGATAGCCCCTTGTAAAATTTCTCCCCCCGGTTATCTGGTTAAAAAAATCTTCACACAGAAATCTGTTATATACACCCATACATGCTACCAAACACTAATGAACTGGAAAGCCCATGGAAAAAAAGGCTTTGAAACCTTTCATACAGATGACATCCTGGCCCAGTAACAGAAAGCCTTGGATTTCCACAATCACAATTTGGGATTGCAATTAGCATAGAGCAAGCTACCTCTGCCCTTTGCAACCACTATGTTAATTACAAAAATTACACTCTGTTTAAAAGTGCAATTAAGAGACTGTATGGCACCAAAATGAGAACAGTATCACAGACTTTCTTTTTCACACTTTCAAACCAGGTCATAATAAGATTGGGAAAAGACACGATAAGGCTTTTCCTCCTTGAAGACCTTCACAAGGTCATAATTGAACCCTTTGCTCCAATGAACTCTGATGGGATTTGTCACTTCCTTCATAAAGGGTAAGCTTCTCTTGGAAGACAAAAAAAAACAACCTCATAAACATTAGCAACCATGTCCGCAAAAGAAGCCATCAACAGGATTGCTTGCATAAATCACAACATTTGAGTGTGGGAAGACTATATTGTTTATAGAACCTATTAAAAATTCCTCATTCCACTTCCTACTTGGACTTTGAAGTTCTGTATTACCTACTGTTCTTTTCAAAGTTGAGAATGCTTTAAAAGAAAAAAGAAAAAAATCAGATTTCATATGTCATCCTAGCCATTGCCAACTGACACAGATTCCAGCCCATTCAACTGAAAATGAGTGGCTCTGAATATTTCTTTTGTATTTTTCTTTATATGTTATCCCATTTCCCATTTCTCCATATTTAAAACATAATAATCCAGATAAATATTATTAATCATTTTAATATGTCCTCTCTGAAAATACACTGCTCAAAAAAATAAAGGGAACAGAAAAATAAGACATCCTAGATCTGAATGAATGAAATATTCTTATTAAATACTTTGTTCATTACATAGTTGAATGTGCTGACAAGAAAATCACACAAAAATTATCAATGGGAATCAAATTTAGCAACCCATGGAGGTCTGGATTTGGAGTTACACTCAAAATTAAAGTGGAAAAAAACACTACGGGCTGATCCAACTTTGATGTAATGTCCTTAAAACAAGTGAAAATGAGGCTCAGTAGTATGTGTGTCCTCCACGTGCCTGTATGACCTCCCTACAATGCCTGGGCATGCTCCTGATGAGGTGGTGGATGGTCTCCTGAGGGATCTCCTCCCACACCTGGACTAAAGCATCCCCCAATTCCTGGACAGTCTGTGGTGCAACATGGCGTTGGTGGATGGAGCGAGACATGATGTCCCAGATGTGCTCAATCGGATTCAGGTCTGGGGGATGGGCGGGCCAGTCCATAGCATCAATGCCTTCATCTTGCAGGAACTGCGGACACACTCCAGCCACATGAGGTCTAGCATTGTTGTGCATTAGGAGGAACCCAGGGCCAACCGCACCAGCATATGGTTTCACAAGTGGTCTGAGGATCTCATCTCAGTACCTAATGGCAATCAGGCGACCTCTGGCCAGCACATGGAGGGCTGTGTGACCCCCTAAAGAAATGCCACCTCACACCATTACTGACCCACTGCCAAACCGGTCATGCTGGAGGATGTTGCAGGCAGCAAAACGTTCTCCACGGCGTCTCCAGACCCTGTCATGTCTGTCACATGTCTCAGTGTGAACCTGCTTTCATATGTGAAGAGCACAGGGTGCCAGTGGCAAATTTGCCAATCTTGGTATTCTCTGGCAAATGCCAAACATCCTGCACGGTGTTGGACTGTAAGCACAATCCCTACCTGTGGACGTTGGGCCCTCATACCACCCTCATGGAGTCTGTTTCTGACCGTTTGAGCAGCCACATGCACATTTGTGGCCCGCTGGAGGTCATTTTGCAGGGCTCTGGCAGTGCTCCTCCTGTCCCTCCTTGCACAAAGGCAGAGGTAGTGGTCCTGATGCTGGGTTGTTGCCCTCCTATGGCCTCCTCCACATCTCCTGATGTACTGGCCTGTCTCCTGGTAGAGCCTCCATGCTCTGGACACTACACTGACAGACACAGCAAACCTTCTTGCCACAGCTTGCATTGATGTGCCATCCTGGATGAGCTGCACTACCTGAGCCACTTTTGTGGGTTGTAGACTCCATCTCATGCTACCACTAGAGTGAAAGCACCACTGGCATTCAAAAGTGACCAAACCATCAGCCAGAAAGCATAGGAACTGAGAAGTGGTCTGTGGTCATGACTGGCAGGACCCCTCCTTTATTGGGGATGTCTTGCTAACTGCCTATGCTTTCCACCTGTTGTCTATTCCATTTGCACAACAGCATGTGAAATTTATTGTTAATCAGTGTTGCTACCTAAGTGGACAGTTTGATTTCACAGAAGTGTGATTGACTTGGAGTTACATTGTGTTGTTTAAGTGTTCCCTTTATTTTTTTGAGCAGTGTATTTTCAAACATATACGCTTTCATATACTGTATATACTGCAGTGAATTTTCTCATGAAATAGCCTTTCAGAAATTATCACCTTTCAAATACACTTGAATTGACAATTTCATTGATATGTTCAGGAAATGTGAAGAACAATAGATAGTTGTATTTCAATGAGTGTTTTGGTCTGTTAAGCACACAATTGGCCACTTTGTACAACAACAGCAACAACAACAACAACAACAACAACAACAAGGCCAAACATTATTTCCTTGAAATCATATGTGAATTATAGATTCCTTATGAATGTACAAATTTGCAATAATAATATAGCAATTCCAACATGTTCATTTCATAAAGATGTTCTTTTGTGTACTGAATGTTATCATCCAGAAATAGGTAAAATAAACATATACAAGATAATATAACACCCCAAACTTAACAATTGCCAATAAGAAAGACAAAAAGTTCTGGATTGTGGATGTGGCAGTACCTGGAGACAGCAGAAGAGAAAAGAAAAAACTGGAGAAGATAACAAAATAAAAAGACCTACAAATAGAAAAAGAATGACTATGGCAAAAGCTGTGATGATATCAAACATCCAGATCTGCTTATCCCGGGTCCTTGGAAAGGACTCGATAGGTAGACAAAAATGCCAAACCCAGTCTGAACCTCTGGCTGACTGAATGAACTCTAATAATGAAAAAGCCAAACATTATTTCCTTGAAATCATATGTGACTTTTAGATTCCTTATTATACAAATTTTCAATAATAAAGCAATACAAACATGATTCATTTCATAAAGATGTTCTTTTGTGTATTAAATTTTATAATGCAGAAATAGATAAACACATACAACAAGATGCTTGATATAAATATGAAATATTGTTTGCACCATGTTGTTCATTATATACACATACATGCTCAATGTTGTTGGGGATAGAAGGCAGGAGTATCAGACAAGCTTGTCAACTTGCATTACTGATAAAGTAATAAAGGCAGGCTAAAAATCCAATAAATAAATGATAATTGTAGTTTTATCTCTTCTTCAAAACAAATCCAAATCTTAGAATTCATAGCATATAAAAATAAAAGTAGTATTCTCATTTCTACTGATATTAAAATCCAACTCCTTTCATTTAGTTTGAAATTGAAATCTTTTTGATAAACATTTTGGAGATCATTTTAGAGGATTTTCCTCAGGAAGAACATTTATGAATATCTGGAAAATTTTAAAAGTTTAAATAAAAATAGTATTTTACACATCCTTCTTTGCCAGCAAGCATTATTTAAATTAGAATTTTAAGGTGAAGTCCTTGCCCAGAGAAACATGAGAAGATTTTCAAGGCACATAAGACACATTCTCTACCATTACAAAGCATTTAAAAGAAGTTATGTTTTGCTAGTGGCAAGTTGAACATTCCTTTGTGTACAGCTCAAAGTTTTGGGCATGAAGAATAAACAGAAGTGTGAAAAAAATCCTCCCCCCTTAAAAAATACCAGGGAATGTGTGTTGGAATTTGGAAATGATGACATTATCTACTACCACTAGATTCCCCTATAACGGCTGCTAACATGTGAGTAGTGTCTACTTTTCACAGAACTCCATGAATAGCTACAATGTCCTGTTTCATTGTTCTGATTAAACATCCTATCACCAGAATATAAAAGAATATTAAAGAGGCCTAAAAGATCTGGGCTACAAATATCCTCATGACCATTAGATGTTAACAAATTTTATGTATATTCATACATACATTTCATGTATATTTCGTGTACAAACAGATATATCTTCCCTGGCAACTTCTTTGCTCACATGATTTTTGCGAATTTTAGTCGTTCATGAGGTTTTTTTGCAATTATGAAATTAGGACAGATATTTTTTAGTATACCTTTCTTATCTCTTTCATTTATATTGCCTTCAATGACTTTGTGGCCATGAGGCCAAAATATAATATTATCCCTCTGGTATTAATCCTATTCCGGCATTCAAGGTCTAGGACTTCTCATCACAAGAATGATTCTGATATGCTCCATCATTCCCTGCCAACATTATTCAGAATAACAGAGTTGGAAGGGACCTTGGAGGTCTTCTAGTCCAACCCCTCATTCAGACAGAAAATCTATACCATTTCAGACAAATGTTGTCCAATCTCTTCATAAAAACTTCCAATGTTGGAGCATTCAGATCTTCTGGAGGCAAGTTTTTCCACTGAATACTTGTTCTAACTGTCAGGAAATTCCCCCTTAGTTCTAGATTGCTTCTCTCCTTGATTAGTTTCCACTAATCTAGCTTGGAGACTAGCTTGACTCCCTCTTCTTTGTGGCAACCCCTGAGATATTGGAACACTGCTGTCACCCCCAGTCCTTCTTTTCTTTAAAGTAGACATACCCAATTCCAGCAACCGTTCTTTATATGTTATGGCCTCAGTCCCCTACTCATCTTTGTTGCTTTTCTCTGCACTCTTTCTAGAATCTCAACATCTTTTTTTACATCGTGGTAACCAAAACTGGATGCAATATTCCAAGTGTGGTCTTACCAAGGCATTATTAAGTGGTAGTAACACTTCACATGATCTTGATTCTATCCTTCTGTTAATATAGCCAAGAACTGTGTTGGCTTTTTTGGCAGCTGCAGCACACTGCTGGCTCATATTTAAATGATTGTCCACTAGGACTTCAAGATCCCTGTCAAATGAAGTCAACTTCCAGAGAACATAAATGTCTATATGGACATTTTTCATATATAATGACATGGACAATTTGTTAGAGATTATGTTATTTGAATGATATTGGGAGAGAGATTATCAAGAATATTTATGTGCTGGATATTTCAAATTACTAAGGAAAACTATTGTGTTCCCTAACTGAATGAGAGCACTAGTAATGACAAACCAAAAAAAACCCAACCCAATAGTTTGGAGAACATTACTGAAAAATATTACTATTTGTAATTCAGAAAAGAGAGGATATTAATGAATAGAATTAACAATGCCACTGAGCAGATTTGGAAAAAGTTGTTCGTTCACACAACATAAAGAGAAATAAAAAAAATCAATCAATTTTTTTCCAGGTATGAGGACATCTCTATAACTACATTTTATAAATGACCTGAATTTTCCACTATCTTTAAGCTGCCTTTTCTCTGTGTAAGAATTAATACTCTCCATTACTCTCTATATGTTCTCCAGTTTACCTTCTACTGTATATACTTTTGTTGATTTGGATAGATCTTTTTGGATAGAGCAATTGTTTTATTTTAAATCAGTGGAAGATAGTATAAAATCTATACTTCTTATATTCCAGGCTCATAAACTAATCAAAGAATCCTATCACTTCATTTCAATTTTCCATATATGTCCATTCCAAAAATGCTCTGCATAGAAATATTAGATAAATGGTTCTACGTGTATAGTGTATAGCTTTTGTATTTACAAAATATTTGCTCCCTGCAGTGTGTATCTTAATTTACAAATGCTGAAATATGTCATTAGGAGTTGACCCAGCTGCATGGCATTGTCAGATACAATAAGATATCTTTTAATAGTTTGAATCAAGGAAGAATATAACATATCATTAGTTTAAATGTATTTGTAAGCAATTACCCCCACCAGGATATTTGTGAAGGCTTATACAAAATTGATGAAACTCTGACATGCTTAACCATTGTTCATTTAGTTTGATTTCTTGCATATAGAAGAAATAATATAAATAATTTGTCTGTCACTTGGAAAGGGCCATTCTGTGTTCTCATGCACTTCAATGTTTCCATCTGGCCTTTGAAATGGTAGCCTTTCGTGATTTTCTTTTTTAAGGAAAAGGTTGTGGCAGAGAACAAGGTTCATATAAGTTTAATGCCCAATAAGTGTGCTAGATTATTTATTCTTCTTAGTCTTGTTCAACACTGTCATTTCAACATAGTCTGGATTTAGTGTACATTGGCTAAAAATGGGATGAATTATTAAATGGGAAGAGGTTGTCTGACAACAGGTTTTCTAGTACTTCACAAAAGAAAGACCTTTGACATTCAGCTGTCTCTCGCACAGAACAAAGAGAAAATCAATTAAGCCCCTGTGTTGCAGTTCAAAAAAGAAGCAGCAGCAAGTTGTCAATGGTTTTCCTTTCCTCTGGGCAACTGGACACACATTACAGTCTCTATTGCAATTACACAATGGTAAATCTATGTTACCTCCAGGGAAGGTACCATATGCTGTTTCAGCCTTTTAAAACAACCATCCCCATCCTTGCACGATCCACTTGTGTTGGTATTACAAGTCCCACAATTCCAGTATCAGCCACACTGGCTGGAAAGTCTAGAAACTGCAGCAGCAATGCAATTCCTGTGAGGTTGTTTCTAGAACAGATTAAAAAATGATGAGCTTGCCTATACTTAGGTTCAACCTTTATGATTAATCACAGTGTATTTTTTTCCACATGGCAAGTCAAAATATTTTGAAGATGTTGCTATTCTGAGGGATACTGAATTTTTAAGCCTTTCTCCCTTCAGTAGTTCAAATACTTGTGCTTTAGCATTAACAGGCAATGTTCTTTTAATTAACACTGTGAAGGGATATATAGATTCTACCTTCTTTATTATTTAGTTGAACTTAAATGCAAGTAAGCAGTGAATTCACCAATATTTGTTCCACTTTTTGAACACTCATAATAGACATAGAAAGCGGTGATTTAGAGGACAGCCATATGTGCCTGAAAAGCTGCACCCATTCTTCCATCTTAGATGATATTCTTAAGTTTATATTAATTGTGTTTATGTTTCTTTTTCTTTTTTAATGATCCATAATTAACAACATGCCCTTCACAATTCAGGAACTAATTAATTTTTATATATGATTCTAGCTCATATTCAACACTGGATGGCTCCATTTTGGCTGGAAAAAAATAATGGTTTGGCAAGGGGCCAACTCTCATGGAAATGGGAACAAACGTATATTCTTATTCCCACTGAGAGATCTGCAAAGATAAAATAGCCTAGCCTTTTGTGACCTTCCAGATGTGTTGAGTATATTATCCAGTATACTTGTTGCAATTCAATTTCCAGGTAAGAAAAGGATGTCCTACACTTTGAAATAATTAACTTCTACAAGAACAAGAGCAACAATAGCAAGAGTAAAGTTACTGCTGTTTGCATCTGCCTTCCTAAATCTGGGATCCGACAAAACTTTTGCAGTACAAATTGAAATAAAAATAGTCTACACTTTTAAAACCCTGCATGGCCAGAGATCTGTGATCCCTGTAGTTAAGTGTTCAATGATAAACCACTTCTACGAAACAGTTTGTCTCTTGATATCCAAATCCCTACTGAATTTTAGAGTCTTAGAGATATGGCAAAGGGGAGAAGGGATTAAGTTTTCATCTCTTTGTCTCTATCCCACATTTTAAAGGGAAAATTTGGGAGAGGCGGAATTGAGAAAGAAGGGAATTAAATTAATTTCTTTTTAAATGAATAACAAAGTGCACAATAAACTTTCAAAGGCTGTTTTGTATATGTTGCTCTTTAGGGCAAAGATGTATTATGCAAAATGCAGCTGCAAGTTAATTTGGTCAATCAGACAATTACAGACACATATACCACACATTATTCATGTCCTTTTAATAATATTTGGCAGTAGTCAGTTTGTATTCTGAGTAATATACCTCATTCTTCTCCGTATAGAGGCAGCAGTGAGTTGGCAAGCAAGGTAGAAACTAGATTAAATATTTTATCGTGCACAGAGTAGCATAAGGGTGTATGGGCTAAAATTGGATTTTGGTTGCCCTTGTGATATTGATATTGTTATTATTTATTGGCTAAAATGTGCCAAAACCAAGTAATAATGGTCTTACAGTTAGTGGGTACAACTCAGAACAGTAAGGACTATTATTGGGACAGAACTTATTCTGTATCTTCTTTGTTTTACTAAAAAACATAAAATGAATGTATCAATTGACCAAAGTTATGATGGTTGATGTAGATGAAAGATAATAGTCATCTACCCATAAATGGAAGAATGCAAGCAAACTATATTCTTGATAAATAGCAAATAAATAAGTTGAAAGTTGTATCTCTAAACTAACAAAAAAAAAGATGTAATAGATGTGAAAGTAATTGGATCTTTTGCAGTAGAATTGATGAATATAGGATTTGAGCTGTAAGTTCAATTATGAAGATAAGGACTACAATTTGGAAAGCATGAATTGATGTCATCTAAATTGTGAGTGCATATCAAGGCAGGAATCCTCTCATCCTCTTTTTTTTTTTTTTTTTTGTAATCTTATTTGCATTTTCCCCTCATTCACAGTTTTAATTACTTCATTTCACCAAGTCTCCTTCTATATACTTCCTAATTAATTCCACATACTTCTATAGCAGTGATGGTGAACCTTGTTGTTGTGGTGTGCCGAAAGAGTGAGAGAGAAAGATAATGCGTGTGCATGCTGGTACCCAGAATGCAATGTGCCCCCATACATGTGTATGCAACACCCTGCCCTGCCCCCTTACCTGCACTGCACATATGCATACCTCCCAGCTGATTTTCAGACAGTTTGAGGCCATTTTTGCCCTTCTAGAGGCTCAAGGGAAGCTTTTGCAGCATCGGGAGGCCGAAAAATGGGCCTTCCGGAAATACTGGAAGTGCCTGTTTTCAGCCTCTGGAGCCCAGGGAAGCCATTTTTGCCCTCCTAGAGGCTCGAGGGAAGCCTCTGGAGCTTCGGGAGGCTGAAAACGGGCCCATTTCAGCACTTCCAGTATTTCCAGAAGGCCCATTTTTCAGCCTCCTGGTGCTCCAGAGGTTTCCTTCAAGCTTCCGGTAGGGCAAAAATGGCCTCCCTGGGCTCCAGAGGTCTTCTGGAGGCTAAAAATTTCTGGAAAGCCCATTTTTCAGCCTCCTGAGGTTGCAGAGGCTTCCCTTGAGCCTCTGGAAGGGCAAAAATGGCCTCAAACTGGCCGAAAAATCAGCTGGGAGGCGCACATATGCACAGTGCAGGTAAGTTTGGCTGGGGCTCACGTGCCCACACAAATGGCTACGTGTGCATTGTAGCATTATATTTTTCATTCTGTCCCAGGCAACTTTTGCACCTTCTTCCTTTATATTCATTTCCCTTCACTTGTTATCAGATTCTTCTATCTTCTAACACTCCTTTATAGGAAACTCATGCTTTTCTTTCCACTGTTCATATTTTCACTCTATTTTTTTCTTTCTTTCACATTCATTTTCTCAAGATACATTTTTAACACTAAAAAAAGTGTCTTAACATCATCCATTATGTTGTTATGAGAACATCAACATTATCAACATGAGAATATCTCATCAGCCTTATATCTTGCTCTAATATTCTCAATTTTTCATCAAATAATAAAATCAATAATTAATTTAGATTTACATTTATTCCGTTGTTATATTTAATATGAATAACCTTATGTATTCAGAACAAACATCTCCTCTCTAAGTAGATAAATACCATTGTCATTATCATTCATTCATTCTTCACACAGCTCAATCATTTTCCTGTAATCTCACATCTCATTCCCACCAATCCATTCATGCCACCTAGCAAAATAACCTTTTTTTCCTATTGAAGTGAGTCCATTTTCCAAAATGTCTCTCTGATTCTTTTAATCAAAATATACTTGCAAAAAAATTAATCAAAGAGACAAAGGAATGCTTAGAATTTATATAAGGAAGATATACAGTTATAATGCAATTTTGACAGAAATAAAAATGTTTTGGAAGTAGGTACAGAAGGCTAAACATATGTCTTCAGCAGAAATAATGAATTTTAAAATAAAAATCATTATATAATTTGGGATGAAATTGAAGGGAGGAAATGCTGGAAGAAATATTTTAGGGATTTGTATATTGAAGGATAGAATTGTGCTATAAGTGTTATTGAATGTCAGGAAAAAATAAAAAGGAAATCATAAATGGTATGAGAAACTTG
This sequence comes from Pseudonaja textilis, assembly GCF_049901715.1. Lineage (NCBI taxonomy): Eukaryota > Metazoa > Chordata > Lepidosauria > Squamata > Elapidae > Pseudonaja > Pseudonaja textilis. Next base: position 30,881,851 of record NC_141990.1, on the reverse strand, counting down.
AAAAATGGTACAGTTATAGAAGATGTAACTAGATATGATGCAATTGGAAGAGTTGTAAGCAAAACTAACACAAATAAATACAAATTCTATAGGAGGATAAGTCTGTTAAAAGTGCCTGGGAATTTTGATTGAAGGCCGAGAAGTAACAGTGAATCAAGTTTAGAAAGTTTATGCGAGACCGAGGGGATTTAGATCAGATGTTGCTATTCAGAAGTTCACTGAAAAGTATATCAATGTGAGAAAGAAAAAAAGTCTAAATAAAGCCTATGATGAAATGAATAGGCATGAATTATAGAAAATTGTATGCAAACATTAAATTGAAGACAGATTGTTGAAGGCAGGACAAGAAAGTTAATATGGAAGAAACTAATACAGTAAAATATATAGAATGTTTAATGATTTGTCCATGTCTGAGTAGATGAATCAGGGGTGGGATTCTACGAGTTCACACCTATTTGCTAGAACCGGTTGTTAACATTCTAAGCAGTTCGGAGAACCGGTTGTTAGAAGAAATTACTGGCCTTATCCTGTAAGGAAGGCAGGAAGGAAATATTCTGATGTTGCTTACAGAAACTGCCTCTCTGTTAACCCTTATTACATTCTTGGCAGGACTAGACTTCCTGTCTTAGGAACATCTCATAAGTCACTTTTGGTCATAAGTCACTTTTTTCAGTGACATTGTAAGTTTGAATGGTCACTCCATACAAAAGTACCAGCAAAGGAGAGGAAAAAAATTTTCCTCTCCTTTGCTGGTACTTTTGTATGGAGTGACCATTCAAACTTACAATGGAACTGAAAAAAGTGACTTATGACCATTTTTCACACTTACAAATGACTGTTGCAGCATCCCCACAGTCATGAGAGGCCAGGCAAGGAGATGCATGCCTTGATGTGAGTGATATTGAGTTGGCCACACCCTGCCAATAACATGACCACCAAGCCATGTCCACCCAGTCACATGACTACCAAGCCACACCTACCAACTAAGCCACGCCCACAGAACCAGTTGTTAAAAAATTTGAATCCCACCCCTGAGATGAATGTTTGCTTTCCCCATAGATATGTAATGTTTATATGAAGAAATATCTAAAGAGTGCTTATAGTGATGTAATATATGTGTGGGTTGGGGATGAGAAAATACATATACTTCTGTAAGCAGACAATGCCATGTTGTTGGCTGAATACATGAATTATTTGAAGTGAATGTTAGACGGATTGCATAATGCAACAAGAAACATTGATCTGAAAATTAAAGTATCAAAGATCAGGGTAGTCATTTTTGACAAGGAAAATGGAGTATCTGATTGTAGTTTACACATATCATGTTTCAGTTTTTTTGCCCCAAAGGTGCCACAGATGTCGTTTTGGTCAATTTATAGAATAAAAATGAAGTCTTGTCCCATCAAACCTTAGTAAACATTACTGGGTGGACAAATTTAGAGGGACAAAATGTGAAACCTGATCTCGTGTAATATTAGTTACTTTCTTCCATTCCATAAAACCACATATTGGCTTGGCTGTAGAAAAGAACCATCCAACTGTATTTGTCCCCAAAGGAGAAAATAGTGTTCTAAACTGATCACTCCAAAGTACGTGGAGCTTTAGTGTGTTGCTGAAATCCAAGAGTTGCTTTCAAAACATTAAACATTCTAATTTGGGGGAAGTCAATAATTAGTTACAACTTTCTCACCATTGTAGGAATTCCTAGTTTGGGCTTAAAGTGGTTAAAATAAAAAAACAGATTGTCTGGATCAAAAAGAAATCCATCATTTCTTCCAAGTGAGCTACCAACCATCACCACAACCTGGAATATATTTACAGTGGTTTCATCTCCTTTAGCTCCTTAGCGATGTCTCCAGTTTTATACTATGCAAAAAGTATTGAGTTATTGAAAGAATTATTATTCAATTTCACATGTCACTTTTACTCAGTGAAAGCTCAAAGATATAAGCTTCTTCTAAATATGTGGACTGATGGTGCCATAGATGCAAACATTTGCATTTTTAGAATGATTTGGAAGAAGGGGCATGGTTGGCCTCCCATAAGCCAGGGCCTCCTCAACCTGAGTCTAAAATTAGTCCTGGTTTTACTCTCTGAGCAACTGTTATTCCCACACAAACTTCTGTAAAGAATTGGGGTGTCCCTGAGAAATGTTTTGATAACTGCAATGTGAATTACAAGACTTATGACAAGTTTTCTTATTATCTTTAGGTGATGTTTTCATGTTTTCTGGATTTTTGTAATGCTTTAACATTTTTTCCATTCATGTTCTGTCCAGTAGAATATAAATATTAATTCAAAGAAGGGGCATGGTACATTTCCATCACCTCCTGAAAAATAAAAATAAAAGTCTGTTGTAATATACAATACGCCAAAAGGTTATTCTCCTTAAATTCACCATCCTGTTGTTGTTTTTTCTTTGTTTGACTATAGAGCTTCAAAGAAAAGCTCAGGTTTTTTCTTCTTCTACTTCTGTTCATTAATTCATACAATGCTTGAGGAAAAGAGCATGTTTACTAAAATACATACATAGAAAGAAAAAGAACCTTTTCATTTCTTTTCTTTTTCAAAACTCAAAACACAGACGATAGTTATAATTAAAGCAATATGCTTCAGAGGGTTCAGCAGCTTTGTAAGAAAAAGATTTATCTTTTTGCCTGACGTTTCTGATTCGCCTTCTTGTGCACACATGTTTCTTACTAAAACAGAGAATCAAATCCACCACAAAGGAGGAATGCTGGGAACTAAAGGTATAACTCCAGGGATTGAATTGAATCAATAATGTTATTGATTTGCTTTGCCTTATTCCAAAGTCTTGAATGGGATCAAGTCTCCCAAAAGAAGAATTTTTATTTCTATCATCATGGAAAACTTCAGAAATCAGGCATATAATGTAAAGATGAAATTATCTAGCCAGTTCTATTTGAACGGACATTTTTATCATTTAATAAAAATTCCTGATGGCTGAAAGGTGCTCAAACTCTTCAGGGTTCATGTTCATAATTTTTAGTATTTCTTCTTAAACTTCCTTTAAGTCTCCTCTTATATACAATGCTCAGATAAACACTATCAAAACATCGCTCAAAGTTGTCAAATAAAGTAACTTGAAGCATTTTGAAAATCATGTCTTATGGAAGACTCAATAAAATTGCTGTCAGGACTTTCCCGAATACTCTCTTCCTACATGTGCTGACATCATTGCTTTCCTGCAATAGTCTGCATAGAATACACATACTAGTGATGGAAATCAGGGGAATCAGGGACATCCATAGGGGAGGAGACAAATGATATCATGGATGCAAAATAGGTGATTTGCTTCAGTCCTATTGGTCTTCCACAAATAAACAATAGAATAACAGAACAGAGTTGGAAAGGATCTTGGAGTCTTCCAGTTCAACTTCCTGCTCAAGCAGAAAGCCCTGTACCATTCCAGGGAAGTGGCTGTCCAGTCTCTTTTTAAAAACTTCCAGTGATGAAGCACCCCTCAACTCCTTGAACAAAAGCTTTTTCACTGGTTTATTGTCCTCACAATGCATCCTTAGCTCTAGGTTGTAGTAGGAAGGAGTTTAAACTCTAACAGCGGAATAACCATTTCCTTGTACTGGTTGGTTATGAATTATTGCTCAGCATTATGAGACCTGCTAGGGCAGAGGTGTCAAACTCAAAGTTCACAGGCCAGATCTGGCCCATGGGGTGCTTAGATCTGGCCCATGGGGCCGCCCTGGAAATATCAAAGAACTGGCCCACAGTACCTCTGCCAGTAAAAATTGAGCTCGAGAGGGCTGCATACAGCCCACCCATGCTTCAGTTTCACTGGCAGAGGTTTACAGGAGGTTGTTGCAGCCAAAAACAGGAGCCCATTTTGGCTGGCAGAGCACTCCACAAGCGCCCCAGATATGAGTGATGTTGAGTTGGCCATGCCCACCTGTTGTGGTTAGCTGGCAGCAGGTGCGGACAGCTGAGGAGAGTGAGGACTCAGATGAGGAGCCAGGACCACTAGGGAGTAGACTGCTGCCTTCAGAGATTGTGGGGGCTGGCAGCAGCGATGAGAAGGTTCCTGAGGAGCCTGTGCCAAGTGCGTGTGCGCTTAGGGCTGCTCAAAGGAAAGAGCAGCTGCCACAGCATGGGCGACTCAGGAGTAAGGCTGCAAGGTAATGGCCTGTCCTTCAAGAAGATAAAAGCCAGCTGTGAATCAGACATTCTTTATAGGAAGTAAAAACGTTTTGATACTCCAGCCTCATGGACATTGCAGTATCTTAAGTTGGTATTTGAAGACTCTTGTGTTGTAAAATATTTCCTATCTGTTATTCTTGGTAGCCTTGCACAGTTTTGGCGAGGCTTGTGCTTATCCAAGTTAATTAGTTTGCAGCAGCCTTTTAACCAGGGATTCATAAGAATCATTAAAAGGTTTCTGTTCCCTTTGGTTCGTGTTTGTTTTATTGGAAAAGGGTTTAGGTCAAAACACCACCCTGGCCATGCCCACCCCAGCCCCTGAGATCAAACACAACCCTGATGTAGCCTTCAATGAAATCGAGTTTGACATCCCTGTGGTAGGGAAATGGTGGGAGAGGGGAAATAGATTTTGGCCTGGGAACAAATGTGGACCTAGCAAGGTGAGATATCGTGAGAAGCTGTAACCTGGTGTTAAGGCATTGAAAATCTGATGATGGTGGGACAAAGAATGAAGGTATCAACCCCATAAATTAGGCAGATTGATAATTTCAAATACTATGCTTCCATGCCCTGAAGTAACAGTACCATGAGCCCTGTATTATTAATAGCTGGGGAATGTTTTTCCCCACCAGAAACAAGAAGGATTTTCATGCACCTAGCAGGGTTCCAATACAAGATGAGAGATACATTTTGTTTAGGTCACATGGAAATTTGCCATGACAGCTCCTGCATGAAGAACAAAGCCTTGGCTTTGAGAAGATATTCCCTAGCTGGTGGAAATCATCTGTTTTCCTACTGTCTGTTATAGCAGATCTAATTCTGAATATTGCCAATGTAACAATTCATTTATATCCCTGTCAGTGTTTGTACTGTAAAGGGAAAGGCATGACCAGGAGTTAACTACACAACTGCTATGTAATGATCCTAATTTCCATGATTTTAATAATAATGAGACCAACCAAACTGTTAAGTTGCACTTTCTACCTCAGCAAAACTGTGCTATAATTGTATAGAGAATAATTTTATGGGTGAATTGCGCCCTATAATGTAAAAGATTAAAATAAAGTGCTCTAATATACAATGTCCTAACAGGTGCAGATACTTACCTGAGCAATTAAAATCTTTTTAATATACAAATCACAAGCAGTGAGGCTGTTGGCATGATAAACGGGATCTTCAGGACACAAAAGGGTTTGTCGAATGAAGGAAAAATATTTTTGGTTTGCTAGCACTAACGCTCTTCTTTTGTTTAAGAAAAGAAAAATGAAGGTACGTGGACAGATTTAAAGGAGATTCCAATAATGTATACATTGACTGCTTTTGCTTAATTTGTTTAAATGTTTAGTAGGGTTTTTTTTACCATGTTTTAATCCACTGCATTAATATTCTACTGCTGCTCTTTTGTTTTTCTAAAAATGCACATTTGACTAGTCCTTGGGGAAAGAACATCTGAGGCCAAAGCAATTCTAATTCTCACAGTGGCTTTGGTCGCTAATCTAAATGAGTGTCCATGCTGTGGATATCAATACTGTGAAACAAATCTGTCTTATATGAGTTGCATCATTGGTCTATTAGCCTCACTAGTAGAAGTCAGTATTCAGAGCTCTACCCCCATTATGTTTACCCATTTGCAAATGGTTAAAATGAGGTGGAACAAATTTGAGGAATTGGTGAGCTTGATATTGGAGCTTGCACTCTGTTTGGAAGCCAGCATTTCCATATGAAAAGCTCTTCCAAAGACTATAATACATTGCTGTAGGGGTATTCCAAAGGAAAACAAACAAACAAGCAAGAAAACACATTGGTCCTCTCTGACAGCACCTTTTCTTTTCCTTATTCCCGCTTGGAAGCTTTCTGTGTGAAATGCTAGTGGCACTATATGAAGGACTGAGAGAAAAACAGCAACTCCAGCCATTAAGAGGATTATTGTTCCTGCTTATCATGGTATCACATATAGGTTGCAGCCACAAACATGACTGAAGGATTTTGTGTAGTTTGGCCCTTTCTCCTTGCATCTGCTTCCCAATTCAGCAGAAACGTTGACTTTCCTATTAGGTAGCCAATTGGCTCTTTGGGGCCTCCGGGTGTCATTCCCAACTTTGCAGTGAGTTAAACTACAGCAGTGCTTAACTTGGGACAAAGGGTTGCCAAGTCAAATTACTGCACCTAAAAATGAAATCCTGCAATTCTTTCTCAGAAAAAAATATGCATGGATTAATTCATGAGTATTGTAACATAAGAAATAGTACTTTATTTTTGTTTCTGACCATCCTTCAAATTTATTTCCACTACTATTATGACTAATACAATTACTGCTACTGTTTACTTCCTATTCGTATATTTATCTGCCAAAAGATTACAGCTAGTTTACATCTCATAAAAGTCATAAAGCATACAGTAAAAACAACAGCAATTCATAACATAATGTCAGCCACTTTTATTACAACTTTACTCATTTTTCCTTTATTCATTATACACTTGAAAATGTGTATATTGCTTTATTAAGACTAATTTTAAAACTGTTTTTATATAATTTAGCTAGTTTCTCCTCCTAATACTTCCTGGCTTTTCTTACTTTGTATATTTGACTTTCCCCATAAGGAATTCATTTTCACTTTTAAAAGAATGCAGTTCTGGTTATAGATTTCCAAAAGTTGATATTTAATCAAGCAAATACAGTATTTCTCCATCTTAGTTTCTGCATTTAACAAAAGAATTAGAGTGCACACATTGTTTTCTGATTATTACAATCACCATGTCCTTGATCCAGGCAATTTACCAACATTCTTCCATGTTTCATTAATATTACGAGTGGCTGGATTGTATGTTAAGTATGTAACCTTTGAAGTTAAAAGCTACTGTACATGTCTGTCACCATCTCAGAATTTTGACTGGAAGCTTGATTTTATTATGGTTTTATTCTCTGGATGAACCTTTGACAAACAATATCCAGATATTTAACAGATTATAGAGTTGTAAGGGACCTTGTAGGTCATCTAGTCCAACCCCCCCACCCAAGCAGGAGACCCTACACCATTTCTGACAAATCTCAGCCCAGTATCTTCTTGAAAGCTGCCATTGATGAAGTTCCCACAACTTCCGAAGGCAAGGTGTTCCATGTGTTGATTGCTCTCACTTTCAGAAAATTTCTCCTTATTTCTATGTTGAATCTCTCCTTGATCAGTTTCCGTCCATTACTCCTTGTTTGGCCTTTGGGCGCTTTAGAAAATAGCTTGACCCCCTTGTCTCTGTGGCAGCCCCTCAGATATGTTCAGAGGACAGTTCTTAAAATTCCCAGGCAGAGTTTGGAGCTCTCATAGCCCCACAATTGATGAGTACCAAGTTAGAAAAGGCTGCTTTATTATTTGCCCAGTATTCTTGGATTTGTCTCTGTAGTCCAGTTGAGTCAAAATGCATTAAACACACCCCATGTGGGCTCAGCAACTATATTTCCAGGAAATCTACTTTACATAATAAGAATTGCTTAAGTCTGCATTACATTCTAAACCTAAAATTTTGTGTCTATGCATATGTATCTGTGCGAGTGTTAAGAACCTATAAGTTTTATACTTAAAATCCTTAAGAGTCTTGTGAGAAATGAATCAGTTGCAGTTTATCATGAGGGCTGTAGTCTTAATGTAGAAACTGCTTTGAGTGCATTTTGTGGAGTAACTATATAAAGAATTGATTGAGTCAGAAGCATTTGCACTTCAGCAGGTGTACTCAGTAGTGGGATTCAAATTTTTTTACAACCGTTTCTGTGGGCATGGCTTGGTGGGTGTGGCAGGGGAAGGATACTGGAAAATCTCCAGCCAGCAGTGGTATTTGCCAGTTCTCCAAACTGCTTAAAATTTCTGCAACCAGAACTGGTTAGAACCTGCTGAATACCACTTCTGGGTGTATTGTGCTCCCAGTTGGAATGTGCCATCCCTTTGGTGTCCTAACCCTGCATAAGTAAATTTGCTCTTTCTGGAGGAAGACAATGGGGCACTAATGAAAGCAGAGTGGGAGTTAGAGCTCTCAATCTCAGAAGCTACTTCTGTTCCTTTGGAATTGGTAATCAACAGAAGGATGCCTCCATTTTCCTGGTGTATCACTAAATGTATCCTTTTGTGAGCCTATGGAAGCCATACCTTCAGTGCCATTAAATGAACAGTTGTGGCATGCTACAATATTTATAATTTTATCTACTTTGACTTTCAAAGCTTTGTTTCCTTTTTGTAGGATTAAAACAGAGAGTTACCAGCCTTAAATGTAGTCCTGACACATGCAGCTTTTCCTGCTAATGGGGAGAGTATCAGTCAATTCTGATATATTGTGGCCAATGTGCACAAGTGCAATCAAGTTTTACTCTAAGCATGCTCAAACTGTTCTATGAAATCTTGGATCTGATCTATGAAGATACTACTTTACAAGCCAACATAATTTTGCTATATTGTACTAATTCAGTGGTATGTGGTGCCTTCTGGCATACATTCATGATGCTTTTGTAAATAACAAGTTTTTTCAAAGAAAAAGGAGGAGGAGATGAGGAGGAGGAGGGGGTAGTGGAGGAGAAGGAAGAAATGCATGAAATGTTGAATAGATATGATATAAGTGAATATGACCTGCAAGAATAGAAAGGTATGAATAGAGAAACTGAATGGCTTTGATGTAAACTTAGTTTAACTAATTCCTTTTCTTTTTCTTAGTTCAAGCCTTTGGTTTATTCAGTGTTTCTGTGTTTTGCATAATGTTGCTTACCCTAAAAGGAAACTGCATGATTAATGTGTATGCATATTGTTGGTTTTGATGAACAAGTGATTCCATATTTACTAACCTGTTTCTATGAGTGATGAGAGGTGGAGAGTTCCCACCACACAGACATTCACATGCAAAGTGAATGAATTCCTAATCAAAATACCTACAACATTTTTTTTTCTACACATACATACAGTTATGGTAACTTTTACAAGCCTTTCTTCCCAGTATATTACAACCCTTCCATGTTAAAATGGGATCCACCTACACCTTCTACAATTTTGTAAACACCAAACTTAAAGACTCAAGAACCATCCCACCCCTAAAAAGACCAAATGGGAAAGACTGCAGAGATGAAGCTGTTAAAGCCAACCTCTTCAACACATTCTTCAGTTCAATCTTTGTAAACAGCAATGGCTCATGCCTTACATTTCCTAGTCGTACCACAACTAACTGTAATGATCTACTACATATTGACTTTACAGAAGATAACATAGAAAAGGCACTACATAACCTAAAAACCATCCCTATCTATTGGCCCCCACTGGATTGTATGTATACTTTTTAAAAAAGGTCTCCATTGCCATAGCAGAACCCCTAAGCATTATATATGAAGTGTCATTCAGAACCAGCTCCTTACCAAACCAATGGACCTTAGCAACAGTCATCCCTATATTCAAAAAAGGTGACTCCAGCCTGGTTGAAAACTACAGACCAATCTCACTGTGCAAAGTCATGGAATCAATCATCACCCTCCACTTAGAGTCAAAGCGAGTCCTTCAAAGCGACCTTGATTATATGTCTGAATGGTCAAACAATTGTCAACTCCAAATCTCAACCAACAAATGCTCTGTCCTACACATTGGTAAAAAAAATCAGTACACCAAATACAAGGTAGGCAGATATAACCTTGTTGACAACCCTCACTCTGTCAAGGACCTTGGAGTACTCATATCAAACAACCCAAGTGCCAGAGCTCACTGTAATAGCATTGCCAAAAAGGCATTAAGAGTTGTAAATCTAATCTTCTCCTCCAGAAATATTGAATTGCTAACTAGAGTGTACAAAACCTTTGCTAAACCAATACTTGAATACAACTCATCTGTCTGGAATCCGCCCTGTATATTGGACATTAATTGAGTGAGTCCAGAAGTATTTCACGAGAAGAGTACTACGCTCCTTTGCTTGCAACAGAATGCCCTGTATCACCAGGCTTGAAATTTTGGGCTTGGACAATGCCACCTATGGTTGAAATAAAGTGTAGTACACAAAATTATCTGCTACAATGTCCTACCAGTCAATGACTACTTCAGCTTCAACCACAACAATATAAGAGCATACAACAGATATAAACTCAATGTAAACTGCTGCAAACTTGATTGCATAAAGTACGACTTCAGCAACAGAGTGGCCAATGCCTGGAATGCCCTACCTGACTCTGTTATTACATCCTCTAACCCCCACACCTTTAACCTCAAACTATTCACTATTGACCTCACCCCATTCCTAAGAGGTCTGTAAGGGGAGTGCATAAGTGCACACTCATGCCTACCATCCCTGTCCTATTGTCCCCATTTATTCATACTATTTCATGTATTCTTACTCATGTTTATGCTTATACCTATTATCTTATAAGAGATTGACAAATAAAATAAATAAAATAAAATAAAAAACTTTTCACTTTAAATTGGCCTTGACACCTGCCTAACTCCACATAGCTCACCAACAAGTCTGGAAATGCAACAAAATTTAAACAAGTATCTGTTTTAAATCTTGGGCACTGGACAGACTGTTGTGACACTGCACAAGGAGGCAAGAGTTTAGGCAATTTTTTTTTCCTCTGATCATGTTCGAGACATATGTGGGCTGTCCCTGCTGAAGTCATGATTGACCCAAGGGAATCAGAACAGGGGGCAGCTAAGGGAGACCTTAAAGAATGCACTTCTAATGCATGCTAAAATTAATATCTACCCCTAGGAGCAACTTTGTTTTGGAAACTAAGAAAAGTTTCAGAAAAGAGAAACATCTAGCCAGTCTTTGGAAAAACTTTTGTAAGTGGAAAAGAAAAGGGAAAGAAAGAAAGAAAGAAAGAAAGAAAGAAAGAAAGAAAGAAAGAAAGAAAGAAAGAAAGAAGGGAGGGAGGGAGGGAGGGAGGGAGGGAGGGAGGGAGGGAGGGAGGAAGGAAGGAAAGAAGGAAGGAAGGAAGGAAGGAAGAAAGAAAGAAAGAAAGAAAGAAAGAAAGAAAGAAAGAAAGAAAGAAAGAAAGAAAGAAAGAAAGAAAGAAAGAAAAAGAAAGAAAGAAAGAAAGAAAGAATTCCTATCTATTTAATTTATGGATTTCCAAATATATTCCCTATGGCAAAATGATCCAATGAGAATGTTTTGACTATATTTCCTAGGGAGTAAAGCCTCATTGATATCAAAGGGTGACTTCTGAATGAACCCGCTGATGCTTTGACAGTATAAGAAATAAACAACTTTCATAATATTTTGATTTGCAAAGGAACAATTGCTTGGTAGGCAAGGAGGTACCTAGCTTCATTTCTATCAACTTTAGGTAGAGCTGAAAACTCCTGACTGGAAAGCCAATGGATGGCAATCTTGGACTAGCTGAGCTAAGGGAGCATCCAAAGATTCATATTAAATATAGTTGTTCATTTCAGTATAACCATATTTATACTATAGCTTTCTTCTATAACAGCATTTCCCAAAGTATGATCTTTAGGACAATACCTTGTTAAAAAACCTTATCCTTGAAAGATATAAATATGGTTATTCTGTTTCTTCTCTGATCATAGCATTGAAGTTATGAGGAAGGAAAAGAATAGAATTTTCCTCTGAAATTTTCAGCTGAAGTTCCAACAACGAGGGGACCTAAGCCTTAATAAAAACACTTTACTCTAGAATTATTACTTCCTATGATCTCAACATTATACTTCTGTTGATACAGAAGTAGTTTTTGAGCAGCTATAACACACTCCTGCCTCTTGTCTTATGCTTAATTTGTGGTCAGCCATGATACCTAAATCCTTCTTCCAAGTACTATTTCCAAGCCAGGTATTGCCCATTTTGTATCATGCCTAAGTGCAGAAATCTCCTGTCACTGTTAAATAGGGACCAATATTAAAGTCTTTCTGAATATTGAGTTTGTGATCTTAGATATTAGCAATCCCTCCTAGCTTTATGTCATCTGCAAATTAAATGAATTTCTGTTCTATTCACTCAATAAAGTAATTCATGAAAATGTTGAAGAGCACTTGATGCAGGACAACACTCTGGAATAACCCACTGTATAACTCCATCTGTGTAACTATAATCCATTAAAATCTTCCCTGATTCTACTTTTATAACAACCCAAGAAATATCTATTAAATTTCATAGTTAATGAATTATTTTAACCAATGTCCTACATTTTATCCCTGTATTATATGCCGGCTATTTATACCAAATATACCATAGCTGCAGAAGCCCTGCTTTATTCCTAATTCTTTTTTGAACACTTGTACAGCTAAATCCGTTTTCAATATTGCATCAAAATATGCTCACAGTTGAGTCTTGTACTTTTTATTAGTGACTGTGAGTTTTACTAAAAGCATTAACATTATACTGTATGCAATTTTATTTTTTTGTAAGTTGCTTTGGGTGGTTTCTTCCCTGGAAATGAAACCAAGACAATGCAACATTGTGGGTATTCTTTGTGTTATCTACTTAGAAATGTTGGAAGAAAATTATTCATATTCAATAGTTCTTTCATTGTTTAACCTACCCAAAGTCATAACAGATTGGGGCAACCTACAAAACCCATAAATAAAATTACATATTAATACATACTAATGATATCTCAGATGCCACAGAATGACCTCGTCCAAAGGTTTCATGTAGATGTTAAAGAAGAGGAGTGAAAAACCTGAGCCATGAGGTATCTCAGAGTGGGAGGTGCTGTTTTACATTGGTTCTCATTTTCTCTGGTTTCATGTAGATCAGGGGTGTCAAACTTACTGCCCACAGGCCAGATGTGTCATGCACTAGCCATCCCCACCTCTGGTTTAGCGAAGGGGAGAATTTTGTGATATGTCACATGAGAACAACGTGTCATCACAAGTTGACATCTCTGATGTAGATGTTAAAGAGGAGGGGTGAAAGTGTTTCACAACCTTAGCAACTTTAAGATGTGTGGACTTCATCTCCCAGAATTCCCTAGCCAGATGTCCATATGTGTTAAAGTTGCCACAGTGGAGAAACACTGATATTAAGTGGGTCCCCAACACTTCTTCTAAGCCTGCCTTTTGTGCGTTCTTCTTTGGTGTGTTCTTAATCTCAATCAGCAGCTTGTTTGAAATAGGGCTGGGAAGCTGTTCAAAGGGAGGCTTTTGCTTTGTTGGGGCTTTGATTTAAGGGACTCTTTGAAATGAAGCTCTGAGCAGCATCCTGCTTCTCTTCACTATGGCAAAGTGGCTGTGCCATCTTGCTTTGGCAGATATCGGCAGAGGATTGAGGTCCCTGTAAGGTGAAGTTCATCACAATGGATCATGGACAATTCACTTTGCAGCAGGTCAGAAATAATACCTCTATTATCAGAAATTCTCCATTTGGGATCAGTGAGGAAAGAAACCTCACAAAACTTCAAACTGAGGCATTTTTGAAAACACAGCTGCATATCACCAGTCAGCAGGAAATAAGAACAGCTCCACAAATGCCTGCAGTCTGTAACAACATGTTGCATGAGTGAAATTGTTATGTGCTGTTTTATTGATTAAATTTTGTCAAAGCCTTTGGGTTTTTTCTTTATAAAATAATACAGATTGGAAAAATCTGTATTATTCTATACAGATTTGAAAAACACCAAATAATAAAAGAGCCTAGTAAAGGAGATGCATTAGACCAAGTCAGATTAATGGTCCATCAAGTTTAGTATAGTTTATACCGAGTAAACTTTGTAGAACTTTTTATAAATAGTTCTTTCTGAACTATTGACTCAAATTATACTTGAAAATGTTTAAATGTGGAAGATCCTCCACAGCACATGGGCATGGCTAGTCTAGCGGAAAGAAGGACCAGGGGAGACATGATAACTGTATTCTCATATTTGATGGATTGCCACAAAGAGGAAAGGGTCAAGCTATTTTCCAAAGCATCTGAAGGCCAGACAAAGAATAAAGGATGGAAACTGAATGAGAGATTCCACCTGGAAATAAGGAGAAATTTTCTGACAGTGAGAGCAATCAACCAATGGAACAGCTTGTCTTCAGAAGTTGTGGAGCTTCATCATTGGAAACTTTCAAGAAGAGACTGTTCTACTATCTGTCAGAAATGTTATAGGGTCTCCTGCTTGGGTTGGGGGTTGGACTAGATAACCTGCAAGGTTCCTTTCAACTCTGTTAATCTGTTTTAAAAAATCAAGAAAGAATCAAATAGTGACTCAAGTAGGTATCATTAGCAATGTTTAGTTTTAGGTATGACTGTGCAGTCCGGTGACTGAACTGCTAACCAAATCAAGATTGCAGATCAATAAAACTCCAGGAAACAGAAAGTAGAGCTGTGTAACAAGGAATCAAATGCGTCATACAGAATATGGGTTATTTAATTTAGCAGTTGTACTTGTGAAAGGTGATTATAAACCATGCAATTGGAAAACTGGTAAATGCAGTTTTAGGTTTGCATAACTCTTCTGCTGTACCAGGTGAGTCCTTTCCTAGATCTGATGATCCTTCAGACAGACACTCATGATCAGGTCACCTTATCTTCTCCAATTTGGTATTGGAGAATTCATGTAGCTGGTCTAGGATGCAACAGTGATAGTCATGCCTTGAAACAATTATGCTTTGCAAATTGTACTGGTTTGTTTCCAGATGCATTTCAAGGTGCTGATTATTGTCTATAAAGCTGTACATGGCATAGGGCCTGGTTACTTGAGGGATCGCCACTATTTCATAGTACCTGCCTAAGTAAACTCCAGGTTGCTTTGATTAAAAAATGCTGTTTGCCAGGACTCCAGAAGTACATCTTATCCATAGCAGTGCCTACCAGAGGTGGTATTCAGCAGGTTCTGACCAGTTCTGGAGAACCAGTAGCTGAAATTTTGAGTAGTTTGGAGAACTGGCAAATACCACTGCTGGCTGGAGATTTTACAGTATCCTTCCCCTGCCACACTCACCAAGACATGCCCACAGAACCGGTAGTAAAAAAAATTGAATCCCACCACTGGTGCCTACCCTCTGGAATGATGTTCTTCCCAAGAGCCAAATGACCTTATTCTATTGTTGTTCAGAAGACTGCTAAATACCAACCAGCCCTTTGGCAAGGGACAGTAAGACCTCTCTCTTTAGTTCATCTGGTCTGTCACATTTGCCATCTTTTATTTATTTTATTGTAATTTCTTTATTGTGAGCTGCCCAGAGTCAATGGGAGTCAGGAAGCATAATGACTTCTAGTGAGCAGACAGATTTTCTCCAAGATGATTTATTTGTCTCTAATCTGGTCTTTTAGGTCTTCCAATGGTGCACTTAATGCTACCCTGAATCTGTTTACCTTACTGTTGGTTCTCCTTGTCTTCCTTCCATGTTTCATAGCATTAAAGCCCTCTCCAGAAAGCAAGCTCTTCACACAATATGTCTGAAATAGAATAATTTGAGCCTGGTCATTTGTGCTTTGATGAAGAATTCTGCGTTGATTTGTTTGTTGACACATTTATTTTCTTGGCTACCCACAGTATTCTCAGGAGTCTTCTCCAATACCAAATTCAAAAGAGTCTATGCTCTTCCTATTCTACTTCCTCAAGCTTCACTTCCATAGAGTGTCACAGGGTATACCATGGATTTTACAGACACATTAGAGCATTTGAATATCTTTTCCAAGCTATTTGAATGCTCTGATGTGTCTGTACCTACAAAGGGTTTCATTGCTGCTCTACCAAATGCTTGCTTGTGGCATATTTCTTCACCGCTTGTTCCTTTACTATTAATGGTGCATTCTATAAGGAAGAAGCTATTCCTAACTTCAATACCTTCATTGCCAATTCTAAGGTTGGTTCTCTCTCTCTCTCTCTCTCTCTCTCTGTGTGTGTGTGTGTGTGTGTGTGTGTGTTGTTTTATTCATATATATATATATATATATATATATATATATATATATATATATATATATGAATATGAATATAAAAGAATAAAACAAATAACATTTTGAAAGCAAAAAGTCAAGTAAGTAAGGAAGAGTAATAACTGCCAAGAAAAAATACAAGACAAAATACTTTCATTTACACCATCAACAGCAGCAGCAGCAACAACAGTAGCAGATGTGCATTGTCATATTTATCTTTGGAAAAGAAACATGTAAGAGAAAATGTGACAGGTAGGCATTGCTATGCCAAAAGCCCTGGCAGCTATCTAAAAATGCCAAGTATTGATGCCACCTTGTACTAGGTGGAACAATTTGTGGCAGCTCCATATCCTCACTGAGATGCAAAACTCAGGCCACCAGCTCAGCAAGCAGCTTTCCACTCAGGTTAAGACACCATTCATTTTCACACATGAGAGTATACACAATAGATAGCATTGAGATGAATAGTCCTGTGTTAGAAATTACTCCCTCAATTTTATTTTCTGCTGGGAGAAATTAATTCTTAAATCCTCTGAAAACTCTTACTTTATAACAAATGGTAATATACTAGTTCTGGAACTTGGGATTGCTTTATGAGAAGAAGTGGATGGGAAAATATAAAAGGAGGGAAGGAAAAATCATTGTGATCAAGCATGTGAATCTAACAAAAGAATGGGCTCCTGTTGTTTGAGAAAGCATGAACACTGATGTCCGCTAGAGAGATAGCAATAGTGGTAGGGATACAGTATCCGATATAAGTATGCATGTACATAGGTATTCAGTGTATATAGCTGCTCATCTCACATACACGACTCTGAGCAACTCACAAAGTTAAATCTCAAAATAATTTAAAAAATAACCAAACACATACAACCTAAATTATTGAAACACAGTAAAAACAATAAACAATGATTAAAAATAATATGTGAGAATACAGTCTAATATACTAACAATATAGCAATTTAGCAGGCTCCAGACCATCACTACAAGATCCCCAGATAAGATGGCAAAACAAAATCTTCAGGCCCTTCCTAAAGGCCAGAAGGATACATGCCAATCTAAGGTCCAGGGAAATGATGTTGCAAAGGGCAGACACTACTGAAAAAAGGGTCTCTTCCTGGGTCTCATCAGATGATTAGTAGAAAGGTTCCATAATATGCCCTTCTTGCCAATTCTGATGGGATGGGTAGATATAATGGGGGAGAATTGGCCTTCAAATATCCCAGTCCCATGCCGTACAGGACTTTATAGGTCATCACTAATGCCTTGAATTGCACCCAGAAGCACAGTGGTCACATCACCAATGCAGTTCATAGACTAGAGGTGTAAGGAGTGTTGCTTGAGGCTTTGCTGCCTTATTTTGCAGAAGCTGCACCTTCCAAATGCCCTTCAAGGGCAGCTCTACGTAATTCATTTTGGAGGAAATGGGCATCACCAGGGCATGTGACACAGAGGTCAGATATGTGAAAGGGAGTCTTGCCCATCCAGGCAAAATATTTCAAATTGTGGCTTTGGTTGCTCTTTTTGACTTATTGAAATCCCATTTTCAAGTTGCCAGAGAATGAACATACGTGGTGTATATTTAGAGGCATTATTAGTAATGCATAAGGTACTGTATTTGTCAATTTTATCTGCTCGGGTGCATGAAACCTGTGTGTTTAAAAAATATAATAATTTGCATTTCACAGCTCTCTGATAACCTCAGGAGTGCACTTGAAATTCAGCACATGCCCACAGCACCTCCCGGCTCACCCCATTTTTAACTGAAGACCAATGGTTTCTATTAAGGGATCAGGCAGGGAGGCTGACAACCCAGTCAATAACTATGTGAGGTTACTTCATTAATGCTATAATGGCTGATAGAGTGAGAGGCAAAAAACAGGCTCCTGACAGCAGCAAATGAAAATGATAGAGATTCCCGAAGCTACGAGCCTTTCCTTTGTCATTGTCTTGTGCTTGGCTTATTCAAAATTGTGGCATTTATGTATTCAGCCTTGATGAATGTTGCCGGCGTTAAGTACTTTTTCCATCTCTAATGCAATGCCAATTTCACATTGTTCTTTCTTCCTCTCCCACTCTCTCGTGCTCTCTTTTCTAAAAACCTCTGCTGTCAAGGAACTAGAGACCGAAGAATTGTAGACAGTAGACAGTGGCTCAATAGTCCTTTTTACTAGTATGTGGAGCGACAATGAACCAGGACTGGTAGAATGGGCTTGGGAGAATGGAAGGCAAGCTCACATGGTTAAAGACTGAACAGGATAATAGACTAGATTTTGTCCAGCAAACAAAAAGATCGCCCACTCATCATAGAGAGTACAGAGGACCCATTTACCTAGCATAGCCAATTGTTCCAGTGATTACTTCTATTTCTCATGCACATTTTAAAAATAGAAACCAAAGCTTGCGTTTGTCATCATATTATGCAATGAAAGATTCCATAAATTATGGTAATTACACATGAGCAAAAATGCTTCCTTTGACCAGTCCCAGATATATTGTCAATCACATTCCTCTATTGATCCTAAGAAGATAAATATTTACACAGTAATAAGTTAAAATGTTATGCTAAGATTTTTTTAAATTTATTTCCATACATCTATTAATGGCCTACAAGAGGAAAGGAAAACTACAGTATATCTTCTAGGTCAGCCTTCAAATTAAATATTCCACCAGCCTTGCCTTTGATCTTCATGTATAGAGGCAATAAGGAGGCGTGTGTGTGTGTGTGTGTGTGTGTGTGTGTGTGTGTGTGTGTGTGTCTCCTTCTCAGTTCTTTTAATCTATCTATAGAAATTGGGGTGGTAATGTATGTCAATGTAAGCTAAGGAATGAGAAATGGGAGATCTCTTGCTTTGTTTCCTACATTCAGTGCATTTTTCTTTTGGAACAAGCTACATATACTTTAAAGCAAACTCCGCCAAAATCCAAGCAACAGCTCTAAACATCTTAACCAGGATAGCCATTGGCCAAAACATCTAGAAGAGATCTGGATGAGGAAGGGCTCTTTCCACCTTGGAAAGAAGGTTCGGATCTCATATTATTTATTGTTTTCTTTTCTGTAAATTTTATATATTGCCTAAACCTTAAGCTACATATTTATCATTATCTTATTAAAAACAAAGACATTCCCAGGCTGTATGTATCCATAGACTTTAGTTTAATTTATTTTAGTTTAGTTTATTGTCATTGCACCTCATACAATGAAATCAAATACCATTTTCAATGACCATGAAAATAAATACAAACACACATCCTTCACACTCCACACATTGAATTGAAAACCACCGACACCGTACCAACACTGCACTATACAGTAGAATTCAACAGAACTACTGCCCTGGATAGAAGCTGTTTTTCAGCCTACTTGTCCTTGTTTTTATTATTCTGTATCACCTGCCAGATGGTAATAGTTCAAAAAAGGGTGCCCGGGATAAGATGGATCTTTGAGAATGTTTTGAACTTTCTTAAGGCAATGGGAGCTATAAAGCTCTTCCAAAGAGGGAAGAAAGCAACCAATAATCTTCTGGGCAATGATATTAACCTTCTGGAGTGCTGTCCTATCTGCCACTGTGCAACTGGCAAACCATACAGAGGTGCAGTAAGTTAAGATACTCTCTATGGTGCAGCGGTAGAAGGTCACCAGCAGTTTTTCATTCAGTTGTTGTTTTCTGAGAAATCTCAAGTAGCATAATCTCTGCTGGGCCCTTTTGACCAGTGCTACAATGTAAGAGCCCCAGGTCAGGTCTTCGTTTATGGTAATACCCAGAAACTTAAAACTGGCCACTTGCTCCACTCGGTCTCCATTGATAAGCAAGGGCTGAATGTCTAATCTGAGGAATTAGAATGGAAACTTGCTCACTGGTGCTATGCAAATTCTCAAAAAAAAGTGTTTCATTATAGGAACACAGTTCTTTTTGTAGCAGAAAGACTGGCTGAGCCAGGTGGAAGAGTCAAATGGGGAATTAGTCTGGAATCTCTATGTGGGTACAACAGAGAGAAATCCACCCCCTCTCCCCTCCTTTTGAACCGTATCTAATCTCACCCAGGGCAAACTGTCAGTCTGAGAAGATTCCAGGTTTGAGCAATAAAACAGCTAATTGAACTTTTCAAATGTGAGTCTGGTTGTTTGTACATAGCACTTTTTAAATCAATTGCTTGTGGGAAACTGGCAAGGAGTGCTGGAAATCAGAATCAAATGACTGCAGGGATGCTGTAATAGTCACAACTTTGTGAATAACACCAGGGAAATTTCAATTCTGTAGGAGTAATGGCTCATGGATTTTTGATGCACTCTCTAAATTTGCAGATTTTACGTACCTGGATTCAATAATTGTTGCAGTATAATATACTATTTGAGCTGAGGTACAAACAGACAAACAGATAAACACAATGAAAGTTTTGGCAGTATATAAATTACAAAGGCAATGGGTTTGAAGGATACTGTGCAAAGCCAAAGATCTGGAGTAAAATGGATGCAGCATGTGGGGCAGAAGTTCTGATCTATCACCTTCCAGAATTTAATTAGAAAAAAATGAGAAGTTGAAATAATTAAAATGTGTTGCTACTCATTTCCAAAGTCCTAAATGGCACAGATAAGTAGAAAAGACAAATGACCACTCTCTATCAAACAGATTGTCATATCTATCCTTCAAACCCTTCCATCATCTGATATTGGATGAACTATAACAGAGTGTCAATCCCTTTCATCAAAATCTATCAGAAGCCTATGTTCTGCAGGGAGTTTCTATCATGTCTTCCTAACCTACAGAAAGACAAATTTTATTTATTTTTCTGTGTTTAGAATCTATAGTATCTGTTGTGCAAGGATTTTTAATGGATTTTAAAAATGGTGCTGCCATTTTTCTTTTTTGCTAGGTGTTGCCTTTTTAATGTAATGCCTTCTAGATGTATTGAACTTGAATGCCCAGAATTCTTAGCCAATGATACCAGTTATGGAGCTGGAATCTGAAACTGAGACTTTACATGCTATCTTATCCTATCTCATTAAATAGAGTCAAATCTTAAACAAGAACGGAGAGGTTTTTTATTTGGACACCCACACTGAGGGCAGTGAGAGAAATAACATTCAAACAAAAGAAAAAAAAATGTGAATCAAAAATCAACACCAAAACATGAAATTTGTGTAAAAACAGAATCAAGAATAAAAATAAGCTAATAGTTTAATTCTAAAGCACCAATTAATAATCAATTTATATGGGGGTGGGGGAGTATGGACTTTGAGAATGTAACAGCTTGGACTTGGATGGGAAAGTAAAATAAGGAAAAATTATGATATTTTATTTTTTATTTTTGCAAAGACATCTAGATGATACAAGGCATAATATGAAAAAGTGAGTCCTTTCTGAACAAAAAGAGGAAAATCAGATTCTTGAACCTTCTCCAATCATCTGAGAGGGCAAACTGCACATATGGGAACAAATATTTCCTAATACATGCAAAGTTTTAAAGGTAATAAACAAGCCGTTGAATTGAATCTAGAAGCAAATTGGTTCATATTTTTCTTGCACGTATTTATTCCTTTTAGCTATCATTAAGAATGAGTGGAAAATCAGGAGTTATAGACTTGGGGCCATTAAGGCCCTTTTGCAACTCTGCTCTCAAAGAGAAGAAAGCGCTAAGGGCAACAGTGACATTTCGCAGATTTTATGAAACTAAAGTCATTCTTATCATTCAATTCACAGGATAAAAGTAAAACATGCAACTCATCTACATCCCCACCTTTACCCCTCTTCCAAGTCTGCTGTTCTTGTAATATATTTCTTAAATAATAACAATAATAAAAACAGTAATAGTTTATTAAATTTATGTGCTATCCAACCCAGCTAAATAAATATGAGAAAACATGCATTATTAGTTATCTCTCTTTCTTCTTCTGAACCATTCTTTCTCAAAATGAATTCTAACAGCAGCTTCTTGTTCATTGTAAAGATTCATCAGAAGAATAATCAAGTATTCGGACCTACACACATTAACCTAAACATATTCCACATTCTTATATGGTTTAACCAACTGCTGTAGTAAATAAAGCTCACTGGATTCATTCATTGATCTGGCATTTTTCCATATAGGACTTATAGATAAGATCCTAAATTGAACTTAGCTTACATAACTAATTAGAGAAATAATCTTGTAATTTGTACATTTTCTTGCATCTCCCTTCTTCAGTCTCTCAGTCTCTCACGCTCTCTAGGCCACAATTCCAGATTTGTTCACAGTTACATATTTGTTGACAGTTTCATATTTGTTGACAAAGGGCTGTTAGCACTTTAACTACATCTTCTCTTTGGGTTTTAAGCATTGCCGTATGGATATTATCTATACATAGTAGTTTTCTATTAGATTGTTGGCTGTCATGTCTCTTGGGAGGCTAGTTCCTGAATATATAGGTAGTCCTCAGCTTAGCCATTTTTCAAAGTTACGACAGACAAAGGTACTTAAAACTCTGTTTCAAAGCCATGGCACTGCAGAGACCAGGAAGCAGAGCAGATCGTTTCATCCCTGGGCTGCACCAAGCAGCCACTATTTCAGAGTTGTTGTTTACTGAAATGGTGACCTCACTGAAATTGTGTCACTTTTGTGATACTGCCTCATGGCCCAGGAATGCCCTCCTTCCATGTGAGGTCTAGAACTCTGGAGGTCTTCAAAAGGTAAGTGCAAGATGGGTGATAGGGGTTGGGGAAGCAGCCCAGGTACTGTGGGGACCAAGTAGGAGGGGGCATCATATACAAGGGCTGTGGGGACTTCAAGGGGTAAGAAGTAGACCACAGGTTGTCTCAAGGGGTAGGAGAAGCCTTGGAAGTTCTGGGGCAGTAGGCCTGGACCTGCAATAGATCTCCCATAGTCTTCTCCAAGCCTAAGGCACCCTGTGCTCTATTTAACAACCTGTTAAATGACCACATAAGGAACATACGGGGTGGGAGTTGTAAAGCAAGTCTCCATTATGGTTATAGGTCAGAGACTACCTATAGTCTCTGACCTATGTAGACTTGTCTGACCTATGTAGACTTGTCTGACCTATGTAGACTATGTCTGACCTTGTAGACTACCTCTACAAATGTTTCTATCATTTTATAACAGGGATGTCAAACTGGATTTCTTCGAGGGCCATATCAGCATTATAGTTCTCTGTGGGCTGGCTGGGGGAGGGAGATGGGACAGACACCTCCTGCCAGCCAAAATGGTGTGGGGGGGGAGCTGCACACGCTCCCCTGGTGCCCCATTTTCAGCCTGGATAGCCTCCTACAGCACTTTGCTGGCCAAATAGGGCACAGAGAGGCATGAGGGCAAGAGTGCGGTTCTACCAATTTGGACCAGTTTGGGCAAACCAGACATTATTCTTACATCTGGTTAGCTGAACCAGTATTTCAATCGACTGGCTGGCTCTGCCTGTGCTGCCCCTCCTGGGAGACTCCACACGATGCAGGTAAGTGCAGCAGACGTTCTGGAAAGGGGAAAAATGGACCTTCTGGAAGTCCACAATGGGCCTATTTCTGGCTTCTGGTGGGACTCCAGAGCCTGGGGGAGGCCATTTTCACCCTCCCAGAGGACTAGGGGAGGCCTCTGGACCCATGAAAAGGTGAAAAACAGCCCTCCCAAAAGTATCGGAAGTCCAGAACTGGGCCTGTTTCTGGCTTCCGGTGGACCTCCAGAGCCAGGGGGGAGGCTGTTTTCGCCTCCCAGGGGCCTGGGAGAAGCCTCCGGACCTTGAGAAGGTGAAAAATTGCCCTTCTGGAAGTTCCAGTAGGCCATGCCCACCATGGCCACACCACCCAGCAACTGGGCAACGAACCGATTGCTGGAATTTTTTAATTCCACCCCTGCACAATGGGGGTGCATGCCCCCCCTGCCCCATTTTGGTTGCCAGAAGTACCTTGGGCTGGTCCTTTGCTATTTCCAGGATGGCCTCATGAGCGAGATATAAGCACCTAGTGGGGTGGATCCAGCCCGCAGGCCTTGAGTTTGATACCCCTGTTCTTTTATAATGGGATTCAGTATAGTATTTCCAACTTTGGCCAATCATTTTTTCTAAGTGCTAGGAAGGAAACCACTATGGGAAACTACTATGAAAACCCCACTTACCAAGAAAGCTGCAAGCACTTGGCCAAGCTGTCTCCAAGAATCAAGCACAATTAAATGGAAGTAAAAGAAACAATCCATATATATTTCACAAAAAACTTCATGATCTGCCCACATAGAATTCTCCATATTTTGTTTTCTGTTTTGCATTTGATTTCATTACCATGATGTTGATGTTGCTCTAACATCTGTGAAAATCTTTGAAAGGCTTGTGTTGTCCCACCTGAAAACCATCACGGATCCGCTGTTAGATCCCATGCAGTTTACATACTGAGCAAATAGATCAACAGATGATGCTGTTAACATGGCTCTGCATTACATCCTACAACACCTTGAATCTCCCAATACCTATGCAAAGGTCCTCTTTGTAGACTTCAGTTCAGCATTCAATACCATCATTCCCGACACTCTTCTAAGTAAATTAAACCAACTAGCAGTACCTGAACACACTTGTAAGTGGATCATAAGCTTCCTAACAGACAAGAAGCAGCAGGTGAAGCTAGGCAGAATCACATCTGATACCTGTACAATCAACACAGTTCCCCCCACCCCCAAGGCCGTGTGCTTTCTCCACTTCTCTTCTCCCTATATACCAATGACTGCATCTCAAATGATCCATCTGTTAAAATACTGAAGTTTACTGATGACACAACAGTGATTGGTCTCATTCGAGACAACGACGAATCTGCATACAGACAGGAGGTCATACAACTTGCCTCATGGTGTAACCGTAACAATCTGGAACTGAACACACTCAAAACCATAGAAATGGTGGTAGACTTTAGAAGAAAATCTCCCATACTACCACCTCTTACAATACTAGACAACACAGTATCAACAGTAGAGACTGCTCAAATTTCTAGGTTCTACTATATCACATGACCTAAAATGGACACCTAACATCAAAAACATTATCAAAAAAGCACAACAAAGAATGTTCTTTCTGTGCCAACTCAGAAAGCTCAAACTGCCCAAGGAGCTGCTGATCCAGTTCTACGGAGGAATCATTGAGTCTGTCTGGTTTGGTTCTGCAACCCAACAGGACAGACACAGACTTCAGAGAGTAATTAGTACTGCAGAAAAAACAATTAGTACCAACCTACCTTCATTCGAGGACCTGTATACTGCACAAGTCAAAAAGAGGGCTGTGAAAAAATTTACAGACCCTCACATCCCAGACATAAACAATTTCAACTCCTTCCCTCAAAATGATGCTATAGAGCAGTGGCCCCCAACCTTTTTTGTCCCATGGCCCGGTACTGGCATCACAAAATGATCCGCAGCCCGGTACTGGCATCAGCACGCATGACAAGGCAAGGCAAGCCGAGAGACTGGCCAGCCAGCTGTCCCCCACTTCTCCCCGCCACCTTCAACTCCTCCTTTGTACCTTTGTCGATGGGCTTCGCTTCGGGACAGCTTTGGGACAGTCGCTCGGCTCGCCTTGCCTTGGGTGCTGAAAGAATCCTCGCGCCTTAGCTTCGTTCAAAGCCCCCCCCCCCCTTCTATGAAACTAAGGCGCGAGGATTCCTTCAGGACCCAAATGCCACTTTCCAACCGGAAAAGCTCACCCGGAAGCACTTTCTCATCAAACAAGATGGCGGCACCCAGCAAACCGGCGGCCCGGTAGGAAATGTTCCACGGACCGGTACCGGTCTGCAGCCCGGTGGTTGGGGAGCCCTGCTATAGAGCATTGCACACCAGAACACAAGAACAGTTTTTTTCCTGAAAGCCATCACTCTGCTAAACAAATAATTCCCTCAACCCTGTTCAACTATGACAAATTCTGCACTATTATTACTGTTAAATCTTGTCATCACTCCTTATCACCCATCCCCTTCTACTTGTGACTGTATGACTGTAACTTTATCGCTTGTATACTTACAATTTATATTGACTGTTTCCTAGTATGATTGATTGCTTATGATTATGATTATTGCTTATGCCTATGACTATCATTAAGTGTTGTATCTTATGATTTTCAACTCCTGATGAATGTATCTTTTATTTTATGTGTACTGAGAGTATTCACACCAAGATGTGTGTCCAATCACACTTGGCCAATAAAGTATTCTATTCTATTCTATTCTATTCTATTCTATTCTATTCTATTCTATTCTATTGAAGGGGTGTGCATAAGCACACAATTGTCCCTACCGTCCCTGTCCTATTGTCCCCAATTATTTGTATCTATTTCCTGTATTCACAATTATCAGGGGTGGGATTCTACTGGTTCTGTCCACCACTGTAGAACCAGTAGTTCTGAAGAGCAGCAGACAGAGAACATACATAGAACTGGTTCTGTGTCTGCAGCTGTTTTAGCCCACCTGCCCACCCGGGCTCTTACCTGACCTCTATTTCCTGGTTTTTCAACCGCAGCTGCTTTGTGCAACACAGCTGCGGTTGAAAAAGCAGGAAAAAAGAGCTTGTTCAACTGCTGCGCACCCACGTGCAGCGCTGCTCAACTGTCCAGGCAGCTAGCTGACAACGATATTCATGCACACGCAGCAGAACGTAAAATCACCAAACTGGTAGTTACACCGGTCGGATCCCACCCCTGTACTTATGTTTATTCTTATCTTTATTATCTTGTAAGCATTTGACAATAAAATAAAATGTACATGATGATGTCTAGAATCTGCATTTACGTTGCTTGAAGCAACTATAGGCATAAACAAAGACTTCTTTTTGTAAAACTTTGCTAATTTATCTCCTGCATTTACCCATTGGAAAAATTCCTATATTTTCTATTCTTTTCTAGTATAGTCTTGTATATTCTGTTCCATTCCATTTTATTTATTTTATTATAGCTTCTATAAGCTTCCAGTTGAATGTCTTATCCAATTCTCATTCCCATTTCTGGTCACTTTTATTAGCTGAGAGGAGCAAAAAAATAATCCACAAGTAGTGGAGCTAAGTTAACAGACATTTCTATTTCCCCAGGATGTACTGATTCAAAAGACAATGTTTCTGTCATCCTGATAGATTCTATTCATTCAGCTTCAGCTTGGAGCAAATGTGAATGATTTTATCCATGAAGTGATAAAAGCTATAACAACTTATTGGATCTTCTGGGACAACTTTTCCAAAGGACTCCTTGAAAGTGTAGCTGGCTGCCATTCCACAATTGCAACAAGTATGGAGAAGTAATTACATTTCATGGTCTTACTTTTATCCATATACGTATTTGTAGTTTACTATAGAATTCCTCAATGTCTTTCACTCTTGTAATTGCAGTAGAAGCATATAGTTCCATACAATTAATGCTTACTAGGCATCCACTAATTCAAACAGATACCCTTCATTTATTGGCTTATAGTTGAGCTATATCTATTTAGCAGGTTATATCTATTTAGCAATATCTTTTGGAATATCACTTCTACTGCATTCCTTCACTGTTCTGAATATCATGTAATCATTTAGCCTATTCTGGACCACCAGTGTTAACTTATTTTTAAAACATTCAATTTATTAGTGTTCATTTCCTTTTTGCTATGTTTTCATCAGTTCATGTATCCTGTATTCATATGTGTCTTTCTAAAAAAAACACATACCACATCTTTCAATACTAGCACCATCAGTGACCAGATTTCCTTGTGGCTTTGAATGGTAGTCCCATTACCTGCAGAGCTACTCATGAAAATTTGGAACTCTTCCCAGTACATAGAAAGATGGCTCTGCAGTCTAAATTTGTCTAAATATTTCAACCATGTTGGTTCGATTTTTTCTTGGCAACAATATGACAGAGGTTTTCTATTGCCTTTTACTGGGTTTTATTTTGATCCTTCTTCACCTAGCCTCACACCCTTAGATTTCACTTACTATCACCCGTGTCTATTCTCCTGGGATCTCTCACCCATCTAAAGATCACTGAAGCTATTGAGAACCATGCGAAAGTAGTAATCCCCTAGGGTAAGAAGAAAAAAGAGACACCACTCCCAAAAGAGTGTTACAGAGTACAATACATCTTATTGATACACTAGCTTTCCAAGTGCAGGTTTTTACACAATGGAAAGCAGCATTTGACTGTGGGTGCTGACCCTTGCAGTTTAAAGTAATGAGCTTTATTGTATATCACTCAGCTAAGTATTTGATCTCAATTTTAACCCTGCTTAATTTTTTCTCAGAAGTGAACATGGATAAGACTGATTATAGTATCCTTGCACAAGCCCTGACCAAGCAGAAATCTTCAAAGACATCCCTAATTCTTCTAATTTTTCATAAATCAATATCAAAAATGGTAGGCACTTTGATTTCAAATCTTTTCTTTATGACAGCTATATTTATTCTTGGGTGATAGCAAGAGCCATGCTGGTGCAGTGATCAGAATGCAGTATTGCAAGTTAATTCTGCTGATTGCCGATTGACAGCAGTTCAACTTTGAGCCAGTTGATTCACACTGGCTCAAAGTTGACCCAGTCCTCCATCTTCTGAGATCAGTAAATCATTGTGAAGCGGTATATAAATCTAAGTGTTATTGCTACCAGTAGTACTATTAATAGAAATATACTTGCTCAGGGTACTACCAGTAGTACTATTAATAGAAATATACTTGCTCAGGGATTTTACCAGCCAATCAGCAATATGAGGAGCCAGATTGTTGGGGGCAATATGCTGACTCTAAGCTACTTACCGGAGGTTGTAAAACACTGTAAAGCAGTATATAAGTCTAAGTGTTATTGCTATTTATTCTTCAAATGCTTGTGAAAAATGGCAGGTCTCCCCATTCTTTCTCCACTTTGCCTCTAAACCAGGTAAGTTCTTCTCCATTTGGCCCTTCCACCATTCTCTCTGACCCTTCTCATGTACCAGCCATGCGTGCATACAGGCTTTTTATGATGTTTATTAAATATAAGGTTGGTGTGTATTGGAAAAAGGCCTTGAATTAGCATTCAGGCAGCCCAGCAGGAGTGATCTGTTTCAAGTTTTATAAGGAGCCAAAAAGCTCTCTACAGTCATCTCAGTGACAAGACAGTGGGAAACTGACCTGAATTTCTCCAAACATGAGGTGTTGTCCCTGCAGGCTGGGATGGGGGTTGGGCTGGGTGGGTTCAGAGTCGTCTCTCATCCTGAAGATTTATGGCCATGCACCAGGTTATAATAGCAAGGTCGGGAGAGGTCTTGGAAGGTCAGGGGGAGGGAACTCCACATAGCTTTTTCACCCTGTATGAAAAATATTTCTGTCCATTCTGCTTAATCTTCACAATCATTAAATCTTATTTTCATGCAGACATCCATAGGAAGAAAGAAGGAGGGGGTGGGGAGAAAAAGATACATTCCAGCAAATGAATCTGCTTTATATTACCTTCAAAATATTGCCATAAAACCAGAGAAGGTAGGCAAGGCACTACTCTTGCAGCTCACTAGGGCCCAGTTTATCAAAAGGTGAATGTGGATATGTATAAAGAGGTGGAGGGAGGAACGTGTCAGGGCTGATTTACGAGCGCATGCAGGCGACTTAAAGGAGACATGGAATTTTGCCCTATTACACAGACTTTCCTCAGCTTTTCTTGCTGCTTCCCTTGGAAAGAAGGGGGCAGACACTGCAAGTGGACACTTGACTGCTGCTGGAGTGAGCTGAAAACTCACCGCATTCACACCTGCTCATTACATAGAATTCCTGAGATGCAAAGACAGGGAATTGGGACATAAATCCCTCAGAGCATCTTAGCTAAGGATGCCAGAAAAAATGACTGCTGGTTTCTTTTCAAAAGAAACAGCTTCACATACACCCCCAGAAAGACAGTAAAGATACACAGAGGTCCTCAGCACCTCTGACTCTCAGTTGAAAGACTTCACACAATGCAGCACATATTTGGTGTAATTTACAACTGCCAAAGAGTACAGATCATCCTCAGTTATTGACTGCAATTGGGACTGGTAGCTCCAAATGCTAAGCAATAAAGTTGTAAAGTGATAAGACTTGTGATGAATGCACATGGCTTACAATAATACTTCGTCAATTCTGGCTGTGGTTGTTCAGTGAATTACTCTGGATCATTAAGTATAATGTCACATGACCACAATTTGCTACTTCCTGCCAGCTTCCCCACTGACTTTGTCATAAGCTAGCTAGGAAGGTTGCAAATGGTGATGGTGTGACCACAGGATGCTGAGACCCTTGTGAGTGTGTACCAGTTGCCAAATTGTGACCCTATATCTACAAAGACGCTGCAATAGCCCTAACTTTTAGAACTGGTTGTTGAGTCTCCTTGTTCCGTGCCATTGTAACCTCAACGAGTTGCTGAATAAGTGTTTGGGACTACCTGTAAAAATAAAGATTAGTTGTTTCCAGAACTGAATATTTTCTAGACCTGGACAAAGTGACTGTCCTAGAGCTTGATAAAGTGCTTTAGATCAGAAGGCCCTTTATCCTTCATCAAGGCCCTTGGCATCACTTGCCAGTTTGGACTTGGCAGAACCAGAAGCCAAAAGCATTCCCACCTATGTGCACATGTTCTTCCAGTCCATAGCTGGAACAGCTGGGTGAGACCTCAGTGCAAGGCAGAACAATTAGAGCCCAGAAGCTTCAAACAGGAACCTGGTGGGAATTTTTCTCCAAACAAAGCAAGCTTTGGAGGCATTGTCCCATAGCTAAAAATTATGTGATACAATCTTTGTATATAATTTAAGACTTCAAGTCCTAGAATCCCCCTACCAGCATGCAGCTGAGGTTGAAAAACATTAGGGTAGAATGCAAGTGTGTTAAGAATGTGTCAGTTGGGAAAAAATGTGTGGAAATCTGTATTTATTGACTTAGTAGTTAGGGTAACTCTTCATGCATGTTTAAAAGAAGCATTAGCATCTAAAAATAGAACAGAATAGAATACATACTTCTTTTCTCTCCCCTTATTCTATACTCTTGTAAAATAGATGTAATTCTTCTTATTTAAAATTGCCCACAGAGTGGATGAGCGAAGATAAAAGTTATTCTCTTTTATAACCTTCTTCTTCCCTCTATTTTTTATTTATTTGTTTACTAAAATATATAATCTACATCATTCTCAAGAATGTGGATGATTTACATAAAATGAAATAGAATAACAAAAATAATTATTAATCTTATAAGTTTAATTTTTTATTTTTTAATAATTAAAATTATTTTTAAAAGATGCATAGGGTTGGAAGGGATCTCAGAGATTATTTAGTCTAACCCCTGGCTAAAGCATTTCAGACAAATGGTTATCCAACTCTCTTTGAAGACTTTGAAGAAATAGCCTATTCCACTCATTGGCAGCTTTTACTATCAGGAAATTCCTCTAATATCTGACATGAATCTACTCATCCCTGTTTCTACCCACTGATTCTAATTCTGCCATCTTGAGAAGAGAAAACAAGTCCATAGTCATGTGTGGGTAATTATAATTGACACCAATAAGTACCTGATATCCAAGATACCAATTATACTGAAAAAGAGGCTTCAGACATTTTTGGTAAATGTTGTGGTGTTGCCAACTAGCAGCCATGATGTATATATCATATACAGGTAGTCCTCAACTTACAACAGTTCATTTAGTGACCATTCAAAGTTACAACTGCACTGAAAAAAGTGACTTATGACAATTTTTCACACTTATGATCATCACACCATCCCCATGGACACATGATATACATTCACATACTTCATATTTATGGTGGTTGCTGTATCCTAAAGTCATATGATCCCCTTTTGCAACCCTCTGACAAGCAAAGTCAATGGGGTATCCAGAATCACTTAACAACCATGTTACTAATTTAACAATGGCAATGATTCACTTAACAAATGTAGCAAGAAAAGTTATAAAATAGGGCAAAACTCACTTAACAAATTTCTCATTAAGCAACATGAATTCTGGGCTCAATTGTGATTGTAAGTAACCATCACAAAATAGTTCTAATAATTCTATTCTTTTCCCTTTTCAGGTTGGAACATTTATTGCCTTTAGAAAGGACTTATATGGAAGGATAGATAATAACAATGGTCATTAGTGATACAGAAATATAGATTCTGAACTTAATGATTATATTTTATCAACAATATTTTAATACTGTTTCTTCTATTTTTCTCTGTTGCCTCTTAATTACTTTATAAGAGCATATCTCTGCTTCACCCTCATCTTAATTTTTGTTGTTGTTATTTGGTATGTGTGTTAATGGGACCAAATTCTTATGTAACCAAGGGCACATTAGAACATTTTTTCATTGGCATACAGTTTTACTCAGATTCCTCCATGCAGTTGTATTTTGGAGTGGCTTATTTCATGACCACATAAAAGGCACTTTCATTTAGCCCAAGCAAGCATGGTTATCACTTTGAGAAATATTTGAATATTGGGTAACTGACCAATGAATGATTGTATGTTGGCTCCAAATAGCATTTCACATCCCAAGTCCAGATATCTCTGCTATTTTTTTCCCCCAAAGGCTGTTTTTATTCCTGGGCTGGGAACTGGGTAAACCAGGCCGATCTCTAGAAAACTACAGATTTAACTTTGTGGCACCCATTGCTGGCTTCTTATATTAAACTCTAGAAGAAGAAGAAATAGGGCTTTGAAACTATTTCAGACGAAATGCTTCAGAACTCATCTGAGTGCAAATAAAGCTCTGAGAAAACTCCAAAGTTTTCCAGGGTTCTGTGCATGCTTGAAAAAAGATACAATTTTTTAAACAACTTAAAATTAAATCAACAACACTTTTTTTAGGTTCACACAGGATGTAAAAAAAAAGGAGGGGTTCTTTAATAAACAACAGAAGAATGGTATGCTCAAATAAGATTTGAAGTACTTCTTCCAATCAATTTTAAAAAGTACATCATTGTATAGAAAAATACCTACTTCTTGGTCCAGTAAAAGCACACACACATTAATCTCATCAGAGTCACAGGATGTTCCTGCTTTCCCTAGCAAACAATGAAAACCTGCATTTACGTACATACTTCATGACACAATGCTGGGGTTTGAACTATCTGATGCATTGTGTACATGCAAGGTAAGAATTAAGAGCTGCTGCAGGAGAAAAGAAGAAATACTAAGCAGGTAGCGACTTACTATGAATAGAGTTGAGGCCAAGAGGCTTATATTGTTCAGGCTCACTCTTTCCTTTTATTTCTCTTTGTGTGTGGTTTTCTTAAGTTTTAAGTCTATTCCTATCTCTTAGGTGGCCATATCAGGCAGGCAGTTCTACATAAGAGCAGCCACTCAGTATTGAATTAGGGGACTCTGCGCCGAACATGTCTCACCAATTATAAGGCTGGATTGCAGTTCCCTGATTTATAATACATTACTGTGCTAAGTAATATAACATTATAGATACAATTTGTACCTCTCTCACTCTCTGCAGATTAGAGAGGTGGCACATGAGAAGTGGATCATTAAACAGCCGTGGAAGGCTAGGGGCCAAGCTCTTCTATTTAACAAGCTGCTCCAAACTCCACCTCCCTCATCCATGAAGAGAGACTAGAATAAATTGCTGCCTGCAACTTATTATAAATTGCTTTACCAATCTCTTTGTGTATGCATATACACATGCACACATATATGTATGAGAGTATAAATGTTCACAGCTTTTTGGATCAATGGGGACAGATAAATAAAGAGAGAGAGCTTTCATCCATTTGATCCAGTTTACGAGGGACATTTCATGGATGTCTTGACATGGACCTTAAAATAAGGATTTGTAGTGTTTCCAGCATTAGAGCCAATTGATCTTGAATGGTAGCCCATTCAAGGAGCTGAGTAGCTAAAATTTAAAAAAAGGATTCAACCAAGATCAGATTTACTTTATGTATGATAAAATTGCTCCTTGCTAAAGTTGGACTCTGGCTGGGCAGATCCTTTGAGGTATCAGCCTTTTCAAATAGATCAGGCAGGAAACAGACCAGAAAAGCTCATTTTACTTTATTGTAAGGCTACCTCAACTGAGTGTTGCAAGTCTATAAGGAAAAATCTGTTGCTGCCTCTTTTTACAGCTTGATAAATTAGAGAAAAACCTTTCTTAGTTTCCTTCTCTACCTATTATGCAGCTGTGGACTCCTCCCCACCATCTGATCATTCCCTTGTGTCTCAAGGTCATTCCCACAGATCTGTACAACATTCTCCTCTTCAGAATCATTGCCCCCTCACAAGTTCCCCCCGGGAAAACAGGTTGGAGGCTGTGAGAATGAAAAGTAGCTGTGTTGCTCCCTTCTTCTCTGGATAACTCCCCAAGATCACACAAAGCATCCCATAAATCATTTGCTCCAGTTAAGGTGACAGCTGTCTCTCCCTTGGGAATCTGTTGCTCTCCCTCCCCACAGGTCCTGTATGGCCAATGAAGAACTGATTAATATCTCCCCATGTGGTCTCTTATTATTCCCAAGGCTCCCCCACCCCACAAAATAACTCTCCTGGTTAATCTTGGTCAGTGCCTGACTCCCACAAAGCTGGTAGTTGTTAGGGTTAGGGTTTGTTGAAGCATTGGTCATGAAAGCAACACACTAATTGTGGTGCATGCATATAGGTTGCTACCTTCTATGACCATTCTGACTATGGGTAACTTTTCCGATGTATAACAACTTGACACATTTACTTCTGTGTCTGGAGTCTAATACCACTTCGGTACCTTCGGTACCTTCATACCTTTTCTCCCCGCTTACTAGAATGGGAGTTGGGGTTGTTGTGAATGCAGAGGGGAAAGATGTATTGTAGGAGGGTTTTTTTTTTTATTACTGTTGCTTCTGTCTGCCAGCCAGGTGTCCATCATTACACATTACACAAAGCTGAGGTATTTGGGATACCTTGACTCACTCTCGTCTCTTAGGTCCTTAGTCAGCCATTTTCTGAACTGGTCGATCAGGATCAAGGCATTTCACCCTACACTATCAGCAGGTAATTTAAAGATTGAATTGGACTTTACTGTCCTCAGTCTCTGCTTGAGCTTCCAGATCTCTCAACTAGCTGTGATTACGTGTATCCAAAGTGTACTTTGAATTTACACATGAAATCTAGCACTGGATTGTTTATCTGCTGCTTCCTTCACTAAGCTTAGCACAAAAGTCACCAGCTTGTCTGCCATAAACATTTCACACTGAGCAATGGATGTGCAAAATTGATATAGAGACACATAGCACAAATGGTTTCAATGGTTGATGACCTTTGTATGGCTTAGGGTGGGGTTGTGCAACCATTCTGGCCTTCTTGAATATCTCAGTAATTTTCAATACCATCAGTTATGATATCCTTTGTGACATACATTAAAAGGCTTTGATCCATGATTGCCCTTCCTATTTTGGCCCTCATACTGCCCTGTTGTGGATATCTCTGTTGTGGGAACAAAATGGAGATCTGCGTGGGAACTATAAAAACGATTTTGAGACTCTAGAAAAAGTACAAAGAAGAGCAATCAGGATGATTAGGGGACTCTGAGACTAAAGTATATGAAGAATAGTTTCAGGAACTGGGCATGGCTAGCCTAGTGAAGAGAAGGACGAGGGGAGACATGATAGCAGTGTTCCAATATTTGAGAGGCTGCCACATAGAGGAAGGGATCAAACTATTTTCCAAGGCACATGAAGGCCAGACAAGGAGTAATGGATGGAAGTTGATCAAGGAGAGATTCATCCTGGAAATAAGGAGAAATTTTCTGACAGTGAGACTAATCAACCAATGGAACAGTTTTCCTTCAGAAATTGTGGGAGCTTTATCACTGGAGGTATTCAAAAAAGAGATTGGACTGCCATTTGTCAGAAATAGTGTAGGGTCTCTTGCTTGGATTGAGGGTTGGACTAGATGACCTACAAAATCCCTTGTTAATCTAATCTAATCTAATCTCACCTTGAGCAAATGTGCAGGCATCCTTCAATGAATTTAATTTGGTAATTTGGTGGTGACTTTTCCAAGGAGAACAGGGGCCTAAACAAACTCTTAGGGACCACAAGCTGCCTTGTTCACACATCTAATGTATCGCAGTTTAAAAGGTTACTTCTTAAAATGTTGAAAATTAGAGTATCCTGCTTTTATTTTGCAACACCTCAGTGAATTAGATTAGTGCAAGATAATTATATGCCACAGGTTACTCCAAGTGCTTCATTGTAAACAAGAATTTGAATCCAAGCCTTCTCAATACCAGTCCAATTATTTTAAAACTATTGTAGCAGGCAGAATGCTGAGAATTGAAATAGCATGAAAGCAATACATAGTCCAAGACATCCTGATTACTGCTACAAAAAGAGCAATAACTACCAAAATGATGGGCTCTTTGACCTCTATTTCTTTTGCCTACATTTCATCTCTAAAGTCAAACAATGTGGATATGAGTATTAGCTCCAGGAAATGATCTGAGGCTTTGTAACCTTCAATGCAATATCAGGATGGTTCTACCTGGCTTTCCAGCTTTATTAAACTCCATTATAATCCCTTTAACTATGACAACACTATTTTATAATGCTACAGAATACAAAGCTACTATGCACTCTAATACAAAAAGACTGCCCAATGATTTTCCGGCCAGGATTGACTACCTTATAAAACCAGGTTAATGACCCTTTGTTGAACTTTCAAAAGTAACAGAATTGGCTCTACTAGTAGTAGAAGAAAGTAAACTAGTTTACAGATAAAATAATTACCATTATGACACTGACTGCCTTGCACAATACATTTAGACAAGTTAAAGATCTACCAGCTGCATCTGCACAACACGCTAAGATTGTTTTAAAGTTGATTACCTTTCTATGACTCATTATTTCTATGCAGAGAAATGCATCATTTCTATGCAGAAAAGAGCAACCAAGAGATGATTAGGGGACTGGAGGCTAAAACATACAATGAACAGTTGCAAGTACTTGGTATGGCTAGTCTAGTGAAGAGAAGAACCAAGGGAAACATGATAGAAGTCAAGCTATTTTCCAAGGAACCTGAAGGCCAGACAAGGAATAATGGATTGAAAATGATTAAGGAGAGATTCAGCCTAGAAATAAGGAGTGAAAACAATCAACCAATGGAACAGCTTGCTTTCAGAAATTGTGGGAGCTTCATCACTGTAGGCTTTCAAGAAGAGATTGGACTGCCATTTGTCACAAATGGTGTAAGGTCTTCTGCTTGAGCAGTGGGTTGGACTAGATGACGTACAAGGTTCCTTCCAACTCTGTTAATCTGTTTAATCTGTTCTGTTTAATCTTGTTACTTCCTGGCTCAATATATTGTGTGAACCCAGAAAACAGATTATTTTCTTGGAAATATAGCTTAACATGTCACAATCTGAAACAAGTTAATTCTTCTGGATATCCCTTCTGTTCCTTCCATAAATCCTCACCTTTAAGATTGTAGGAGGCAGGAAATCCTGTAAATTTAAGACTGTCTTGGTGCCTTCATCAAGAAAATTATGTTCTCTAAACTGCTTGTTGAGATGGCTAAAATATAGATGAGATGTATAGTAGGACTACTGAGGCTAATTCTACTCATAAATCATTTAGGGATTTTAAAGTCAATAATGAAAGATTCTTGAAAATGAAGAAATTCTTCATAGATATGACTTATTCTCATTAGATACAGCAAAGGACACTTGAATAGTACCAAATGGTTTATGTGTGGAACGGAAAGCAACTCATGCTTATGGTCAACATAGGTATACACCTCTAGTGATACCTTTAAATACTATTTGATGGGAGCCCAATGAGAAAATATTGCTGCACTTCTATTGCATTTTTGAGCTTTCCCTGAGCAAGCTGTTGATCAAATCACCCCATATTGTAGTTTTTGGCTCTAATGCAGCAATTCCTATGTTCTTAAGATAAGCAGCAGCTTAAGAAATTCAGAAAAATTATTCCCAGTGTTTGAAGGGAGGCACATATATACTAAGAGGAGAATGTATAGCACCAATACTTGCTTTTGTAAGAGAGACAGTGCAAGTGTATAAAAATATTGGGAAAATTTTAGCCCATCATTAGTTGACATAATTTATAATGGAAGGAAGGAAGAAGAAGGGAGAAAATGATAAATGAAGTTAAAACATACCATCCATGATTAAATACTGAAAAATGTTCTTGGCTTCCTCCAAGTCTCAAACACTTTCCTGGGATAAATGGTGGTCAATAGTTCAATGAACTGTCATGTTGCCTGGTGCTGTGTTCAAACTGTGCTATTTCCTGTTTCCTGACACTGTATCTAATTTACAAAATTAATATACTTTAATTTTCCTTCTTCATGCATTCTGCCTTTTCCTCATTTAAAACAGAAACAGCCTCTGGCAGAAAAGGACATCACATTTCAGTGTAACACAGAGCTTCATTCTCTCCTCCCCACCTTCTCCTACCAATATATGCAGGAGAATGGCATAGGTCAAGGGAGAAAAATATGTATGCAAAAAAAAAATCACACCCCACTGGCCTCAGTATATTCAACATTACTATTTTGCCATTTCCAATACAAGCTCATCTTCCAATGGACCATAGCAACCATATTTCACAGATTTACATGCTCATATACAAAAAGTACCTGGAGCTTTTTTCCCCCAGTGAATTAGAAATGAATATTTTCTTACTGTGAGGTGCAGATTCTTGTATGAGTAAAGAAGAAATCAAAGAGAAGAACTCCAGATTATAAATCAACCTTGGATACACATTAATTTGCACATGCTGAGCTCTCAAAGAGGATGATGGGGGGAGAGCTTATGAATTTTACACTATATCCATATAGTCTGTGTAGTTATATACTATTTATATGATCATAGGTTCTCTGTGCACCTTACACATATGGAAAGCCATGTCCACGAATGCATTTCTTCCCCCTCCACTCACGTGCACATTCAGTGTAATACAGAGACCAATAATTCTAACTAGCATTCACCTTCCCTACTTTAGAAAGAAAATTGAACCAGGTTCTATTACCATCAGATGGACATGTCAACTTTCATGCAGAAGGATGAGATGGTCTGAAGCAAGGAACCTGCCCCTGTAAATATAAGCTATGAAAGCATTTAGAACAATTTTTGATGGAGGTATATGTGCATAAAACAGGATGCAACATGGGGGTAAAGAGGGAATATTTCATGAGAGAAGGCAAAAAGTTGATAGCTGATGATGAAGTTAAGTTAAACTTTTTGGTTTTGTGACACAAATCAACAAAACCTGAGATCTGTTGTGGATCTCAAATAGATACAGATTAGAAACTAATCTTACCTCAGATCCCAGAGATCTCTCAATAATATAAAGATGTCCTTCTGCAGCATCTCTTGTCCTCCATGCTTATACTAGGGGTCATCGGTACTCTGCTTACATTAGACAGACCAGTGATATAATCAGCAGAGGACAAAGCATAAAGTGGCTTACAACTAATTTGAATGTTCATATGTTTCTTCCTAATGTTGATCTTTCCCTTCAAGAATACTTTTCCCTCTGTAAATTCTTGGAAAGCTTCCTTCCCCACCCACCTCCTATGCTAATTGGCAAATGACTGTACACATATTCATTTTATCTTCATGTTGATATGGATAAAAGAAAAAAATTGCTGAATGCAGGATAATTGAAATATTGGTGAACTATAGTACCAAAATCCCAAACCAGAATAGCCAATAAGGGATGCTGGAATCTAAAGTTCAAAAATATTTGGAGGGCCTCTGATTCCCCATTCTTAAGGCTATCAAAAAGTTTGAGAACATGACACCTTAACTTGAAAATGCCACTATGAAAATATATTTGAAATATTCCTATGCATATTCTTCCTGCAGCCAGAATATTAGAATATCATGAAAAAAATTAAACCAGAATGCTTTCTCTTTGGCATGAATTTTTTACACATGCTAGGATTTTTATGTCCATGTATTAGAGGGAATATGGAGGTACCATCACCTGTTCTCAGAGGTGGAACTGCCTAGCAAGAGCTATATCACATGATTCGCCTGACTGTGTGTTTTTGCTCTTAAGAGGGTCCTTTTTTGTTACAAAGTGTTGAAATGCAGCATTTTGTCATGCTATTAACACCTTAAAATGTCATGGAGGAACCTCGTGGGAAGTTATGGAGCTGTGGCTCTACAGGTTTTCTTGCTGACTAGACTGACAGCATTTGCCCGAATTGGTTTTTAATAAAAGCCTGGAAGAAAAGAAATTGTCTGCCTGCAACAGCATGTTTGGAAGCCAGAAAGGACTCATGAGGACCGTTGAGCTGTTTAGTGACAGTATTTTCTATGCCCAATAAATTCTGTTGCTTCATAATTGCAAGTTGGAGTGTGCTGAATTCCCATGTCTGTGCTCTACTGTGATGCTGCTTTTGCTTATGCAGGCATTGGATTGGCATCTTGTGGTGAGGTTCATCTCTTGGAAGCCGGCCACTGTGCAAAATCATTTCGTTATTTCATTTGGGCAGTTTCACAATAAGTTGATGCTTTTTTCTTTGGGGGGTAAAACTATTAAAAAGTTTAAGTTCTTCAAGCACTTGTCATGTCAGGTCCCAGCAAATTTTACTTCTGGTTTTGATTTTGCTAACAAAAGCAATAATCTTAGGCCCCAGTTTGTACAAGTTGGAAGAAAAGTTTCTAACTCCATCTCCTTGAGTACAGGTTGCTCACCTTGATGACCTACGATTGCTGTGCCAAATCTGGTATAAATCATATTGTGAAGTATGCAGATGACACGGCACATCTGAACTACACTGTTGTTTCTCCATGCCATATAATATACGTGGGTATATGCATAATTTTGCATTTATTTATTTATTCATTTATTTATCTTATCATGTTTATGTAGTATATACTGAAGGTGGTGACCCTTTGAGAGCTATATGCAATGGAATTTCATTTTAATGTATGCTGATTAGTGTACATTCAAAGTCACAATAAAGTTATTCTAAGTCTAAGTCTATCACAAAGGTAGGAATTAGTTACTATCACTTAATAATCAATGGTATAATATTACCGTCTCATCTCTTCCTTCTCTATTAGCAATTAAATGAATCAAGCTGTGGAACTATAGCCTATATAGTGTGGTAACAACCATGCACTGAGCCTGGAAGTTTACCTGAGCAGTCCAACATATGGGGCTCCCAGTCATGGGGCAGCAGGTCCACATCATCTCTAGTATTCTTAATGACTACTCATGGGGCCTATCCATTTTGACTATTATAATATGGTCTAGAAACCTGGCACTTTGACAAATCAGCCATCAATAGACACATAGACATTAAAAACATCTATAGATTATGCAAAAGAGCTAATCAACCAACCCAAAAAAGAAAAAGACTCCAGCACTTCTCCATCAGTAATCAGCACTCAGATCAGCATAGAGTAACTCCAAGGTTAATTTCAGACCAATAATCAAGTAAGCAATACCCCAATCAAGAAACTGCCAAAAAGCTATCAGTAAACAGCCCAACTCTCTTAAGACTGCCCACACCCACACAAACAGGCAAGACACCAGAATATAAACTGACAGCAAGCAGTATTATTTACTAGCATTGGTGATATTACCTAGTTAGGGTAATGAAATGTTTGCCAGATAACAAGCACATTCAGAGAGTACTAAGGACACCTCATTATAAAATGACTACTGGCCAAACATTTTGTAGGTGCAAGCTGGCTTCCCTACAAAGAGGGAGGGAGAGAAGGAGGAAGGGAGGGAGGAAAAAATAACATATGAATTCTATTTGAAAGTAAATGGTACTCATGAGAATTCTTGCGTTACTTTGATCTTTTTTTTAATTCTTGAAAGAATTCTTAATTCTTTTGTTACTTTGATCTAATTACTAATATACATTACTAATCTGAGAAGAGAGTCACTTATACCTTTGGTTTATTTCCTTCCAGCCGAGTTTGCTGTAAGAGACATTTGATACATGACTTCTCCCCCAGACCTGGATCATACAACCCAGAAGTAGAGTTGAAGTCCACAAGTCATAAAAGGTTCATCATTCCCCACCCCTGATATAACCCAACATGGACATAGAAGAGTCTGGACAGAGCAGATACTGTGGCACAATACACTGGCATATCATGAGAAATAACCAACTGCAGCAAGTGGTAGCCAGAAATTTAGTCCTGCATAATGCTATGTTAGCTCTTCAGAAATGAGAAACTTAAATGAAGAAGTTCCCTTTTGGCGTGTATTCTGGTAAAAAAAAATGGAGATAAACAAATGCATTTATTTCAGAACTGTTGCAGTTAACACAAACATATTTTAGCAAAGATGGCTTCTACATCACTGCAGCAGCATAGAAAAATGCTTAAATAAAATAAGAGGAGTAAAAAATATAAAATATTTAATAAATAAAAACTAAGATAATGAATATTAATATTAATAAAATAGAACAAGATAATAAACAATATAAATAACATAAAATAAAAATAAGAAGAAAATAAGAATAAGAAAATAAATATAAAAATAGTCAGATTTTTCTCTCATTAAACCTCAGCATTAAAGCTGATGGGAATTGGAGTTCAACAATAACTTGAAAGCCTCATGATATCTTTACTTGGATTGTAGGGCGAAAAGCCATATGCCTTCATTCTAACAAATTAATAAAAGTGCTTCTCCCAGGCGACAAAGTAAATACCACTTTTATTGTAACCATCCAGTCTTTAGGAAACTGGAGATGTCATCTTCAAATCTTACACATACCTGAAATATTAAAGAATTTACTTATAGACTCTGAAAGGGCCTTGAATACGTCTTTCCATTTTTTCCCATTTCTTTAACTGGCAGTTTGAACTAGTGAACGCTTCTTTAATATTGCCCCATTACCATCCTAATAGCACCTCCTAACATTTATAAAATGTCTAGTGAGACTTTTGGCAATTTTTGTGTGAGGAAAAAAATATCCAACTAAATTGAGAAGATTACCACATCATGACATAAATCAGTGACAGGCGATGTGCTATTAGTGTTGATTTTTGTTGACAGTTGGCTCTAGGCCGTAGTGTTTCTGGTGCGAGGTAGGATGGTTTTTTTTTTCCTTCCTTTCTTTTTCTTTATGTAATTCCAGAAAATTAAACAAAATTCCTATGCAAAAATGTAACCCTTCAATTCAAATATAGCAAATCCCCAAATTACCATCTCATACTTTAACATGTATTAAGTGCAATTTTCCATTGAAAGGTCTATGGAGTTGTCATAGACAGGTGCTTTGCTCATGACACTAATGCTACTGACACTCTCTGAGAAAGCTGTCTTTCTGTGATATTATATTTCTTTCCATCATATGCATCTAAACTAGTTTTTCCCTATGGGATACCAAGGCAACAAATTTGCCTGCTTATTTTCCATACTGTATTTTAAGAACAATCTCTGAAAAAATAGGCTTAGGCCAGAATGCTAGTGGATGGAATCCATGATAATAAAAAGAAA
This sequence comes from Pseudonaja textilis, assembly GCF_049901715.1. Taxonomy (NCBI): domain Eukaryota; kingdom Metazoa; phylum Chordata; class Lepidosauria; order Squamata; family Elapidae; genus Pseudonaja; species Pseudonaja textilis. Next base: position 30,838,464 of record NC_141990.1, on the reverse strand, counting down.
GGAATGATGGGTAATATAAAGTTAATCCTTTATATAAAGTCTTCAATTTAAAAAAAAATAGCAAAGAGAAATATGCATACATACATACGTATACACACACACACACACACACATTGAAAACAATGACATAAATAACTTTTATACATGGTTAGATAGCTCTGTATATGCCATGTACCAAAATATCTTGCTAATTTCTTAAGCAATTTGGATGAAGATTAATACCAGCAATATACATGAATTTACTTACCTGCTCTTAACTACAGCTGATGTTTAAACCACAAAAATGAATTTATTTATCATGTTTCATATGAATTCTTGTACTAGTGATAAGGATTTCTCAAATTATAAAACCAAAACACGGTATTTTTCTTCTTTTCCTTAGAATTAAATATAATTTCTGTTTTATTCTGCTTTTAGGATACCCTGTTTGATGAATTATGGAGCAGGACAGTGGATTGTGATAGCAAAACCGCCATATTACCTTAAAAATCCAGGAATAAACATATATATATATATATATATTTGTTTTATTTGTCAATCGCTTACAAAATAATAAGTATAAACATGAGTAAGAATACAGAAAATAGGTACGATTAAATGGGGACAATAGGACAGGGACGGGAGGTACGATGGTACACTTATGCATGTCCCTTAGGAATGGGATGAGGTCAATAGTGGGATAGTTTGAGTTTTGACCTAATGTTTTTGTATGTGTAATGTAGTTTGTGTTGCAGAACCTTGGTTAAAATGAAAGCAAATCTGGATATTCTGTATCATGAAAAACATCTGACGAATCTGGGAAAAAGCCAAAAGAATTTTATTATGATTGTCTTTTTTTTCCAATGGTTTTCTAAGCATCCCTTCTGCAGTACCCCTTGGATAGATTCCTCACTGACTGTTTGTACCATCTATTTATAATTCTTTGAGACAACTTGGGTATGGAATATTTGAATCTAAAGTTCATCTTTCTTATGGGATGAGAAACTATGCGATTGTAATCATTATATTTATTATTATATTTTTATATTATTATTATTTTTACATACCTCAGGATGAATTAATAGCATTATCCTTAGGTGTTCCTGTACAATTTCTAAATATCTTTCAGTATCTAAGGAGAAAGAAAAAAACCTTTATGTATTGTTATCATGGATAATACTTTTAATTTTATTTTTCTTATCCACTGCTACTTTTGCTTTTTATAACAACTTCATATTTCTGTAAGTAGACAACAAACTTTCTTATTTAGGTCACATGTTTGCTGCAGGTCGTTGGAATGATACAAACTAGAGCATGCCTAATTCTGCAGGTTCAGAAGGTTTCCTTAGACACAGTGAATTAATTATATTATACAAATTGCTACTAAGAAGAAAATGATCTTTCTTCAGTTCCTTTCTAGAAAGTCAATATAAAGTAAATTCAAAATTAAAATGCAGATTGCATATACAATTGCATACTTGTTTGCCTGTCGGTTCATCTATCTGTCTGTCTATCCATCCATTCATCTATCCACCCAACCATCCACTCATCCCTCCATCTATATGTATTCAAAACCAGGATTTAGGGAGGTGACCAGGGTTTTGTATCAGATGATGCCTGTATAGTGTAATCAATGACCAAATGTCCTAGCATAATCCATGAATTATTGAATTTGAATCACTAATCAGCATTGACATTTAGTTATGTTCTGGGTAAAACATCTTCTACTCTGGCTTATTGGTATAAAACATTACCTTTGGTGATATAGTTTGGTTCTCCATACTCTCCGCATTTGGATAAAGGTAACATGATAGCATCTATTTCTCATCAACAGACCGTGCCTGTATTAATTCACTGCGGGGGAAATGGTTTGAGACATTAAAAAAAACCCTGTAATCCTATTAAATTTTGATAGATTGGGCCATAGATTGGGCCTTCTATCTAAAAATACTCATAGGTCAATTTTCCTTGAGAAGAAGCACAACAAAACAATTTTCTGGAAGTCTGTAATGCTGCACTAGTAGCAGAAGGGGAAGGAGGAGGACAATACCTAATATTGGTTTATTAAGCTTCTGAAGAGCACATAATAATGATTCAGTGACATACTTCAAAGAGGTGTGGCTGAACCACTACCTTATACCTCTTTATAAACATATTTAACATATTTATTTTACTGAGAATTTTAAGCAATATTAAGCTTGTACAAATCAGTGACCTGAGGCTAGATTTTGACAAGGCAATTTATGGAACTCCATGAAGCATAGAAAATTGGGGCACAGAAGATATAGGATCCTCAGGTCCACAAGCAGAGGCATCCATAAAATTGAAGGAAAGCAAGCTCTGGCCCTTTCATATAGCCATATATGTCACAGTGCATGTAGAAAAGGGGAGAACTAGCATTATGACAGCATTAAGCTATTTTCATCATTTGCCTTCCTTCAAGCATTCAGCCTGGCTTGATGACATAGAACTTCATACCTATCCAGTCATCTCCTGCCTTTTGCTGCCCCAAATATGTCTTTCTTAAGTGAATTTCCTTCACAGGTGCTCAGCCAACAGCTTTTGATTATATAATTATATTTGTGTTGGACTTTTATTTGGTACACACACTCCTATAGTTGTCCTAAAAATAGCGGGACCTTTATTTGCAAAGGCATCCTCAGTATTGAAGATTTTCATGAAAAGACAAAAGCAGTCTTGAATCATCACAGTGCAAGTGCCAGCTCTTTTGCAGTTGCAAATGATATCAGAACATACACAGGAAACAGGTAAAGCTTGCATCACAACAGTGTAAAACTGTTTCCATCAACTCTCCCTACGAACTCCTGCTGTGGCACTTCTGTTATCTACAAAATATTTTCCTTTCTTCCAATGTGAAGATAACAGGTAAAGTACATGACATGGGTTTAAGCAAATGTTTATATATCTGGACCTCCAATCTGGTTACTGGATCTCCTGAAATCCCAGATATCTGTACTGCCCTATAAATACTGTGACTCAGTGGCGCTCACTATATAATAAAATCTATGCTTTTACAACTCTTCATGAACTTCTATGTAATTTATTTTTTATTGAAGAATTCCAATTAATGGCTTCCTGGTGATTTTAAAGCCTCAAATTATCAGTCTTTGAAAACAAAGCAGAGAACATAATTATCATAAACTGTGATTTTTTTTTCATTTTGAAGCATATCTGTTTGTGCTAAGTAAGTCTATAAGTAATTAGTACCTTTATTCTTTCAATAAAAACAAATGACCGCTGTATGCTCAAGGTACGCACACACACACACACACACACACACACACAAACACATTTATACCTTGGACCAGTTACAAGGTGTTTCATGCAAAAATAGCAAAAAAAAATATTTTTTTTCAGAATAAATTAGATGACATACGTAGAATACAGTACTGCATCCAATTTTGGTCATATCAAATCATATCATAATACCAGTTTTGGTATTATCAAAAATATATTGAAATTCTGGAAAGAATGCAGAAAAGAACAATAAAGATGATTAGGGAGTTGGAGGGTAAAACATAAAGAATAGTTGCAGGAATTGGGTATGTCTAGTCCAGTGTAAAGAAGGACTTAGGGTGACATGATATCAGTGTTCCAAGCAGAGTTAGGCTAGAAGACTTTGAGGGTCCCTTCCAACTCTGTTATTCTGTTATTTCTGTTTTTTAAGAATTGATGGTTCAAGTTGCAGTACTTGATGAAAATGGGGTCTTCAGTATTTCACTGTTCCTAAACTTGATTTAAGTTTAATATTTAACTTTTTTATTTAAGGATAGTGAATCTCTCTTAGCCATGGAAAGAAAGTAATGGCAAACCACATTCAAGATCTTATCAAGAAAACTTCAGAGACTATTTCAATTAGTCACTATCACTGACTTGAAAGTTCAAAAAAAAAAGTCATTTTTCATACTCTAGAAGAGACTTCCTTGTAAAGCTGGCCACAGCCACTTATTATCTGTACTTATTGCTGCTTTCTTGCAGCACTAAACAGTTTGGGATATCTGGGAACTCGGGTGAAAGTGGTAAGACTTCAACAAGTTTCCCCTTCCAGAATGAGTCACAGATCACTGGTTATCACTTGGGTTCTTTCTGAACACAAATGTTTCCCTGTTTTGGAAGACCAATAAGCCAGAATCCAACAGTTTGGCTAGTAAGCAAAGTACAGGCCTAGAATAAAGCTGAAGGGAGCTCTCTCAGAGCACCAACACTGAATCCTTTCCACCTGCTTCCCCCTATATCCCTTCCTTGTCAGTCAGGAATCTTTAGACAGGATTCTAACTGACCTCTTTTAAGGACAACTTAAAAAGTGGCTGAAATCGTTATCTCATGGATTTTCCAATACTCACTCAAACTTGCTGTTCAAGTAAACATAAACATTGTTAAGAAATGTAATTGGTGATAGTTTGTCCTACGGGATAATTCTGATGCTGAGGGAGAGAGAAGCAAAGCCAGGTGAACCTACCATTCTTTGCCCTTGAATCATCCTGCACTGAATCTGTCAAAAATAGGACAACTTGCAAGCCTCATTTTTGAACCAAATTAGATTGTGGCTTTTGGGGCACTATGCCAGCATACTTTTGAGTTAAATCAAAGACTGGAGGACTGTACATTAAGGCAATCATGGGGAAGACTATGGATATGTCACCAGAAAAGCTGGTTACTGGTAGGGAATATGAGGTCTGCAAGGCAAAAGAAAAAGAAATCCTCTGATCAAGGAGTCAAAGGATTAAGAAACAGCAACCATTTCCTACTTCCTCTGTATTCTGAGCAATTAGACACCACAGGTAGCTAATCATTTTCTCCTAGGTGTCTGTGGGATCAGTCACCTTGGGCAATTATAGGAATACAGGGTGAATAATAGAAATAATGTTTATAGTTGTAAGAATAAAGGAGTGAAGAACAGATTGCCTAGGCTTCCCATAGCATTGATGGAAGCCCCTAATTGAAGGTTGGACAAAATTAGATTGGGTTAGCTTCAATCAGTGAAAGAGGAGGGCTACTTGGATAAGCTCTCAAGGTCACTTCTAGCACTTTACCCAAATATATCCATCATTAGAGATAGGAGCAGAAAGATGATTTTTCTTCCCATCAGTAATTTTGTACCAAGATTACTCCTAAACTAAACATTCTAAAGTGAAAACCTTTGGTTTGAAATTTGTCAGGGAAGGAGGGAGGTGAGGGTGAGAGAAAAATGTAATGGGTTTGGATAACTACTCAAACATTTTCACTTACTACCACAGCAACAGTGACAGTTTGTAAGAAACAAATAGGCAAACACAATTGTTATAACAGAAAAAGGATCCTTTTTTTCTTGGAAAAGGTTGCATTCTTCTAAAAGTTTTTCCTTTTTTTTTTCATTCAGGCAAATTCCCATAGTCATAGTTTGCAAAGCCTTAATGAAACACAAATCTGTAAAACTTGTGTCTCATAAAATGTCAAATGCATTTTACCATCTAAGCAGCACTGATATGTCTTAAAGTACAGTATCATTTCTGCAGTCTTTGGTAATACAAGACATACCTTATTACTCTGAGTTGCCATATCTTCATAAGTTTCAGTTTTAAAACTGAAGAATTATCTGCAAATAAACCAGGACCCATATTACTGGTAGCCAAGAAATTAGTCTGCTTTCTGTTTAAAAAGGAAAAAAAGCAACAGCAAATTGACTGTGGATGCATGATATTCAGCAATTTCAGTTTGTATGCATCTTAGAAAACTGAAAGCTGTTTTACAGGGATTTGAAGGAAATTCCCTGTTATCCACATCCACTATATTGTGACATATCACTTTGTCAGGTTTTATTCTCTAATGCCCAAAATGTGTTTATACTATTAGGTACTGACTTTTAAACCTCTGTAGGGTTATCAATTCTCAACTGCTCTTGAATCAAATCCTGGCCCTCCACCCATTAACTAAATATTTTCTCTGTCATAGAAATTTAGCCATGCATGCTTAATGGGCTCCATTTACCCACATGTTAGCTTATGAGTAGTTTAATTCATGTAGGCTACAACACAGAAAATATCTTTAAGTGGGAGATTACTTTCCTGTTTTCTTAACTCAAAAGTGTACATACTTCAGACTTTTCAAAGCCAGCAGCTTGTTTACTATTCTTAGTTCCTTTCTGCTGCTTTAAACTTATCTCAGTTTTTAGTTTGAAATTATTCCATTTAGGTATCTGGCTTTTCTCTCTCTCTTTTTTCCTCCTATCAGTATAAATCAGAGGTAATGTTGACTTTCCCTCCTCTTGCAATGTCCATATCATAGAATAACATATGCCTTTTTCACCATTTTCACATATGGCTGTGGAACTCCTATTGAAGAATAGGATCCCATCATCTGAGTTCATAATTTTGGAAGTAACTAAAATCCTATTTCTGGAAAATATATAATACTTGATTTTAATGTGTTCTTTCTTCCTTTAATTTCAAAATATTTAAAATATTTTGATTATACTGTAGTTTTTAAAATCTTTGTATAGTCTTTGTTTAGGGAAAGAGATGTCAATTGTAAATATGTGTTAAATGAATGTTGATTCCTAATTGCCTCAAGATTCCAATGTATAAAATATTTTAAAATAAAGTATCAAGTTCACTCAGCTTGCACCTTTTCATGCATTAATGTGTATTTCATACTTTCTAGTTTAAGACACTGATTACCAGGACCCAAAACATGTCTACTTGAACTAGATCAGGAGCCCATAATATTTTTGGAATTTTGAGAGCATGTTATGAGCCTTCCTGTAAAATGCCCGCTATGGTTGATCAATTACAAAATGCCTATTTATCAGATGCATATTCTATCTATCCACTCAGCTAACTTTTATCCTACACATACCCAGCATTCTATTTTAAAAGAATAATCTTAGTTTCAAGAAAGAAGTTATGTCATTTGCATTGCAGCTAAACAGCTTCCCATTTCATTATACTTAAAAGAAGATAGATTGATGAGAGAGAGAGAGAGAAAGAGAGAGAGACAAAGAGAGATTGTTTGGGATAGGAGCAAGATTCTGAGTTTTATATATACATAGTGATAGTTGCACCATTTTGTGAAGTTAAGAGATGTAGTGATATTGAAGATTAGTGATGAAATCATACATAGAGCAATGTCTGCAAAATTCATCAGTAATCAATCTGACATAGATGGATCACAACAGCATTACAAAACACTCACTATGAAATAAAGCCTTAGTAAGACCACACCTAGAGTACCGCATCCAGTTTTGTTCACCACATTACAAAAAAGATGTTGAGACGCTAGAAAGAGTACAGAGAAGAGCAACCAGAATGATTAGGGGACTGGAGACTAAAACATATGAAGAATGGTTACAGGAAGTGGGTTTGGCTAGTCTAGTAAAGAGAAGGGCCAGGGGAGACATGATAGCAGTCTTCCAATATTTGAGGGGCTGCCACAGGGAGGAAGGGGTCAAACTATTTTCTAAAGTGCCTATAGGCCAAACAAGGAATAATGGATGGAAACTGAACAAGGAGAGATTTAACCTGGAAATAAGGAGAAACTTTCTGACAGTGAGAAAAATCAACCAATGGAACAGCTTGCCCTCGGAAGTTGTGGGAGCGCCATCACTTGAGACTTTCAAGAAGAGATTGGACTGCCATTTGTCAGAAATGGTGTAGGGTCTCCCGCTTGGGCGGGGGGTTGGACTAGATGCCCTACAAGGTCCCTTCCAACTCTAATTATCTGTTATCTGTTAAGTCACTTGTACAATAGTGCTCTAGCATAGCACCAATAATCACAGCAACTTGCCTTTGCAAATGTAGCAAATCTGATGCTACCTAGTTATTCATTTTTCCAATCTTGAGTTCATTTCAGTCCTCTTTTACTTCAGTATAATCTCTTTGCATTTCAGTCCATTCATCTAATATGTATTTGGATATTGATAAATAACTGCATTCTAATTCATACACAGATGGGGGAGAAAAGCAAATTTAGTACATTCAGGATAAAATGTGTACTAAGTAAATTGTTCCACCAACTCTGTTTTGAATGAGTACTGTAACTGCTTGATGCTTCTCTTTTTCTGTATTAAAATTCTGCTTTCCACTCTTACATGACTGAGTTCAGCTGAGCTAGTGGGCAAAAGTCCAAAGCATGCTTTCAAACCTGTGAAGTATTTTGTGCTGCCAGTATTACTTAATGTATCAGCCTACCAGGAGATTTATTTGTGCTGGAAATTCATTTTTCTGCATATTATGTTCTAGGGTTGATAGATACATTACAGAATGGAGACAAAAAGAAAGACAGTAGGTTTCATAAACTATTCTTGCTGCAAAAATAATAAAATATCACCCTTGAAAGATAAAATACTGTATATAAACCAAACTTGAACAGAACCAAATGTAGATAGTTATTTTTGAAATCAACTAAACACCTAGTCTTTTTCAAAAGTGCCACAACGCTGTCATTATTTTTTCTCTCTGTCAAAATTTTACACTAAAATAATTCTGAATTCTATCCATCCCATCTCATCACTCCATTCTGTATTCACAATAAGAAAGCCTGTGCAATTTATTATTATTTAGCAAGTTGCTCAGTTTGCATGTTTTATTCTCTTGCTGGAATCATTGTACTACATTATATAATCTAAAGACTACAGCAGGTGCCACTTCCTAACTGTTGCTTCCTGATCCTATATAGCTAAATAGGAAGAGGACCTAGTTAGTGTTTGGGTGGGAGAACATCAGGAAACCCAGAGATATAGGATAGATTGGAGAATTGTTTTTTTAAAGACAGTAGTAAACCACTTTTTAATGCTGCCAAAATCTCCTGTATGAGTTATCCATGAAGTCACTAGGAATTGACGTCAACTAAGAGGACCTTATTATTTACATTAAACTATGGCTGAGTTTATCTTCATTCTCTTAGCCAGTTAGCATCATTTATCAATCTTTGGGTTTGATTCACACATACATTTGTATACCACATGTTATTTACACTAAATTTTTCTACAGATGGAGCCAGTATAGAGGTAAGCATGACTTTTTCCCATCATATCCCACCCTTCATCTGCCATCTCTGATGTTTCCCACTACATGCAGAAAAAGATAATCCAACTGGTACCCACAAAATATATACAAGGGGACGGCTTATAAGAATATTTAGATAGCCACCCATTAGGAAAGGTGCTGTCATAGATTTCCTGCTTCATCAGAACTTTGGTCTAAATGACTTTTGAGCTCTGTGATCCTCCAATATGAATGAACAGTTTGGAATTAATAGTGTTAATGTGAAGATGACAAGGATGTGAGAGTATGATGGATGGGCAGGGAAGAGCTGTGTATACATCTCTCACTCAAGTGTTGGCCTTGGCTATGGTCCAAACCAACTCATTCTGACTGGATGTGTGAAATAACTAATATGGAAAGTAGTGGCCCAGATCCAAAGAAAGCTAGCCATGTCAAAACTCTATTGAAATGAATGAAACTTAAATTAGTCCCAGCTAACTTAGCTAACTTTTTGGATTTTGGCAGCTGAATTTGTAGCAAAGCTGAATCAAGATTCTTTTCTTTAAAAAAAGAAAAGAAAATCTGAAGAAGCAAAAAACAAAATACCCCTTAAAAGAGTTGCTGCCAGGTTTTGTCTTATCCTGGTGGCAGTAGCTTCTATGTATAGTAAATAAAATTCCCTTTAGAATAATGCTGCTTGCAAGGGGTTGCAATAAATAGAAGTAGAACAAAATGTACCTCTCTAAGTGAATAAATCCTGCATTTCAACCTTTTTTCTTTCTGTCCTGTATTCTCAGCTACATAAATACAAAAGCATCAGTGGTGCAAATAGCGAAGACTGAAACAAGATGAAATGCAGGATTGATTTTGTTTAGGCAAATACATTCTCCAATATTATTTTATGCATTTTCAATAAACTTTTTGAGACAAAATTTGCTTTCAAAATGTCCTTCAAAAGTCATGAATTCTTTAAAGAAATTTCCATGCATGGAATATGGCATATTATGCCTGGTTAGGTTTACCAAAGGGTGTTTTACTGCTCAGTTTTATCTCTTGCAGTCTGTAGTCTACTGACTATCAGGATATGCTTCAATGAAATCTTCAAGTTGAACATTTTACTGTAATTACTTTAATGCATTGATTTAATATGGCTACCCATTTCAGAACATTCTATCAGTTTACAACATCCATAAAATGAGTAAAACAAGTTAAAAAATTAAAATCACAAAAACAGTCAGTTTAGACTAAAATAACTAGAACAATCAGCAATACGAAAACAATACAATAGGAACTTGACCAGTAAATTAACATTAACCCCATGCCTGAGAATAGAGGAAAGTCTTAAGGGCTTTCTGGAGCCTCAACAGGGAGTTGCCTTCCAAATCTATGGGGAATGCTATTCTAAAGACTGACGTCCATAACAGAGAAGGCTCTTTTCCTCACTCCTGCAAGATGGCATGAAATTGAATGAATATGGAGGACTACCACTCTGCCCCCAAATACTGTGTAGGCAGAAACAATTGGACATAGGCAGTCCCTCAGAGAAGCAGGATTTAAACCACAAAGGGCTTTATAGATGGCAACCATAATCTTGAATTGCACCCATATGCTTCCCCATACTAAATGGGAAACTAGACTGTGCTTTCCCCAATGTAACATTTGATGATATAAGGTGGTATTCAGCAGGTTCTTACAAGTTCTGGAGAACTGGTAGCAGAAATTTTGAGTAGTCCAGAGAACTGGCAAATCCCACCTCTGACTGGAAATTTTACAGTATCCTTCCCCTGCCACGCCCACAGAACTGGTAGTAAAAAAATTTGAATCCCACCACTGATATAACCCCATCTCCAAATATTTCTATATGATTAGTGTGCTGTTCAGAGTGATGAAAACTGTTAAGTATTGAATATATATAGTTGAGTTAAGCCCTGCTAAAGTGAAACTAACCTTTAGATGACCTTAACTGTTAACTCCAACTGTTTTGGAGGGAAACTTTTAATATTCATATTTGGGCAGCCTTTTTCAAGTATTATGATTGGTTAAGGCCCTGTGGGCCTAGAGTATAAATTACAAAGATTTGCCTGCTGTTCCTCAGTTCCAGTTTTAAGTGAATAAATGCTGTTGTAGCTATGCTGGTCTGTTTCTTGCCTACTGAAATCCTCTATACAATAAAAACCAATATGGATGTTTTGCATTTTGGGGCATACTTGGACAGGTACATGTGAAATAGAAACCAGGGTGGTTGAGAATTGGCCTTTATTTACAGTTGTTTTTCTATGTAATAACAGCATAAACTGCCCCCTCTCAATACCCAGGCAATGCTTAATGAGAAGAATCATCAAGAGTCATATTAATATAGAAAGCAATAACAAAAATGAAGCCATCAAAGAGACTGACAGACAGCCAATACAAAGTTAATAATATAAGCAGCTAGAGTTAACATTTCCTGGAAAAGTGGAGAAAATTTTTCAAAGATTTTTTTTTTAATGTTATTGAACATTTTCTGACTGCTTCAGCACAATGCAATGGGGTTTATAATTTTAGCATTGACAAAAATAATCAAAAACAGTGAAAAGTAGAGCTTTGTCACTGTCACTTTTCCTTACTTCTTTTCCTATTCTTTTTTTTTATATTGAAAACGAAGTCTGGGTCCTTTCAAATGGGGTCTTCATGGATCTTGCTATTGCCAGGCCCTTTCAAGTTTCTTGCTTCTACTGTTATAGGATGGACCATTTGGCTGCACCTTTCCTTTATCCTATGGAGAAGGAGGAAGAGGTTGGGGGAGGAAGAGGGTAGGAGAGGAGGAAAGGAGTGGGGAGACTAAAAGCACCAAAAAGTCCTTGCAAGCCAGCTGGCTATTACTAATATTTATTAAAATCCCTTAGGCAGACAAACACACAGCTCCAAAAGCAGCTTTAATAATAGGGAACATACAGCACATTTTTCTTATATTGCCTTGTAATCAAATCTAAAGCTTCTGTTTCGTCTCTTTGTTTTACCTAGAGGACCTGGCTTCCAATTTAGTTGTGGCCTGCTCTAAACTGATTTTTCATTGTAATTAATGCCTGTGTTTGGCCTCAGTCGTGAACACAACTTCCCATTAGATAGCTACAGCCATCTAGAGAGAATGTTTCCAAGTTAAGTTACCTCAGGAAAAAGGAGGGTATGCATGCTGGGAACAGAGCAAGAACATTCTTAAAGCTAAAGCTTCACATCCAGCCATTTTTCAAGCTGTGTTTTTTTTTTCCCTGTGAATGGGATTATTTGAATGCATTGGTGGAAGGAAGCCTGGGTTTCCTCAAAAGCCCACAAAGATGCCTCAGAGAGCTGTTAGAGGACAGTTTCCCCACCATCTTTTCTTCAAATATGAAACTGTCATATCAGAAAGCTGGATTTACTCTCAGATATTTTCCATTCATACAGACTCATTCCAATTTAGCATCCAAAACCTTCAGGTAGCTGCTACCAAGTTTAGCAATCTTACGTTTGGCACATTGGCTCAGAAGTACCATTTTTAATTTCCCACTATGAGCAAATTATGTAAAGTTTTCAAAGACATAGTGGGAAAAAAAGAAAAGAAAATGAAATCTTCAATAAATTCTAACAGTCAGCTCATCAATCCATTGCCAAGAGATCTTCACCTATGCCAAGGACTCTTTCAGGCATATTCCAGCTCTGTATGCCCATTTCCCCAAAGTCCCAACAGAACCGTTCACCACTCCAACAGATATGTGTGAATTTGGAAATGGAGATGATTTATATAGGAATGATCCCAAGATGCTGTTGAATTGCCATTCTGATCAGCATAGATGAAGTTGAGATAGATGAGACAGACAGAATAGACAGACAGATGTGGATGGTTGTTTGTTTTGCTTTAAAGCATTTTACAAGAAATACATGACATCCAGACATGAGTTTAGCCCCTCATATGTGTATGGGAGCTGAACGGGTATTTTAGAACAATCCCCTAGAATCCTGTGTAACTTTTTAGGATACTGTGATACAGATTAATGTAGAAAGGGTTCCCTGAAAATAAAAGCTGGAAAACCAGCAGTTTAATAAAATTATGGTAGCATTCTCTGTGTTTATTTTATTTTAGCCCTTCTCCTGTTCCCCAATCTCCCGTTTTGGTTGGGCCTGCTGCTACACTTATTAAAAAGTTCAGGCAAGTGTCCAAATAAAGACTAGGGAGTACTCTTGATTCAAAGAATAGCTCTTGGAACTTATTTGAGCTCAGGGTCTGCTGTGGTTAATTTTCAGTCTGTGCTAGCCATTTCCTCTGAAATATTACCTGGGGTTTAAGGTTGCTCAGCACAGGATGTTACTGAAACCTCAGCATTCACCAAATTGCTTTTCCCACAGCTAACCTCAAAAAGACTAAGACACTGGGCTTGGGGCTTTAAAACTGGAAAGCTGCATATGGGGAGACTGGCATCAAGCTGCGCTTTTGTCTTTTCCCTCTCTATTGCCTGGAATCATTCAAAAACTTTTCCATGTTTTAAAGAAAAAAAAACAATCTACTTCCTCTTTCTTCATTCTCTCCAAGTAGCAAATACACTGATTGGCCAGAACAGGCAATGTTAGTGCTCTTCAGACACTTTGGCCTACAACTTCTATTCCCTCTTGCTTTGTCTATGCTGGCTATATGGCTGATGAGAGTTCAGACCCAAAGTACCTGACTTCATCTGGCCAAAAACTTCAACAAAAACCAAGAGAGCTATTGATTGCTTACCAGAACTCAATTGTGAAGCAAAAGTTTTACAGTGTCCCTGAAAACTCTTAACATTTGAAAATAAAACTTGACAACAGTGTTTAACAAGCCAAATAAATGCTGCTGCCTTGTTAAATAACAAGCTTAGTGTGTAGGCTGCATGTGAGTTTCTTGTAAACTATTCTTAGCTTTTCAGAAGAAGAGGCAGATACATGCATAATTATTGCAATTAATGACATGTTCTCTTTCCAATGTTTTCAATGACAAAACCATATTTTAATCTATGTTAGTAGTGTTGTTATAGTTTGCAACTATTGCTGTGAACCCCTTGTTTTGAAAGGTAGGGAAGGTTAATAATCTTAACAATAAATGGTGATTTTGTAGTAGCAGCTACATCAACGCAAGGCAGTCTCTGAGCTTCAGCAGCTTTGTTGTATCTCTGTGCCAGGCAACATATATTAAGACTGAAATCTTACCCTGTGTATTGGGTCTTTAATGTCACCACTCTTGTGACATTTCGATGTAATGTTGAATCGTTAAAAAAAATAATGCTACCACCTTTCACTGCCATACTGGCTGCAGGAATATAATCCAGTGGGAAGATGGTTAACGACTTTCTTAATGTCAGCATAAACAACTGCAGTAATCACTATTTTCAGTTTACTGTTTAGAATTATTTTACAAGACTACTGATGGAAAAGTCCCTGCTCTTTTCCATGTGCATTCTTTAGAGGGAAAAATATTAAGCAAACCTTCCCAAATCTGAATTTTTTATAAGAATTACAATTACAACTGTCAGTTGTGTAAGGAAGACTAAAATAAGACAAAATAGCTACTATACGCTTTAGGAATCGGCAATAGGTAAGAGTTCAAATAGGCAGGATGTTAATTCAAAACAGATGGATTCAGATCATGCATGTGGGCATTATCTGAGTATTCTATTTTCCTTTGTTTACAGATTATAATACAGATTAACAGAAAGGACCTTGTAGGTCATCTAGTCCAACCTCACCCACTCACCCAAACAGACCCTACACCGTTTTTGACAGGTGGCAGTCCAGTCTCTTTTTGAAAGCTTCCAGTGATTGAAGCTCCCACAACTTCTGAAGGCAAGCTGTTCTATTTAGTTAATTGTTCTCACTGTCAGAAAATTTCTCCTTGTCAGAAAATTTTGCCACAGTCAGACTGGATTTGGCATTTTTTGTCTGCCTATTGAATACTTCCCAAGGGCTTGAGATGGGCAGATATGGATGCTTGATGGTGTAACAGATATCAGTTAGGATCTAAACTATTCCAAGTAAAGCTGCCTTTTGCAATTGACTAATGGTGAATTTGTCAATGCTAATGGTGTTCAAGTGATGCTCCAATTGTTTTGGGATTGCACTCAAGGAATCTACTATAACATTATTTCTTTGTATTTTGCTATCTTCTCTAGTTCTTTCTCTTCTCTTCTGCTGCATCCAGATTTTGCCATGCCCACCATCCAGATTTGTTTATAATTGTTAAGTCTGGGTTATTATGTGGCAGGTGTCTGTCGATTTGAATTCTGAAGTCCAAGAGCACTTTAGCTTCTTTATTTTCCATTTTTCTCTATTTTATGGTCCTACCAGTTTTTGTTTATAGGCAAATGATATTTCTTGAAGATCTTACAATGCACCATTGTTGCTACTTTGTCATGTCATTTTTTGTAGTCAGTCTGTGCAATCTTCTTGTAGCAGCTAATCAGGTGACCCACTGTTTCTTCAGTTTCTTTCCAGAGCCAGCACTTGCTGTCTGTTGCTGCCTTCTCAATTCTGGCTTTGCATGCATTTGTTCTTATGCATTTGTTCTTATGCATTTGTTCTTTGTTTCCCTAGACCTCAGGTGAAAATAGCTTATTTTCAGCTAGATGCTTCTGGACTGCATCAGCAACAATACTAATTACCAATTTGAAAAGTATTGGTAAACAAAGAATTGGCCTGTAGTTGCCTGGTGCTGCCTTTTTAGTTGGATCTTTCATTATCAGCTAGGTTTGCCAGATATTAGCCAATCTTCAATTTTACCTCCTTGCAGTATGTTTGGCATTGAGTTGGTGTAGTCAGATGTTTTCAACCACAACTGTTTGGCACTGAGTTGATGCAGTCAGATGTTTTCAACCAAAAGCATTTCCTCTTCATCTGGTGCTGACCAATTCTTCTTGATCTTCCTTGGTCCTTTCTCCACTATTGCAAGTTTTATTTTCATACGAGCTTCTTTTTTCCTTTCTCTCCATCTCCTTTCTCCAAGCTTTGTTCTTGTTTTATTTCATCAGGTTAGTTTGTATCTGGGCCCAGAACTGTGCTTCTTCTTGTTGTTAGGTGTTGGCTCATTCATTGCAGCCTTTCTATTGATGGGTTGTGGAGAAATTTCTGATTCAGCTGAAATTGGAGATTCTGCCTATAGTGTATAATTCAAGCCTTCTATCTCCTGATCTTCTTGGCTTTAGCTGTTGTATACCGCTTTATTATTTCTTGTGCTTCCTCAATATTCTTTGTTTTTAGGTAATATTTCTTGATCTTTGGTCTTCTTATTTTTCGATTTTTCAAGCTCTTATTCGGGATTCATTTTAAGAAGACCTCTTTCCTTGCAGGTGATCACTGACACCTAGTGCAATAGCCACCAACTGGTGGGTCGTAGGCCACTGGTGGTCCATGAGAAAATTTTGATGGTCTGCAGAGAAATGTCCCCCCCCAAAGCAATTAATTCAGGCTGCATGGGAACACAAGGCTGTGCTGCCCACATGTCCCACCCACCCGCTGGCCCCTACCCTTCAGCTGAGTGCAAACCTGCAAAAAGCAGCACAGCCCTCATCAGCTAGGATGAGGTAATGGTGCTGTTGCAGCAAGAGGGGGCTGGTAGCACAGGTGGGCTGAAGCTGCAATAGAGATGACTGGACGGTGCAGGAGTGCCATGTTATTTGCATTTGTGCAGCACTCCCACACCTTCCAGCTCGTGTCTCCTGGCCTGGTCTCTTCCTCGGTGGCCACTGGCTATAGGGATGGCCTGGGGCAGGAAAAGTACCAGCTGATCGGAGGGGGCAGAGTGAGCAAGTCTGCGCTCACCATCCAGTTCAGAGGTCTGGAATGGGTTGTTATCATCAGTTTTCTTTCCCTCTTGGTGCTCTGCTCTGCTGCTCCCCCCACAGCCCCAGCCATCACTGCCTGGGGAAGGCACAAAGAAAGCAAGCAGAAACATAGCTCTCACTGGGGCAAAAGAGCGAGATCGAAGAAAGCACAGGCAACAGAAGATGCAAACTGTGACCTTTGAACAGCACCATTTTCTGTTGCCTGTGTCTTCCCCGATCGCTGCTCTTTTGCCCCAGTGAGAGCAATGTTTCTACTTGCTTTCTTCCCTGGGCAGCAATGTCTAGGGCCATGCGGGGCAGCAGACAACAGGGCTGCTCCCCCCACTTAGCAAGCCCGGCCTGAAGGAGTGCAGAGAATTGCGGGAGAGCATGGAGGGTTAGAAGACACATTCTGACATCTCTCAGGGAGTCCTCTTGTGTGGAGGCCGAAGCGGGGGGTGTTGAGCCAACAAAAGCTCGAGCTCTCACCTACACAAACAGCGATGAGGTGA
Source organism: Pseudonaja textilis (assembly GCF_049901715.1). Taxonomy (NCBI): domain Eukaryota; kingdom Metazoa; phylum Chordata; class Lepidosauria; order Squamata; family Elapidae; genus Pseudonaja; species Pseudonaja textilis. The sequence goes on along the minus strand of NC_141990.1, from coordinate 30,821,199 downwards.
ACAATGGGGCTTCCAAGGCAATCAGCTCAACCCAACCCAGAGTTCCTGTCGGTCCCGCAACAAGCCGGCAGTGAAGGTTGGATGCCCAGACCAAAAGAGCGCCGAGGAAGACGGGCTCCTAATAACCAGGCAACACCCCCACCCCTTCGGCCTCCACACAAGAGGACTCAGAATGTGTCTTCTGACCCTCCGGCACTCGCTTGCAATCTCTGCACTCCTCCAGGCCCGGCTTGCTGAGTGGGGGGAGCAGCCCTGATGTCTCTGCTCTCCCCACCATGACCCCAGCCATCGCTGCCCGGGAAAAGAAAGCAAACAGAAACATTGCTCTTGCTGGGGTGAAAGAGCGGAGATCAGGGAAAGCACAGGCAACAGAAAGCAGTGCTTTTCAAAGGTGGCAGCTTGCATCTTCTTGTTGCCTGTGCCTTCCTTGATCTCAGCTCTTTCACCCCAGCAAGAACTATGTTTCTGCTCACTTTTCTTGTGCCTTTCCCAGGCAGCAATGGCTGGGGCCACGGGGGCCAGCAGAGCAGAGCGCCAAAAGGGACAAGAAAACTGGCAACAACGACGGTGATGCTCCATTCCGGACTTCTGAATTGGATGGTGAGCACAGACTTGCCCACTCTTCCCCCTCCTACCACCACCAGCCAGTACTTTTCCTGCCCCAGGCCATCCCAAAAGCCTGCGGCCATCGAGGAAGAGCCCAGGCCAGGAGAGGTGAGCTGGAAGGTGCGGGAATGCCGCACCTTGCAAATGCAAGTAGTGCGGCGCTCCTGCACCTTCCAGTCATCTCCATCACTGTTTCAGCCCGCCTGTGCCACCAGCCTCCTCTTGCTGCAACAGTACCATTACCTCATCCTGGCCAGCGAGCGCTACACTGCTTTTTGCATGTTGCACCACCTGCAAATTTGCACATTACAGTGCCAACCCCTATGGCAGAGATTTGCAACCCCACCACGAGCAGGTCCCATATTCCAGAGCTGCAGTAGTCACAAGACTGGCCCTTTGGTCATCCCGGAGCAGCTCATCCATGGCAGGCCAGTGCACAGGCCAGTCCTGTGACTACTGCAGCTCTGGAATATGGGTCTGACTTTCCCACCAATGTCAGCAAGCTACCATGAGTCAAAATTCATATTAGTGGTCTGCAGGATTTGAAATTATGAGTTTGGTGGTCCCTGAGGTCCAAAAGGTTGGCGACCCCTGACCTAGTGGATCATCAGATTTTCCAGTGAAAATCAAAATGACCAAAATGAGCAGATGGTACCTAAATGCAGCAGGGTTCACTCTTTAATGCTACATCAGAAATAAAATAACACATACAAAGATGTAAAATAAATCCATCATGGATTTAAATCTCAAAAACTGAAACAATCATGTGTACATTAACAGAAAGTTGTGGACACAGATGTAAAGAGTAGGGAAAGATATATACAAACCACATATGTTAAAGAATCGTTGTCGGATATTTCTGTATACATTTGAAAAAATAAATTGCTGAAAAAATGATAGAACAGTTTTATGTCTGAATGTGTACTGACATGATTTAGATTTAATTTATTTCAACAGGATTAAAAAGAATAAATGACATTCTAAATCTGGACATAAGATCAAATACTAGTCCATGGGAATATCCAACCATCTAACTTTATTTTAACTTTATAAGCTCTATCAAGTAATTTATTTAATTCCCCCAAAGTTAGCACATGGGGCCGTTCTTATACTATTACTATACATTCTTATACTTTATTACTATAAAGTAATGTTGCACTGTATGTTATTACATGCTAAGGATGTTGCTACTTCATAGAAGTTTTCAAGCATGAGTCAGCTTTTGCTAAGGAAAAATACATCACAATTATTTAAATTTAAAAACTGAAAGTGCATTTTTCATTTTAAAAATAAAAATTAAACTAAAAGATGCTGCAACTGTATGTATATAAACCAAGTACTTCTAATACTTATGTATCACTTTCCATTAATTCTCTATCAAGAAAGAATAAATTAAGGAAATTTTACCTTATTAACAGAGGATTTCAAATGTAAATATATTAACCATAAGGACAAGAATTTACCCTTTTGTCCCAGTGACTGATCAATATTTAGATATAGAATAATTTTGCTTGTACTCTATTGTTGTATGTGTACCTGTCTAAAGACAAACCATCTCAAGAGCTTTCTGAGACTTATTTTTCATGCACTTCAATCTAAACTTTATCAAGACTTAAATTAAGATTTTATTTGTTATTTATTTATTTGTATTTATTTATTTTTGTCAATTGCTTACAAAATAATAGGTATAAGTAAAGGCATAGTTATGAATACATGGATACATATAAGAAAAATAAAAAATAAAAATAAAAGAAACAATAGGACAGTAGGCATGTTGGTGCGCTTATGCAAGCCCCCTACAGACATCTCTTTCCATAGCTACCTGTGTGAGAATTTGCAACCAATGTTATTGAATGAAACCAAACTTTGGGAATAATTCCTTGGCCCAATTCATTTCTGCAGAAATATGTAAATTCTTCCTAAAAGAAAGTTGTGGCTAATGATCTTTCCTATTAAAGCCTCTCAGCCCAGGTTCTGACAATGATAGGAGAATGTTGTCTCTGAAATTGTACAATATGTTTTCAATTTGGATCTACATATTGACAAATCTAAGGCTCTGAATTATGCCCCAGGGAATGTTTATTATTATCCCCGCATTATTCCAAATTACTTTCTAAAAGAGACTTTCCTCTTCAAACAAAAAAAGCTATTACATTATCAATGTTCAATGCCCTAACTGTAATTTTTGCAGAGGGATGAACAGAAGGAATTATCCTTTATTCTTATTGCTACTGGTTTTTTTTTCCATTATCAACTATATCAGGTCTATTAATTTGTATTGTTATATCTGTCCTTTGTTGGTGGACTGAGTTCAAGGTGCTACCATTTTTACTAGCCAGCATCTCTATTGAAGTATCTAAGAAAGTCCACAATACTTGCAATTGCCACTGGAAGCCAATGAAAGTAAATCTCTGGCCTGAAGCAGCCAGGCCCTATTTAGGGGACCCAACTGGTAATTTTTTTTAAATTTGAGCTATTGCTTCACAATTTATTTTGTTTTGTTTTATTGTGTTTGAATTCTTCTCTCTCTTTCCTGTTTCAGCTCATCCTATCTGTTTCACATATGTATGTATTTGGGGGTCGGGAGGAGAGGCTCAGATGGCCTATTATTATTTTTTAAATTCTTAAATAATAATTCACATTTCCGGTCTGCATTTCATTGTTAACCAAGTTCATTTTGAATTAAAAAATCATTTTAATTGTATAGATTTCTGAATGTAGTTTAACCTTTGTCTTTTTTTTTTCTCTCTTACGCAAAATTGTTAGGATTTTAAAAAACCCAGCAGGAGTACAATAAGAACAGGAAACAACACGTAAAGGAAAATAGATACTACTTTTGGCCAAGATATGTCTTTTTAAAAAAATTCTCCTTAGGATAGAGTCCTCTGAATTAAACTGGTCATGACCTTCCAGGTGTCTTTAAGGTTGAAGTGTTTCCTGGAGCATTTAAAGCTACTCTGGCTGGCTCATGTGACCTGCCTGACATCAGAGATGGGGCTTTTAAGAATGTAGCCACCTTGTCAATGGAAGAGAGGTTACTAATAGCCTGCTTTGGGCCTTCAAAAGGGTCACTTTGGATTTCTAGTCCTGTACAAAGGAAGAAAAAAGAGTGGAAGACAGGCTGAGAAATGGTGAGAAGGAGATGGGGGTAATTATCATTCTCTCCCCCCAATCTTCTTTCCAGACTCAGAGTTATACTCCCATATCACTTTGTTAATGTGCTTGCATCCAGGGCGAGACATAATGCTCCTCTCAGCCCTGTTTATTAGCAAGATCCATTTGTGCAAGGCCTTTCTCTTTCATGCCATAATGTGAATGTGCTTTGATAGCAAATAATTACTCTAGTCCTTTTGACACGGAAGATCCACAGGCTGCCCTAGTTAAGCCAGTAATTAGCTTGTCCTCCTTTTTTATTATTATTGAGAAACTACAAATTATCCTTGTATGAGTACTGGCCATTCCTTCCTTCCCTCCCTCCCCTTCTCTTTTTCTTCTGTTCTGATTTTTTTTCCTCCCTTCTCTTTCTTTCTCTCCCCCATATCTCGTAGCACTATGGATAAGTAGAATGCAGCTGCATCCGAACAAGATAAAGCTGTTCCATCAAGATGATGAACAATTTGGATGAAGAGGCTTCGCAATGAAGACAAAAGCTGAAGAAGTGAAGCTGATACAATCCGGGACAGCTAAAGAATGCAGCAGTCTGTAGATGAATAGCCCTCATTTGTGAATATACAGATTTTCCATGATGAATAAAAACGGAGTGTAGGTCACAATAAATAAACTTTTTTTTCTCTTCTTCCCCCAGCCTTCCACCCCCTCTTTAAATAATAATTCAGGTTCCCGGCACCAAGCAGCTGTAAATTGAAGGTTGTGCTTGGTTTTTGTAACTCTCACAGGGAATAATTAAGCTAAGCTCATATTGTTTGATATATTAGGGTAATGATGAGCCAGTACAATCTAGCATGTTCTTTATTTTGGCGTGTGTACATGTTTTCCCATTAGTGTTGTGGTTCTTTTAAGATTACACGGTAACTGTAGGACAGTATTTTGGAAAACAGCTTGGGCTGTGAGTGTTGATCTAATATGAAGTGAAATTATTAGAATATTTAATTAAAGAAAGAGCCCGTATTTTAGTGGGGCAGTACCAAGATAAAAAAAATATTCCCATTATCTGGTATATCCTGACATGATCACTTCAAACCTGCTGATCCCGTTTCCTCATTGGTAGAAAATAATTAGAGTGGGATATCTTCATTATCAATCGAGTCTATCATTAACCTCCTGAAACTTCAGTGTCAGTATTTCTTGGCAACATTCTGAGAGAAAAAGAGAGATCAGAGCACTTTCCCCCCTAGCATGGTCCCAAGGATCAATGTGAAAAATATAATGCCTGAAATCTATAGTTCGGGTAATTTCATCTTTCAAAATACTATGAATTCATTATTTTCTGGCATGTGAGTGTTTTCAAAAAAGCATCCGGCTGATCTTTATTTTCTTTGGCCCTGTATTCATCACAGATTTATTCATTGTTCCTAGTCTGGATTCTGAAATATTGAATAAGTGAAGGCTTGTCCAATCCAGAATTTATACTGAGCTTTGTGAAAAGAGTTGCTATGTGGCAGAATCCTTTGTGCATTAAAAAAAAAAAATCTTAAAACTGTAAATGCATATAAACAAGATTTTCCTGTTGGTTTGTTTGATGTTTTGAATCCTTTAAATCACCATAGGCTGACCAGCTTTCCATCGTGGAATGATCTTCAAAGAGCTGGAATGTTTCTCTTCTTACGCCCTATTCATTCAAATATATCAGATTGCACATTACGGTGTACAGTCTCATTGTACCTCTTCTCCTTTCTTGGCATTGGCCAAGATTTTCCTTATTTCTACTGAAAAGCAGATTTATTGTCTCACTCTGCACCTAATAAATGACACTCTTAGTAAAGAGATAATTCAATTATAGTTAATGGCAGCAAATCCTTCTACAATTCTGTTTATGTATTTGGGTATTTATTATTATCATCATTTTTTTTATTATTATTATTAAATTGCTGCTTCTTGCAGTTCAAGATGACTCTGAATGGCTTATTAATATATATTTTTATGATGTTTTACAAATGCATTATAATATTTATGCTTTTCAGTTATACAGCCATTAAGATAGTATATAAAATAAATATTAAAATATTTTTCTAGCATCCATCCAGTTAGAAACAGGTCAACAAAACTTCAGCATGTAATAAAGTAAACCAACGTTAGCTTCTAATTACAAACTATCAAAGGTTAAGCAGAACAGCGATGTTATTTTTGCCCACTGGAAGATGAGGAATGAAAGGGGCAGGGGCTAATTCAACCTCCCTAAGAAGGGAGTCACATAATTGAGATTGCTATCAAAGCAATAGCTAGACCCTCTATTTCCACTAATAAGGCTTTAAGTTAAAAAAAAAATAGATACACATTCACATTCATGCATGTACATGGTTTTCTTATTTGTCATATGTATCTATTGACAGCAATACCAGGAACCTGGGCAGAGGTGGGATGTGTACCCAGCAAATTAGGCAGTGAATCAGTCAGAGTGGGTGGGTGTTCTAATATAGCAGGTAGAGACTGTCCAGGAGACCTTTCCCAAATAGCTCATCAGATGCCATTGTACCTGGAGCAAGGTGACTTGGCATCAGTCATTCAGTCAATTCTTGGGAGGGCTGAAGATAGATATTGGCAGCCTATCAACCACATCCTGGCAATAGCATCTGTAAAAATAAACATTTATAACAATGACATATCACATCTTCACATTGAAGTAACTGTTCTTCTCAGTAGGGAAATCACCACTGCAGCATATATTTTCTTCCTTGTTCTTATGTTTCCTTGACCATGAGGTCCTGAGTATCTTCTCTCCTGTTCTATGAGACCAGGCTTGGCAAGGCTATCTCTTAGAATGAAAGAAAATTTCCTGTTGCCTGCTGAGAGATATGATATAGCTGCTTTGACTTCAGCTTTTGTTGGAAAAAAATGCTTGGTATTCCAGATCATAACTCTTTTTGTTCTTTTGTTTGTGACCCTTTGACAATCTGACTACCTGATTTAGCATTCTGTGACTACTGGGCCATATTTGGACTACTTTTTTTTGCTTCTTGGATAATTGGCACTTTTCACCAGGTGTTTGGATTATGATCCTGTCTGCTGTTATCTGCCTAAATATCTCAAATTCTGGCTAACTGTCTGCATGCGTGCTTGTAACCTTGAAACAGAACACCTGGAATATGAACTCTTATGGTCACAAATAGCTTATTCACAATGAAGAAATTATGCAAAGGGTGACATTTCAGGTGTAGCTTCATTGTTCCTTGTCTTCTGTTCACTTTGCAAGCCCTTCAGCTTGAATGGATTTGTGATGGTGGGGAAAAATAGAGGATTTATTAAGTCTCTTTTCACTCAGTCACATCACACAAATAACCAGCATGTTCATATTAAAGAAATAATCAATAGCTAGAGAAGAACTTAGATGTACACTACTTCCCCTAAATGACTGTCTTTTAATTCCTATAGTCTGGCCCACCTGAAGATAGTCATCTCTAAAAAAAGAAGTGATATCATCAAACATATAACTATCTAAATACAACTCATTCTTGACCCAACCCCTAAATAGCAAAACTTAATATCTGTCTGCTGTAACTAGAGTATGGACATCCACTTATTTATTTATTTATTTAGTCAATTGCTTACAAGATAATAGGTATAAGTAAAAACAAAGTTATGAATATATGGATACATATAAGAAAGATTTAAAAAAAATAAAAAAACAATAGGACAGGGTAGGCACGTTGGTGCGCTTATGCACGCCCCCTACAGACCTCTTAGGAAAGGGGTGAGGTCAGTAGTAGACAATCTAAGGTTAAAGTTTTTGGGGTTTGGGGAAGAAACCACAGAGTCAGGTAGAGTATTCCAGACATTGACCACTGTTGCTGAAGTCATATTTCCTGCAATCAAGTTTGGTGCGATTAACCTTGAGTTTGTATCATTTGCTCTTGTGTTGTTATGGCTGAAGCTGAAGGTTGACAGGTAGGACATTGCAATGTATGATTTTATATACTATACTTAGATTGGACCGAAGGCGGCGTACTTCTAGGTTTTCTAGGTGTAGAATTTTGAGTCTGGTGGCATAAGGTTTTCTGCAATGAGTAGAGGAGTGGAGAACTCTTCTTGTGAAATATTTCTGGACTTTCTCAACTGTGTTAATATCAGATACATAATGTGGGTTCCAGACTCATGATCTGTATTCAAGTATTGGTCTAGCAAATGTTTTGTATGCTCTAGTTATTAGTGTAATATTACCAGAGAAAAAGCTACGTAAGATTAGGTTAACAACTCTTAACGCCTTTTTGGCTATGTAGTTACAGAGGGCTCTAGCACTTAGGTCATTAGTGATGAGTACTCCAAGATCCTTGATAGAGTTTGGATCATCAACAAGGTCTTGACTATTCAGCCTGTATTTTATTTTTTTATTTTTTTGCCAATATGTAGTACAAAGCATTTATTTGTTGAGATTTGAAGTTGCCATTTGTTTGACCATTCTGATACATAGTCAATGTCTTTTTGAAGGGTAGCAGTATTGTCTGTGGCGTTGAATAGCTTTACATCATCAGCGAAGAGAACACAGCTGCTCTTGATAGGATTACAGAGATCGTTTAAGTAGAGTATGGAAAGAGTTGGTCCTAGAACACTGCCTTGGGGGACACCACTGTTGACAGGTACAGAATTTGATAGGACACTCCCAATTTTGACCATTTGTTGTCTGTTTGACAGGAATGCTTCTATCCAGTTATGCAGGTATACAGAGATACCATAAGATTTTAGTTTTAGGAGTAGTTTGTCATGTACCACTGAATCAAAGGCTTTACAGAAGTCTATGTAGATTGCATCTATTGCTTTGCCCTGATCGAGTTGTGTAGTCCATATGTTTTTGCAGTGTAAGAGTTGCAGATTACAGGATAGTTTTTTTCCTGAAACCAAATAGTTTATTAGAGAGTAGGTTGTTTGTTTCTAAGTGGAGGATGATGGATTGGTTAATAGTTGATTCCATGACTTTACAGGTAACACAGCATAAGGAGATTGGTCTGTAATTTTCAACTAGGCTGGGGTCTCCCTTTTTGAAGATGGGGATGACCGTGGCTTGTGACCATAGTTTTGGCAAGGAGCTGGTCCTAAAAGATTTTTCAAAGATTATACTTAGCGGTTTGGCTATGGCAGTGGATAGCTTTTTTAAGAAGTAGGCATATATTCTGTCCAGTCCAATAGATAGAGAAATCAAGCATTTGGTTTCCAATGATAGCAAACAAGATTCTTCTAGAAAGATGCCAAGCAGAGAGAGCTGGAGGTAACAGATAACAGATAATCAGAGTTGGAAAGGACCTTATAGGTCATCTAGTCCAACCCCCCACCCAAGCAAGAGACCCTACACCATTTCTGATAGATGGCAGTCCAATCTCTTCTTGAAAGTCTCAAGTGATGGCGCTCCCACAACTTCCGAGGGCAAGCTGTTCCATTGGTTGATTGTTCTCACTGTCAGAAAGTTTCTCCTTATTTCCAGGTTAAATCTCTCCTTGTTCAGTTTCCATCCATTATTCCTTGTCTGGCCTACAGGCGCCTTAGAAAATAGCTTGACCCCTTCCTCTCTGTGGCAGCCCCTCAAATATTGGAAGACTGCTATCATGTCTCCCCTGGTCCTTCTCTTGGTGATCAATTTCTATTTCATTCTTACTGATGCCACACAGCATCAATGCCTATCACATGGCATCACATGCTTTATTTAAGCATGAATAGCCTTTCACTCATAGGTCACATGTAGTTGTTTACTTAGGATCCCCTATGCTCATCATGAAGAATTGAAAAATTAATTTAATGTATTAAATTCAATTTGACTGCCTATTCCAGCAGAGTCTTGACTGAAGCATACTACAATCTTAATGATTCTTTAATGTTTAAAAAAGTTTGCATTTATTTCTTTTTTCAGGTTTCTTTTGTTACTTGTTCCCCTGCCTTTCCTGCTGTGTCCTGCTGTTGAGCATTCATCTATTGCAGAGTTGTCTGCCTCTGTTTATATACTTGGAAAAATATTCAGTTTGAAAGCCCTTTGATAAGTAATAATATGATTGATTGATTGATTTGATTTGATTTAATTCTGAGTCACCCAAACATAAAAGTCTGGATAGTTTACAATAGAAAAAGTCTGGATAGTTTACAATATTTACAAATACATTTTTTTTAAAAAAATGCTAAGGCAAAACCTGAAAAATCTAAATTTCAGGAACCTTTTCCTCTTGCTGTTTTTTTGGAGGTTAAACCTAGGTAACAAGGCCATCTTCACGTTTTTCACACTGTTTATAGGCAGAGTTGAGTAAAACAATATTCTAGTAGTTCAAGTGTGGGGAAAAATTGTCATGAGCACTAGGCAAAGCAAAGTTTCATTTATCTTGATATGTGTCTGATTGAGTTTGCATCCCTACTATGCTCCACGTCTAGTTCAATTGCCTTGGGACATGGAATTGCCAAATTGTAATCATCAAACAAAAATGAATATGGAAAACATATGAAAGGCACCATTAAAAATATAAGAAGAAACTTCCTGGATCCTATCCACTATCCTATGTTACACAGTGCACAACCAGGTATATCACAAGGATGGAGATTTTGCTTTCATTGTTAAACATACCAAATGGTATTTAAGATATGCTGTCAATAATTGCAAAGTTCAGTATCCTCTCTGAATTTTGTAGAATGTCCGTGTAAATAAGGACAAAAGATATTAGAATGTTCTCAGATGAATTGTCTGCAAGTAAAGAATGCTTAAATCAGGATGTGACAAAATAGTTTGAAGGAACTTTTAACTAACATGAAAGCAAAGCAAAGGTTCATTGGAGAATGGCCCATATACATATGAAAGAAGAGGATTAAACTATTATGATTTCCTTTCTTATTTGGACTTAAATTATTAGCAAAGTGAATATATCCGTAGAAAAACCAAATCTACTTGAAACATTTCCATTTTCAGTACTAAAATGAGTTGCGTAATATACAGTGCTGAATAATAGGTCTTTTAAATAAAATTATTAGAAGAATATATCAGCAATTTGATATGAAATCCTAGACTAGTATCACACAATGGATATTTAATATTCACTATAAAATGTCTGAATGATAAGACAATACAATAATATATGTTGCATTCAAAGAAAGGGGTTCTTTTTGTTTTTAATATAAGTGTTTTATGATGTAGTCATATATCATTTTCAGCCCAAATGCACAAAACTATCTTTTTTTCCTTTCTGAAAGAAACATAATGATAGATTTTCATTATACTATGTGATTCTTGTGAGCTAATTTTTCAGCCCAAACTTTTGTGTCATTCATTTGTGGCAATGTGAAAGTTCCAGTATATCTGATTTCTTATTGTAAATAATGTTCATGGAATAGCAGAAATAAATCAAACTATACCACAATATTTTACCCATTCATTGCTTTTTCCCACTGAAGTGGGCAACAGGAATGGGGGGGGGGGTGAGGGGAGAGATTTAAAACTAAATGGTTAAAAAAGAAGCTAGACAGCTACATCTTTCATGAAACAATGCAGACTGAGTTTCCTAATTCTACTGGACATTAAGCAATCTCCTTACAAGTACTTATATATTTCTTGTTGCTATCATTTAGTACATATCAGGTGACCACCATTTTGCATTTTGCATAAAGCCTCAAACTTGATGCCTTTGTGTATTGTAAGGAAGGTATTACTATTTCTACTTTGCAGAAAATAGCAGCAAATATTTGTAAAACATACTGCAAAATAGCCTTAAAAGGTGGGGTGGGGGAATGAGGACAAGAGTTTGATTTTTGTCTGAAAGGGACCTTTCAAAAAATCCTGTAGAATTGACAGTAAAGGAAAGTTGTCCACTTAATCTCATTTGGGAGTTTAGCTGAACGTTTCAACTCTCAGATGATGACTCAACATGCACCTTGGAAGTCTCTTATCCTCAGTATATTACTTGAACAAAGCACTCTAAGAATAAGGCAGAAATGAACCAACTTTTCATAGTTGTTGTCAGGGTTCCAACAACAATTGTGCTCTGAAGCTCATCTAGATATCTTTGAAAAAATGGAATTTTGAGTCAATCCAAAGATTTAAAAGGAATTTATGGAAGTCAGAAAAGATATTAGGAAACCTAAGCTCAAAAGTTGAGAAACCCCTGCTCCCCAATCCTATACCTGTCTCATAATTGGATCTATGATGTATTAAACTTACTTGGCTCCATAATGAATGAGGATAATAGTAAGAAATTGGTGAAGGTTTTTGAAGTCAAGGTTTTTATTGGCACTGGCTGTCAAATCCTGCATAATTATTGGTTGGGGAAAAAATAGTAAAGCATTTGTCCAAAGTTAAGCCATGCAATTCTTCTCTTGCTTTAATTAAATTAGATAGAAGTGAGAATTAAAGTCACTTCAATATAACAATTGGTTTATCAAGTGAAGCTTAAGATGGAAAAATGAGGATGCTTTAAAAGATCACCTCTCAGTTGGAGTATGCTTTTATGAACTCTGTGATTCTGTTCCAGAACTAGCCCTAAAGAATATTTAAAGTGGAATTGAAAATCTGCCTTCTCAATTTGTTGGAATGCAAACTGTCCATCTTCAAAATCCTCCCAAAACATCTTAAGCAAACCCAGTAACCAAAAAGAAAACAGGAGACACCCACAACATATAATGTAAAGTTAGTAACAGGCTCTGTGTAGGGCAATCAGGTAGAAAACTGATAGACTGCATCCAAAAAACCAATTGGTGGTCAAAAGGCATGATAAAAATTCTTTAATTTCATAATATATTAATAGAGTCAGCCACTGTTTCAACTGGCAAACAACATTTTAGATCAGGCCAAATTGAAAAATGCTAAGCAATTTTTGGAAGCCTGGCATTCAGACAAATAAGCCATCAGTAGACACATGGAGATAAATCCTACTTACATAACATTTAAAAGATACAATCAAAACCCTAGAAAGAGAGGAAACAGACTAGAAAAATCCCTTCAGCATCCAAAATCCAGATAAACAAGAAATAATATTCTACTCAAGGAATGGTAAGATGAAGCCACACCCCCATTAAGACTGGAAGCACAAGATTCCTTAAGCAGTCAACAAACCACATTCTCTGGACAAGTAATTAAATATCTTCAGGAAAATAATGAAACTCAAAGAGGACAGACACCTGAATAAATAATTTAATGGTACTATATTACAAGGGTCCCCAAACTTCAGGCCATGGCCCACTATCCAGCCTTGAATCTTTCGGAACTGGACCATGGGAGTGGTGGGTGAACACCCGCACATTCCCACTCATGTAGCAATGGGTGAGTGCAGGCACGTGTGCTCCATTTGCACAAGCAGTGGGTGTGTGCACCCACCACCCACACAAATGAAGTTGAATGTGCGCACCGCTTGCTTGCTGCATGCATAGAACCATCTCCTTTCCACCACACCAAGCCAAAAAGATTTTGGGAACTCTGCTATGTTTTGTTGTTCTTATTTATACTGCTTGGAGACTTTGTAGACTAAAGTAGCCCACATATGAATACATTAGTATTCTTAATTCTGATATCCCCTGAACCAAATTTGTAACTTTGGAGTCCATTGTGGATTAAATGAAATTTTCTAATCATTTTCTTATTACTTGCAATTCTTCTTGGTTACTACCTGGACCTTTGTGCTATAATGGAGTATCAAATATATATGAATATATATATCAAATATATATTTTTCAGACATTCTATGTTGAAGAAAGGTTAGGATCACAGTTATAAAAAGTACTATCCACAATTTAAAGTAGATGTTCCAAACATGGATCAGAGTGAATTTAGGATCCATATCCTGAAATCATAGAATCTGACCGTGATTGCTATTTGTATTCTATTCAAATAGGCATAAATATCTCTGCAGTATGATTTGAAGTAAGTAATGAAACTTTTGCTTTTTGTCTCCCATTTTTAGATATGAATTCACAACAATAAGTTCATACAGAAGACTGCAATAGATTTTTCATGATATATTACAGGAAAAGAGACAGAACAAAATTTTAGTAATTTATTTACATGCTTGTTTTGTCAAATTGCTGTACTTAGACCATTTACACATTACAGAAAAAGAAGAAATAACTCACCAAGGAAGAGGATTAAAGGGGACACAGATTTTCAGAAAATGTTCCTATGCTAATTTGGATGTATATATGTGTTTAGAAATAATTGGCATACTTTAAATAGAATTGAAATAGCTCTCTAGATCTCAGATGATGTGTACATCTGCTCTATCTCCTGTCCAATGCTAATTCTTGAAGTACAACATGAAATTATAGTACGATCACTATATTCTCTTTTTCATTTGTTTCTGTTTTAACATTCATCTGGATTTGGACTGGACAACCTTTCAGATAGATTATACCTTCAGATAACCAGGAATGGGGAAGAGCTATTTTGGCTTTTGAGATAGAATTTGAATGCATACAAAATAGTGTGTATATTATGATAAGCATGCATAAAGCACATTACATTGTGAAAAACCACTTATAAAAATGCACACTTTAAAAGTACACAAAAATAAACACATAAGAAATGTTCAGGATATAAGTTCATGTGGACGCCACTGATATAGAAATATATCACCCTTTAGAATAGGATGATATAAAATGAAAGATTATGTTGTTTGTAGATTAATTTTATTTCAAATGGAGAATATAGAACCAATCCTCAATTGGAATCATTTATTCACAAGTAATTTAAGGTGGCTTTCTCTACCATTAAATCCAACATTTCCCACAACAGAATTTATATCTTAGGGGCACTCTGTGTTTAAAATTTGATCAAATTGTAGCTTGATCTCTCTGTACCATAATTTACCCAGTTGCTTTCCTTTGTTATTTCTCTGTTGTGTTTATTAATACCTGTAACATTCTTTATTCTTCCATCAGGATATTGTACTAAAATTGCACAAAAGTACAATAAAAACATAAAACCATGTAATGCTGGTCAAGAGAATAGTAATGGATTTTGGCAATGATGTAAATCTACTTACAATGTTACAGGCTTTACCTGTATTCTATTCCTTTCTGCACAATCAAAGTACAATTACCTATTTCTTCAAAACTGGCCTTCAATCTACTTTTTTTTCAGTGCTTTGCAATATCACAACTAGAAGGCTCCTATGAGCAGCTCTTCACTAATCAGGGCTGTTAAATTAACGTGCTCTAACTGTACTTTATGAGAGTCATAATGTTCACAGGCAGAAGCACCCAGAGTTCCACTATTGACCTTTCCTGGTGAGCCTTCCTCAGTCTCAAATGTTTCTCTTTTATCCAATTGGCTGGAAACCAGGGCTTCTCTGACAGTTATTCCCTCTCTGTCACTTCTGGGCCTTAAGGATTTGTTTTAAGTCCCTCACCCACATAATGACTTTAAAATTCCTGAGGTCCATTCTTAGAATGAAGCTGGAAATCTGAGGTAATGTCAATTAACAAGCCAGGGCTCTAATGCACAGATGGAATTCACAGCCCTTTCTCCATGGAATACCTTCATAAGCAGATATTGGAATGTTGATGTATTTGAACTTCTGTGTCTTTAACTTCCACCTTGTGTACATGTAAATAAGCCTTGCCCATCATCAGGTGAACACTTTATTACACTTGTGTATCATTTTTTTCTTTATGACACAAATCACAGCAATAAAAAAATCAGACTACAAAAAAAAACCTCTCAGAAAAATAGCAGTAGCACTTAGACTTATACACTGCTTTATGGTGATTTACAGTCCTCTGTAAGCAGTTTACAGAGTCAGCATATTGCCCCCAACATTCTTGATCCTCATTTTACTGACCTTGGAAGGATGGAAGGCTGAGTCAACCTTGAGCCAGTCAGAATTGAACTCATGACAGTAGGCAGAATTAGGGTGTAATACTGCATTCTTAAACACTGCACTACCATAGCTCTTTATATTACCAGACTTCCCTCATCTGAGAGTCTCCAGATGAGTTGATCTTCTCATCTTTTATACCAGCTGAACAAGGACAGTCTGAATTTTCTTATAAACAACCTGATCAGCAGGTTTTCAAAGATCACATCTACAAAGAAAACCCTGGACCACAATCATCTGAATATCTTCTTAATATTGTATGTCAGGATAAAACGATGGCTAAAGAGAGATTATTTGAAAGCTGGAAGATGCACACTGAGTTTCTGGCAACCCCAGCCTTGTTCTTGCTGTAGCTCCTAATTGACTGAATGAAGCCTTTTCAATGAAGGTGTGAATGTCATTCCCTTTGTGGCTTGGCTCTGGCCTACAAACAGCACATTGCTAAGCAACACTTGGCAGCATCCATATTGGAGTTGCAGACCTCTCTTTTCAAACACTGTGTGGAAGCCTTACTGATATCCGTCTCTGGCACTGATCTAGTTGAAACCCATCACAAAAACAATGTTGATTGAACTGTCTGGTAATAAATGATTGACATAAAACACAAGTACTTCTTCTGTTAGTGTTTTGGCATCCTATCATTGGACTATTTCCTGGGAAATGCCATCCAATTATGCCAGATGTACTGCTGAAAGATATGCCAACCTGTGTTTACTTTAAAAAAAAAGAATAAACTAGTGTAGCTATTTATCAGTGTCTCTTAGCATGCATCCACATATCTACACAGGAAATGTGTGTGTGTGTGTGTGTGTGTGTATACATACATACAGTACATACATACATACATACATAGATACATACATATGGTAATGAAAAGATATTGTTTTATTTACCAGATTTCAAATATTGTGCAGGCAAATCTACAGGCGTAAGCATGTATATCTTCCCTTAAAGTACACAATGAAAACCCAATGACACTAAATGCAGTGGCTTATTTATTTATAATGCAAATTTATATGGCTGCCCATCTTGCAATCAACTCCAGGTGGTGAACAAGCTTTAAAATATATATCCATGGCTGCACAAAGATCTCTCTGGCAAATTGAAAGAAAAAAAAAGGACAAGTACAAAAAATGGAAAGAAGGACATACAACTAAGGCAGAATATCAGCAGATAGCCAGAATCTGCAAAGATGAAGTCAGGAAAGCAATAGGAAAAGAACACCTGTCTGATCTTGATGAACTCAAATCACTGGGGCCTGATGGATTACATCCCAGAGTTTTAAAGGAGCGGGCAGAGGTCATCTCAGAACCACTGCACCATATCTTTCAAAAATCCTGGAGCACGGGGGAACTACCAGAGGACTGGAAAAGAGCTGATGTGTTTCCCATCTTCAAAAAAGGAAAAAAAACAGACCCAAAAAACTATAGACCAATCAGCCTAACATCAATATCCGGGAAGATACTGGAAAAGATAATAAAAAAAACAGATCTGCCAACATCTAGAAACAAGTAAAGTAATAACTAGCAGTCAGCACGGGTTTGTTAAGAACAGATCATGCCAAACCAATCTTATTTCATTCTTCAACGGTGATTAAATTAGTAGACCTGCAAAATACTGTGGACATAATATATTTAGATTTCAGCAAGGCATTCGACAAAGTAGACCACAACCTACTTCTTAGTAAGCTAGAAAAAGTTGAATAGATAGTACCACCACTAGATGGACTCGCAACTGGCTGACAAACCATACTCAAAGAGTAGTCCTTAAGGGGTCTAAGTCTACATGGAGGGAAGTAAGTAGTGGAGTGCCACAAGGTTCTGTTTTAGGCCCAGTACTCTTTAATATCTTCATTAACAACTTAGAAGAAGGAATAGAAGGGGAACTTACCAAATTTGCAGATGATACTAAGCTGGCAGGAATAGCTAACACCCAAGAATATAGGCTCAAGATCCAGATGGATCTTGACAGACTAGAACACTGGGCCATATCTAACAATATGAAATTCAATGTAGAGAAAAGTAAAGTCCTACACTTAGGCAAGAAAACCCAAAAGTACACATATAGACTGGGTGAAACCAGGCTCAATAGCAGTAGCTGTGAGAGGGATCTTGGAGTCTTAGTGGACAACCAGCTAAATATGAGCCAGCAGGGTGCAGCAGCTGCCAAAAAAGCTAATGAATCCTAAATTGCATTAACAGAGGGATACAATCAAGATCAAATGAGGTACTAATAACCACTCTGTAAACCCTTAGTAAGACCACACTTAGAGTACTGCATCCAGTTTTGTTTACCATATTATAAAAAACATGTTGAGATTCTCGAAAAAGTACAGAGAAGAGCAACCAGGATTATTAGGGGACTGGAGACTAAAACATATGAAGAACAGTTACAGGAACTGGGTTTGGCTAATCTAGTAAAGAGAAGGACCAGGGGAGACATGATAGCGGTCTTACAATATTTGAGGGGCTGGCATAGAAAGGAAGGGGTCAATCTATTTTCTAAGTACCTGTAGGCCAGACAAGGAATAATGGATGGAAATTGAACAAGGAGAAATTTAACCTGGAAATAAGGAGAAAATTTTTGACATTGAGAACAATCAACCAATGGAACAGCTTTCCCCTCAGAAGTTGTGGGAGCACCATCTCTTGAGACCTTCAAGAGGAGATTGGACTGCCATTTGTCAGAAATGGTGTAGGGTCTACCGCTTGGGCAAGGGGTTGTACTAGATGACCTATACGGTCCCTTCCAACTCTGATTATCTGTTATCTGTTAATATCCTAACCCTAAAACCTCAGTGAAGACCAATATTTTAAACTCTTCTGTTGTGGAGCAGCGGAGATACGAGGCAGATGCAGAGTGTTGGTTAGAAAGCTTTATTCAATGAATAAAGGGTTGCCACGGCTGCCAAGGCTAACAAGCTAACAGCTGGTAGCAACAGCTGATGCCGTTTGACAGCTCCTTTTGTAGCTGGCTGTCAAATGGCATCAGCCAATGGGAGCAATCAATGCTCCCGCCAGAACTGTGGACCTGAGTGGGGACTGCTGTCAGTTCTGTAAATACCACACTCCTTTCCCCTGGCCAGGAGCATGCGTAGTCTTGTAAATAGGCTGGCCACCTGCGCTGGCGGCTGGACCGTCTTAGTCCTGGAGAATCTCCAGCTGGGGTAGAGTCCTTTGCCCCTGGGATCGCCCTGGAAGCTGCAGGAGTGCGAATCCGATCAGCAGGAGCCTTAGTCCGAGTGCCCGGTGGTGGTCCGGGTAGATTTCTTCGCTTGGCTCACTTTGGGCGCATCATTCGGCTCGATGGGTAGACCGGGCCGTTTGGCTGTCAAATGGCATCAGCCAATGGGAGCGATCGGCGCTCCCGCCAGAACTGCGGATCTGAGTGGGGACTGCCGTCAGTTCTGCGAATACCACATCTTCCAAAAGGCCAACTGCATGAGGGCCATCCAAATATTAGGGGAAAAGCTGATTTACAGGAGAGCAGCCATTCCAGAAAAGATATATAAATATTTTAGGTCATATAGGATGGTACTGTTTCACATATCGCCAGCATATTTAATTGTATCTGGAAATTTACAGAGATCTCATGAAGATCACAAAGCCTTCGTATTACATGGATATATCTCAAGGTATACCTGCTGGTGCTGCTACAATTTAGATCGGTAACAGGTTACAAATGCAGCCCCATGTACCATATATTGTAATAGTTCATATCAGGGTTCCAAGTAATAAATCCATTGCAAGCAAGAACTCTGAGGCAGGTGAATTCCTCAAAGGCTAGTTTTATTGGAAATATATTGGCACAACCCTTGATTTTCACCTAATTTTAAAAAGTTTTTTTCCCTCAGCCCTAAATAATCAGTCATTTGGCCTAATCACTGCAGTATCGCTGGTCTGGTGAAATCACTACTCCTTCATCTGGTCAGGTGTGAGAATGTCCTTGGTTCCCAGAAGAAAGTCTTGAGAAAGTATTTTATTTTGAGTACAAAAGCCCAGCTATCTCTAATCCCGCCCTCCCTATTCAGTGTGGCAACACTGAAGCTCCAAGATGGCTTCACCCAGGTCAGTTTCAGGGTTGATAGTTCAATTGCTTAAAACATGAGAGGAATAGGGAAAGGGATAAGAGTCATTTTCCCATTCCTGTCATCCACGTTGCTCTAAATAGATGGTACAGTTGTTGATTGCCTGCCCTATGCTTGTTTCTCTTTTGAAAAGAGTAGTTAGTAGGGTACTGTTGCTGAAATGGCATCAGGTGGTAGATGAGAAAGGAATAGAACCAGGGGTGAAATTCAACGACCTCGGCCCACCTTGGTATGGACAATTTGAATTGGTAAAAAATCATCCCTGGTTGCTATTATTATTATACCAGGTATACCAAGCCATGCCCACAGCCACACCCACAGAGCCAGTAGGGGGGAATTTTGAATTTCACATATATTAATATATTAATCCCTCCACATATATTAGAGTCTTGATATATGCCAGAGATTCCCAATGTATTTAAAGGAAAACAAGCCTAGGAGGAACAAGTATGTGGCAAGTATAGTGTCTGATCTGAGACAGAGATATGAGAGATAAATGTGGCAGAGGAAAAACTCATCTTGCTACATTAGTTTCCAGAACCCATTCCTAAATAAGAAAAGACAGAGTATGACAAAGGACATAAGAAAATTCTCCTAGATTTGAAGGTACCAGTGGTGTATTAGAGTATATCACCAAAGTTCAGAACATATTCATATACACAAGAATACTGATAAAGATTTCTTATCATCTGTTGTACCTGCATATCCCATAAACTAGTCTGTCTCACACTTTGGAATGTGCCCCATCTAGCATACTACTGAATGACAGTTTGATATTATTTTGCAGAAATTGGAGCACCACAGATATACAGTAGAAAGGGAAGAAGTGAGGTGGGCATCAGAAAATGTGTTCACAAGCCAATAGGTACCACATTAGGATTCCAGAAACTAAATTTTAAACCAATTTTAAACTTTAAACTTCAAACCAAATTTATCTCAGGTTGCGACATTTACAGCTATTTTGAAAGATGCATGAAGCTAAGCAGGATTGCATCTCGGTTGCATATAGCACAATGCTTGATAGACTGAGCTTTTCAAATGATTTCTTTTTAAAAAGTCAGATCTGTGTCCAGTTTCCCCCTCCCCCTCCCCTGATATTATTTTTGAGAGCAAAATCCTATTTAATTGATCTGGTAGTTAAAAAGAGGAAAGATTCATTGCCTTATATTTAATTGGGTCTGCAATTTTTTAAAAAAAAAACAAAAACCCTTCCACTCAATCTCATCAGCACAAATGAATAATGCACCATAATCAGTCACCTTTGCCCACTGTTTAGGACATCTGGGTCCAATAAGGCTCAAGAATGCCTGAAATTGGAGCTTCATCTCAAAATGCTATGTTGAATGTATTTGATGTTTAGTTATTTAGGATTCTTTGTTACTCCTAGCTGAAACAAAAAGTTAAAAAGTTAAGGATCCATAACAAGAAGACATGGAGGAAAAAACTGAACTAGAATCTTTCAACTCCCAGAATTTTTGTCTAGTGTCTAATATTCCACCAAAATTCTCTTTTATGACAACAGAGATAATTTTCTTTTGCATTTTGAGGAATGATTACCCTTTCCCCAAAATTAGTTGATTTATTGCTATTTATGTTATGTCCCTGGAACTCTAAGGAGTTCCCACTCAGGTCCGTTCGCGTTGCGGGGGTGGCTGCCCCCTCGCTCATTGGTTGGTTCTCCCCAGCAGCCAGCTATAAAAGCAGGCTGCGGGGTCCAACCAGTTGCTGATCGCTGCGAGCCAGTTCCAGGCTTGGCTAGCACGTTCAGTCCTTTATTATCACAATAAAGTATTTGTTGCACTCATGCTCTGGTTCAGCCTCTCATTACCCAAACTTAACACTGGCGACGAGGATGGGATGGCTACCAGAAGCACAATGCAACCGCTGAATCACTAGCCGCCGATCCGTAGCCAGAGAGAACGATCGGCAGGCAATAGAGCAACGCTGATCCGCAGCCAGAGAGAGCGGTCAGCAAGCAACGAGCGAACGCTGATCCGCCGCCAGAGAAAGCGGTCAGCAAGCGCGAGCTAACGCTGATCCGCAGCCAGAGAAAGCGGTCAGCAAGCAACGAAAGTAAGAAGCGTCTGTAGCCGCTTGTTAGCCTAGCTACAGGAAAAGTGAAGCGCTGCGAGCCGCAGCCGCTCGTTTCTTTAGGCGCGAAATTCAAACGGCTGTCATTTGAATTTCTGCCCTAAAAGTACAGCGCGGTGCTGTAAGACAAGTCACTGACGCCCACGCAGGCGCGAATTTCAAAACGCTGCCAACGGCCGGCAGCCTAACCTCGTGTTTAGCCCAGAGAGAGAGAGGATTGTGAAAAAGCCTCTCCAGAGCTGAAATCACTTGCCTGCCACAGGCACTAGAAACCTTCTGCTGCTGCCCCAGAGAGATTTTTCCCAACAGATTGTACAACCGATTTCCTCACTATGAATTCCAATCCAGTCTTCCTAGCGTTCAAGCCGGATGAGGAGAAGTGGGAGTCATACAAGAACCGTTTTAACCATTACATCGACGCAATTGGGCTGGCTGATGCAGGGGAGCACTGGAAAAAATCATATTTCCTGATCTACTGTGGAGCCATCGTCTTTGACACTGCCACAGCACTCGTGGCTCCACGTGAGTTAAAAAATGTTCCATGGTCTGAACTGTTAGAAATCCTTACTAACCACTATTCTCCCAGACCTTCACAGATTGCCAGGCGATTCACCTTCCGTATGAGGAAACAATCAGACAAAGAGACCATCAACCAGTACATGGCCGCCCTCAAGACCGCAGCACTCCATTGTGGGTTTGGAACCTACCTGGAGGACATGCTCCTCGATCAGCTAGTCTGCGGAGTCAAGGATCTCCACCTCCAAAGGCGCCTACTCGCTAAGAAGGACCTCAACCTCGCACAAGCCGTCGAGGAGGCCCTGGCAGCAGAACTGGCAGCACACTCAGCCACCGAAATCCATGGTCCAACTTCCAAGCTAACGACAGTTCCAGTCCACTCCGAGGAGGTGGTCATAGAGGAAGGCCCCAGTGATGAAACCGACATCCACCGCCTCACCAACGCCAGGCAACCGCAGGTAGGAGCCAAGCAAGAAAGCATCAGTCCACCCAAGCACATCACCCTGTGCCTATCCTGTGGTGGATCTCATCAGAGGGCCACCTGCAAATTCAAAGGAGCCACCTGCAACATCTGCCACAAAAAGGGGCACATCGCGAGAGTCTGTCAAGCCTCTCACAACTCGGCACAAAGGCACCCTTCCTTCTCACATTCTGGACCTCAGAGGCAAGTATTGAACTGTCGCACTCACCACCATGCCAAGCACTCTTAGTAAAATCTCTCTCTCCGTTTTGTTAGAAGGTAAACCTTGTCGCATGGAGGTTGACACAGGGTCAGCGCTCTCAATTATCTCGTGGAGCACCCTCAAGAGGCTACAGCCCAGTCTATCAAGAAGCCGGCTCCAGAAGTGCCAGTTTAGCCTGAAGGACTACCAGGGGAAGGACATTCCTGTAATCGGCAGAGGCAAGTTCCTTGTCAATTTTAAAGCTTTCAAAGGTCACCTACCTCTAGTGGTAGTTAACGGCAACCTCCCCACACTCTTGGGGCTTGATTGGTTTCCCCATCTCGGCCTAGGGCTAACAGGAGTCCATGCTGTCTCAACCTCTGACACTGACTCCTTATTCGCTGATTACTCAGACGTATTCAGCGATGAGCTGGGGTGTTATAACGGTACCCCTATCTCATTCTCAGTCGACCCCCAGGCGGTCCCAATCAGGCTAAAACGCGTAGAGTCCCATTCGCTATTCGGCCTAAATTAGATGCGGAATTGGATAAATTATTAAAACAAGGGGTCATTGAGCCAACAGATTTCGCCAAATGGGAGACGCCATTGTCACACCCCTCAAAAAGACGGTAGCCTGAGAATTTGCTCGGACTACAAGACCACAATTAATAAGTTTTTACAAGTTAGCGCTTACCCAGTGCCCGTCATTCAGCATTTATTACACACTTTTGAACCTGGCAGCATTTTTGCCAAATTGGACATGTCTCAAGCGTATCAACAGTTCCCTGTTGACAACCAAACAGCGGAACTCCAGACCATTGTCACCCACAGGGGTGCTTTCCGGTGCAAGCATCTCCAATTTGGCGTAAGTGTTGCCCCAGGCATTTTTCAATCCCTCATGGAGCGGATTTTGCAGGGCCTCCCTGGTGTAGTACCCTACTTTGACGACATCTTAGTCTCGGCCAGGGACAGACCCCAACTCTTCCAGAGAGTTCGAGCGGTGTTAGAGAGGTTCAGACAGCATGGCCTCAAATTAAAAAAAGAAAAATGTGCCATTGCCACTAGATAGGTGGACTTTCTGGGTTATAAAATTGACACCTCAGGCATTCACCCCCTGGAGTCCAAGGTTAAGGCAATTCACGAGGCACCCACTCCAACCTCCAAAACTGAACTGCAGGCCTTCTTGGGGCTATTGAATTTTTACGCATCCTTCCTGCCCCATAAAGCATCAATGGCAGAACCCCTGCACAGACTGTTGGATAAAAAATCGCCTTGGCACTGGGGTCACAAAGAAGACTCCGCTTTTCACGCCGTCAAATCACTACTCACGTCAGAGGCGGTCCTTATTCAGTTCGACCCCAACCTTCCATTAGTGCTAGCAGCAGACGCATCCCCTTTTGGAATTGGGGCAGTGTTAAGCCACAGGCTCCCCAATGGCTCTGAGGCTCCCATCGCTTTTTTTTCCAGGACGCTCTCTGCGACAGAGCGCAATTATAGCCAGATCGATAAGGAAGCCCTAGCAGCTGTCGCAGCAGTGAAGAAATTTCACGAATTTCTCTTTGGCCACTTTTTCGAGCTGGTCACGGATCATAAGCCTCTCCTGGGTCTACTAGCTGGGGACAAACAGACCCCTCAAGTCCTTTCTCCTAGAATGACGAGATGGACCCTTTTCCTAGCGGCATACTCGTATAGACTCATACACCGCCCAGGTAAAACATTGTCCCACGCAGACGCCCTCAGCCGCTGCCCCTGCCGGCTCCAGCTGAAGACCCTGCTCCGGTCCATGCTATCTTTGAGGTCACCCAATTGGACCTCCCCATCACTGCCCTTGACATTGCGGCCAAATCCAAGACTGACACAACGATCGCCCAGGTACTGGACTGGGTGAGGAGGGGGTGGCCGGGCGGTGATGTTGAAAACAAATTTACACCTTTCAAGACCCGCCTGCAGGAATTATCCAGTTTGCAGGGCTGTTTGCTGTGGGGCACTCGAGTGGTCATCCCGACCTCACTGTGTACCCGAGTTCTGGAGGCGTTGCACGAGGGGCACCCTGGCATCGTCAGAATGAAGGCATTAGCACGCAGCTACGTATGGTGGCCGGGCCTCGATGAAGACATCATCAGATGAGTAAGCTCCTGCCATCCCTGCCAGGAATCCCGTCCAGCCCCTCCAATTGCCACCCCCACTAAGTGGGAAAGCGCCAGCGCTCCGTGGTCCAGAATTCACATCGACCTAGCCGGCCCATTGCACGGAAAAATGTTCCTGGTGGTCGTGGACTCCTACTCTAAGTGGATTGACGTGGCACAACTATCCACAACCACCACACTAGCGATTACCAAGGTATTAACTCGCCTGTTTGTAACACACGGGCTTCCAGACTCCATTGTTTCCGACAATGGCCCCCAATTCGCATCTGCCGAGTTCAGCCGTTTCGCTGCCAACCTGGGCATCCGCCACATCTTCACGGTCCCATTTCATCCTGCCAGTAACGGATTGGCTGAAAGAGCCGTTAGGACCACTAAAGAAGCTCTAGCTAGGTTCAGCAAGGATGACTGGCACCATAAACTCTCCCGTTTCCTGATGAGCCAGCACTCAACTCCGTGCACAGTCACTAATAAGTCCCCAGCTGAGCTCCTGATGGGCAGACGCCTGCGGACTGTATTGGACAGGCTTCACCCACATTACTGCCCTGTCTCTCCCCTCGCTTCCACATCGGGGGTTAGGCATTTTGTCTTACAGGAACCCGTATTCGCGAGGAACTTCGCTGGAGACCCACTGTGGATCCCGGGCGAGATCGTGGCCATCACCGGACCCAGGTCATATCGGGTCAGACTGGAGGATGGCCGAGTCTGGAGAAGACACCTAGACCAGCTGCGAAGGCGTCACAGCACCCTCGTCAGCAGTGACTCAGAATTACAGACCGGGGCAAGGCCACAGCATCAACCCCACATCAGCACCAATTCCGGTGACCTGTTTACACCAGCAGCCGATCCAGGGAATCCGAACACGGACAGCAACGTCCAGATGGCTGACCAGTCCGAACCAGTCAACGGAAGCACGTCCCCAGTGACCAGCCCTATGAGCCCCGAGCCAACCCGAACCGAGGGACGCGTTCGTGACTCCCTACCGATCCTGCCTTCCCCTACAGACTCTGAACTGACAGACAACCCACCCGAGTTGCGCCGTTCTGGGCGCCAGCATAAACCTCCTGCCTACCTCAAAGACTATGCGTGTTCGCATCTGGGGGAAAGGGTGTTATGTCCCTGGAACTCTAAGGAGTTCCCACTCCAGGTCCGTTCGCGTTGCGGGCGGCTGCCCCCTCGCTCATTGGTTAGTTCTCCCCAGCAGCCAGCTATAAAAGCAGGCTGCAGGGTCCAACCAGTTGCTGATCGCTGCGAGCCAGTTCCAGGCTTGGCTAGCACGTTCAGTCCTTTATTATCACAATAAAGTATTTGTTGCACTCATGCTCTGGTTCAGCCTCTCATTACCCAAACTTAACAATTTATGTTACTTAACTTAATGAAACTAGTGAAGTATTCATTTCTTTTTTATGTTTCTTTTTTATATATGTTTAAACTTTCAACTAGCATGCATTTCTTTCCAGAAACAAAGCACATTGTGACAGGAATTGTAATTACTTATTAGGAATTGACCAAGAGGTTTCTTCCATCTTTCTTTAATTCTGACATCACATACAGTATTTAAACATATTAACACAATATAAATCAATAACTAAAGCTATAACTTCAATGCACCTTGTATAAGATTATAGTGCAAGAATGGTTTCCAAATAGAATTTTATCTTATAGCATATTCATTTTTTAAAATATGAATTTATTCTAGACCCATGATGGTGAACCTATGGCATGCGTGCCACAGGTGGCACACAGAGCCATTTGTGCCAGCATGAGAGCTGCAGGCAAACTTACCTCACTGGACATGTGCACACCTCACAGTTGATTTTCAGCCAGTTTGAGGCCTTTTTCGACCTCCCAAAGGCTTGAGGAAGGCTTCTGTAGGCTTTGCAGACTGAAAACTAGCCCCGTTTCACCACTTCCTGTTTTTCCGAAAATATCAGAAGTGATGAAACGGGGCTAGTTTTCAGCCTGCAAAGCCCGAAGAAGCTTTCCTCAAGCCTTTGGGAGGCTGAAAAAGGCCTCAAACAGGCTGAAAATCAGCTGTGAGGCGCAGTACAGGTAAGGGAGCAGCGGGGGTGGGGATTACATGCATATGCATAGGGGGCATGGGGGCACCATTGCCTTCTGGGTGCTAGCACGCAAGTGCTAGCGTGCAAGCATGTGCACAAGTTTTGGCACAGGAGGCCAAAAAGGTTAACCGCCACTGTTCTAGACACTAAAATATACTCCCACAATTTACAGTAGTTAAAGACACAAACATCCTTTCCAGTGAAAAATATATGATATCCTTGCAGCTATTAACATATACAAAGCTAGTTCAGTATACAGGTAGTTCTTGACTTACAACAATTCATTTAGTGACCATTCAGTTACAACAGCACTGAAAAAAGTGACATGTCAGTTTTTCACACAACTATTGCAGTGGTCACATGATCAAAACTCAGACACTTGGCAACCGACTCATATGTATGATGGCTGCGATGTTCCAGATCATGTGATCACCTTCTGGAAGCTTCTGACAAATAAACTCAATGGGGAAGCCAGATTCACTTAACAACTGTGTTACTAACTTAACAACTGCAGTTATTTACTTAACTGTGGCAAGGAAGATCGTAAAATGGGGCAACACTCACCTAACAAATGTTTTGCTTGGCAACAGAAATTTGGGGCTCAATTGCAGTCATAAGTTAAGGACTACCTATATTTTGAAAGGATATGTGAGTGAAATTCAATAATAATATCTCAGCTTTCAATAGTTTTACAACTTTCAAGATTTCTCTATTTTACTAAGAACCATTTTCCAGAACTGTTGAACTTTATAGCATTGTCTCTGCATATTGAAAAATGAAGTTGTTAGTTGCATTTCCAGCATGTTTTAGAAAAAGACTTCTTCATTTAGCAATGAAGAGTGATTTGATATATCAGTGGTAAAGCATACACATTTTCTCTTGGTTTAGTCTAATATTCTGAGCAAAATTAATATTCTTCCATTGAAATTCCTATTATTGAATCTCTGTTACCTTATTCAAGTTCTGCATCCATTTGATTGTATAGTCTTTGACCTGTTCAGATTATAAATTAAGCTCAACAAGTGTTCAGCATTATGTGTCATAAGATGTTCAAAT
The DNA here is from genome assembly GCF_049901715.1 of Pseudonaja textilis. NCBI lineage: Eukaryota > Metazoa > Chordata > Lepidosauria > Squamata > Elapidae > Pseudonaja > Pseudonaja textilis. The sequence continues at coordinate 30,793,032 of NC_141990.1, read as the reverse complement.
TCAGTAAAAATTTCTCATATTCCCCCTTGTTTATGAAATTTTTGATGTTGTACTATTTATTTGAAAGTACTGGAAACAATCAAGTGGAGTCATTATTGTTAGATAAAATACTTAATATATTTTATCTTTGTCCCGTTAGCAACAAAATCTTGCATTCTAAACAACTTGTTTTTCCACTGACCGAATTTCTGAGTGTGTTTACCTTCATTAAAATGACAAAGAAAGATAAGGAAATCTGGGTTTATACTTCTTTTCCCTCTTTTGTCCATACGTTCAATAAAGTACTTATTATTTTAGGATTTCTTATATATATATATATTGCTTCTGTAGAACCATAAAGTGGTATATTCTAGTCTGAAATCCATGTCAAATACTGGTGTGCTGATACAATCTAAAAAGCTACTAGCCCACCGCACACTCTTGAATCCTTGAATATATTTGCCCTTTTATTGGACCTTTTTCAGGCCTCGTGATTCATGATCAGGACTGTTAGTATTATTATTATGCTCAGACCTATCAATCTTTTCTGACCCTTGATGATGACGATTCACGATTCACCTTAAAATCTCATTAGCATTTCTTCTTGAATGTCTCATCATCTCGGTTCAATATGAATAAATCAGAATCTGCTGCATTTGGGCCAGATTGTCTTTCTATCCTTTATTTTATTCTTCAGTTATTGGTCTTCTGGACTGGCACAATTTCCTTTGCCCGCAGTTTTAGCTGACTCTGTTACTATTTATTGCTTTTATGACACAGCCTGCTAATTTTTATTCAATGAGTATTTGTATGATCTGGGGGTTTCTGACAATCTGCAGCTTGATTTGTTCATACCTTGGTTGCCTCATGCTTTAATTACTGCAACAGATTCTTGGCAGGTATTCCTGAGTCCTTTCTTCATCCCCTGATTTTAGTCCAAAACTCTGCTATTCAGATTCTTCCATACTATTTTATCACATTAGAGAGCTCTTTGCTGGCTCGTTGTTCAAGCCAGAGCCCAGTTAAAACTGCTAGTTTTAATTCAGATTTCAAGCTCTCTACTCATAACAGTCTCATTATCTGTCCATTCTAATTTCTCTCCTTTACTTCTTATACTACTGTGGGCAGGGCTTTCCATTCCCTATTCCAGAGTTCTGTCCTCCACACTGTAGGCCTCCAGGAACTCAGCCTTGTGATTCTAGAGCAGTGTTTTTCAAACTTGCTGGCTGGAAAATTCTGGGAACTTAATCTACATACCTTAAAGCTGTCAACTTTGAAAAATGTTGCTCTGGAATCCGCTCCCATTTCCCCCCTGCCTTTTGGAGAGTTGATGGCTTTAATGGGCCTTAAAGATGACTAGTGAGGGTCAGCAGAGTCTGTTTCCTGCACTTGGAGTAGTTTAAAAGAATACATAAAACCAAAAAAAAAAAAAAAGCCCACAATAATACCAAAGAAAACTCAATCTGGCATCTGTAATTGCTGGCAACAGTTCTTACAGTCAAATACTCTGTGAAATAATTCTGTTTTGACAGCCTTTCTAAAGGCAAATGGCACGGGCACCATCTGAATTTCAAAGGAGGGAGCAGCAATAGTAAAAGTCTCCTAGCCCTTGCCTACTAATCTTATGTATGGAGATTACCTTGAGTATATCAACCCTGGATGAACAGAAGGCTCTTCTATTTGAAAAAGACAGCTCTGAGGATAAATGAAAGCAAAGCCATAAGAAGCTTTAGAAGTCAAAACTAGCACCTTGAACTATGCTATTTAAAACCAATGCAGCACCCCTGTGTTGGATACATCTTCCCCTCTATCAAATTATTTCCTCTATGGTGCAGAACAGAGAAGTGGTCACCTGGTGTCCTATTTTCCATCTCTATTCTTCTGCCATTATGTGTATATAAGGCTTAAGGCCAGACTAATCACATCAGGGTGGGAGGTTCTATGCCTTTCATATAGATATTACAAATTCTTGCTTATTGTTCCTCTCTCTCTCTCTCTCTCTCTCTCTCTCTCTCTCTCTCTCCTTTCTTTTGCTTGTTCTTATCCCATTTTTTATACTTAATAATGTGAGAGGGAGATGGCAACACTGATTCAGCACCATTATCTTGCTCTGCAACACTGATTCAGCACCATAGGACTTCAATCCCAGACATTAAAGCACTAAACTTCCCAAATCATGACACAATAAACAAATTCAACCCATTTTGTTGTTGTTTTAATTTTAAATTACAGTGTTTTCATCCCAGTATGAAAAAATGTGAGAATTTTAGTAAGCTTCTATTTTTTAAAAAAAGGTTAGTATAAAATTTTTCCCATTCTTAGGCAAGGGTTTCACAACTGCAAGAATGAATATTCCTACTTAAAGAAAAAAAACTGGAAAGGACAGAGGACCATAAAGTCCAGGATTTGGGGTTTAAGATGATTTGGATATGTAACATCTACCTTCAGGCAAGTCATGTGGGAATAGCAACTCCAGTCAACAATGTGGCACATAGAGATCATAGAATAACAGAGTTGGAAGGGATCTTGGAGATCATCTAGTCCAACCCCCCTGCTCGAGCAGGAGAATCTATTCCAGATATTAGCTTCTACCTAGGATCGAACTCACAGCCTCCTGATTGTGAGGCGAGAGCTCCACATGATGGATAATTTGCAGGCAATATGTGATATACAGGAAAGAGACAACATGGATTTTCCAATCTTCCCCAATTTCTTTTGTTCCCATCAAGGATCATAAATGGTATTTCTACTGGTTACACTTATTTGGGGACTTTCAAGGACTTTGCAATGAACCCAAATCCAATTCCTTCAGGCTTTGGCATCTGAAATTACATTACACCCTCCAGATTCTTCTTTGAGTATATTTATATAAATGTAAGATTTAGTACCAATGTCATTGCAAGTTAAGCAAAGCACTGTGTCTTCCACCAGATAGCAAATTATTTGTGGTGAAGGTAGACTGGGAGAGAAGGAGAAGGCCTCTTTTTATGCACATGCAAAGTATGTGCATAACATTCTGACAGCCCAGAAAACTTTAAGATTTTCTTGAAGGCATAACTTTAATTCATTCCTTTTTCTGGCATCAACTTTTTCATCCCATTATGTCAAGAAATGTATTATCCCTCCATTTGTCTGTCAGAACTATTCCCACTGGTCTCATAGACTACAGGCTCCTGTACTTGAAACTTTCCGAGAACATCTTGCTATCAAGAGTTGCAGTTTTCAGTGAATGTCTCTGGTGACTTTTGACAATGTTTTACAGCGAACCAGAGCAGGAAGCATCGGAGTTAAAGAAGTCTTCTGTCCCAGCCATGAATATGTAATAGGCCTTTTTCACTGTTCAGCATTCCAAAAAATGTAAGGTTCATTAAGTCTTTCGGAGATGAGAGCTTGGATGTCGCTTCTGAATGAACCTGTCTTCAGGATGGCATTAGCAAATGACATGTTGAGGTAGGAAATATTAATATCCCACATTAAGAAATAAATTTGTTTAAATGCCCCTCATGGACACCGAGGATGTAGAGGAGGGAATCATCTTCTAACTTTATATGTAAATGTCTTTTGCTTATATGCATAAGAATGCTCTTTCACTATTCAATTCCTTCATATTAGCAAGCAGGAGTGTAACTAATATATAAAATAAAGTCATTCTCTTTAATGAGAATGCTAAATATTTTAAAGAAATGCACAGCTGTGAAATATTGTCAAGGGCATTTTTATACTTAAGTTTAAGAACACTTATGACTTAACCGCTGAATTATTTAACATGCTCAGCCTTGAAGTTCTATTTATGTAGGGGTTTTAATGTTCGTATGCTTTTTGTTGGCTTTTCTCATGCTAAGGATTTAGGACCTTTGATTTTCGGTTTATAAAATTTACATTTTTAATCTTTTATTTCTGTACAGAAATTTCTATGTAGAAGGAGAAGAGAACATAGAAAATGCCCAGTATTTGGAACTGGAAATTGAACAGACTTTTTAATAAACACCAGGATATATTTCAAATAATGTGCATTCAGAAAGAAGTCTTCTCATATGAATAGACAAAATCAGTGGATTTACATTATACATCAGTGAGGTAATTGGTAGAGAAATAAACAGACAGACTCATTCTGCTTTTGTTGGCTCTCATGCAACTCTTTAAGCAATCGTTAAGGTCTTAAGCCTCTAGGTCAGTGTCTCTGAAGCTTGGCAACTTTAATATGTTTGGACTTCAATTGTGGAAATAGAAGTCCATTCAAAATTGTCAAAGTTGAGAAATGCTTCTTGAGGTTGATAAGTACCAACCACTGATTAATATGTAATTTATTGTTCTTAAATGCACTGATTTAATCTCATGACAAAGGTCCCCCAAACTGTATCTACTTTATAAGATAGGGGAGAGAGAGAGGGAGGGAGAGGGAGGGAGAGAGAGATTATGTTTTGGATGTGGACCTCCAAAATCCTGCTGCAGGCATATCCAATTGCCATGGCTCAGAGAAATCATTACTCTTCTTTAGCTGCTGCTGTGAAGAACTGTATGCTACTAATGGATAGTATCACATGCTTCATTCTGTAATAATATTTTTCAATTGTTAGCTTTAACAAAAAACAGAAGCAAGGCCAACAAGAGGGTGCAATAATTCTATTTTGGTTGTCCTGCTGTTTTTGCCAGAGAAGCAATGGTTATGTTCAGCATTTGACTTAATTCATAAAAGTCAGCTATCCATTGGCTGATCCTAAGTCTTCCTTTAAAATAATGAAAAAAACAAAATGATCATTTTTGGAAAGCAGAATATGAGATGACACTTTAATAAATGAATATTTTATACATGGTACATATATGGATATATAGTATTTTATATAAACAGGCAGTGTTCTGATGATCATACTTTCCTTTCTTGTCATTACTGAAATGTTGAAAGTTGTGGAGGACTTCCTCTGGTGCTTATTAAGGTGTTTCTCATTCTCAAAAATATTTACATTCACTTTTGGCAGAAGTTCATGGAAGTTCTCATACTTATATACATGCTTAGGTTTATCCACATATCAAACTCAGCGGGGGAAATGATGACAAAATATACCGAGTCTCAGAGATATTTCAGATTTACTTTTTGTTGTTGTTGTTCCTTAAAACTAGGTGAGAGGAACGTGGTGACTCAGTGGCTAAGATGCTGAGCTTGTCGATCAGAAAGGTCAGCACTTCGGCAGTTCAAATCTCTAGCACCGCATAATGGAGTGAGCTCCCGTTACTCGTCCCAGCTTCTGCCAACCTATCAGTTGGAAAGCACGTAAAAAGACAAGTAAAAAAATAGGGACCACTTTGGTGGGAAAGTAACAGTGTTCCTTGCTCCTTCGGTGTTTAATCATGCCAGCCACATAACCATGGAGATGTCTTCAGATGGTGCGGGCTCTTCAGCTTTGTAATGGAGATGATCACTGCCTCCTAGAGCCAGAAACGACTAGCATGTATGTGCGAGGGGAACCTTTACCTTTACCTAAAACCAGGTGTTAAAAAAAATCTAGAAGTTGGTCAGGACTCTCATCAGTTCTCCAAAGAAAGTAACAGAAACTGATAGGAAGCCAGCTAATGTTTCCATAATGCTAAACCAATGGAAGTTTCAAGTTCTTTCCTTCAAAAGGAAGAAGCTTACAAGCAGGGGTGGGATCCGACAGGGTTAACTACCAGTTTGGTCATTTACAAGGTTCGGTCATTTACGATGTGCTTCCCAGCACGCTGTTTGGGAGCGCCTGTAAATCATCATCAGCATGCTGCGTGCAGAGAAGCAGCCTTTCAAAAAGCCCTTTTTTCCTGCTTTTTAAATTGCAACTGTGCCTCCCATGGCAGCTGAAGTTGAAAAAATCAGGAAATAAAGGTCAGGTAACAGCCCAGGTGGGAAGGTGGGCAAAAACATCAGCAGACATAGAACCGGTTCTATGTCTGCTGCTCTTCAGAGCTACCAGTTCTGCAGAGGCGGACAGAACCGGTAGAAACCCACCTCTACTTACAAGGATGGTCTCTGTTCAGTAGAGGCAGGGCTGCCTTAATGCATGAGCCTGGTGGGCATTTGCCCATGGGCCCCATTAGCATAGGGGTCCCATACTAATCTGTGTATGTTGACCCTTCATTGCACATTGTATCATATAAATACAGCAACATATTTATTACATTTTACTGATTTTTAAATTAATACTAATATGCAAATATATATAAATTTAATTTTATTGACCATTTACATTTTTATTCCTGTGAACAGTTGTCATAGGGGCCCCAATACACTGGTTTGCCCGGTGCCCATAATGCTGTTAAGATGGTCCTGAGTATAGGTTGGTACTGCCGCGACTGTTCCATCATTGACTGTAAAATAATATCTTTACTAACATCCAAGAAAGATTTTTTTGTAATCTTTAGAGACAAAGGAGATCGATCTAATTACCAAGAGACTGGCATCTGAAGCAGTCCCAAGAAGAAGCTGCAGGACAGAAGGTATCCATGGATTACCAAACACAACTCTTGTCACTCTTTCTAGTTTATGTTGCCAAAATTTCTAGCCATGGTAAGTTACAATTGATAGCAAGTTTATTTGCTTCACATTTTATTACCAACTTACTTAACTTGGTCTTTCTGAGCAAACATTCAAAGCAAAATACTAGTAATGTTCATAAATTGTAATGCTTATGAACGAAGGCTAAATAAATTCTCAATGAAAAACTGAACTAAATTAAATTTTACAGATTTGTCTCTGTCTGTTCCTGACATCAGGTGTAGATAGCCTGAAATATCATATATTAAGCAATGGTGTGATTTTCAGAAGCCATTGAATATTTTTTTCCCCAAAATTCCAGTAGATACTATGTGGTTGTATATTGAGAGTATTATAACAATAATGAAAAATAGATGGCTTGAGTTCAAGTAATTTGTTCTTATCTAATTGCAGCTGTAGCTCATATAACAAATTCATGCTTAAATGAAGAGGGCCAAAAGGAAAATGTTCTTTAATATCTATTCTCAATGGAGGAGATACAGCTATTGGAAAACAATGCACATATCTTTTTTTTAATATAATGCCAACTAGAGAGCCACTTGACTCATTTTAGTGAAGTGTGATCTATTGATTGAGAGAGAATTTTGTACATCTATCAGATATAGATATTTCAAGAAAGAAATAGGTAGGGAACTAAAACCCCCAAACAGATTTAGAGAAGGCATTGGATCCAAAATTAACATAATTAAACTCCTTCATTTCAAGTGCAAGTGAACTATTTTCATAGGCTGTTCAAGATAAGAAGAGAAATGATTCCATCTTGAAGCAACAATAATTCATACAGCATACCTGTAACAGCAGTTCAACAAGGCAGTGGTTTCCAGTTAAGTTCTCTGGAAGTATTAAATTGTAGTATTGATAGTGTTGATATTATTTAAAAGTTCAAAGTGCAAAACAACATTTCATTATAGTGCCCATTATCCAAGAGTTTCATGTTTATTGGAATTAAGAAAAGGTCAGGGTATGGTAGTGAATTCCTTGAGAATCTTGGCTGTCTTTTATTTTTATTTTTATAAAGGAAGATTTTAACCCATTTGACTTTTTGAACATGTATACAAAATATCTGTTAGAATCTCATATGACAGAAATGCAGATGAGGTAAATTCACTTTTTTTTTCAGAGTCCTCAGTTGTTACATGAAAAATACATGAAACAATATACATTTGCTATATGTTCATAGTTATATAATCAGTTTTTTTTTAAATTGCAGACTTACCCTTCTTAGACACAGCATTTTAATTTTATGTTTAGCAAAGAAGTCCAAAACCTTGACTGCAACAGTATTTTTAACTATCTGAATTTCAGTGTAACTAATATTTGTGATGAATAAACTTTATATTTGCTAACTTCAGCAGGGGCCAAACTGGTGTAATTCCCATTTCCTTCTCTTGATCCAAGTTAGACATGTTGGCCTGTTATATTAGATTCTTCCTTCTCCAGAGAATTAGGGTTAAGCGCAGTTTATTCAGGGTTTCTTCTAGGTATTTGCCAAGCTGAAGATTCTACTGCAGCGGTCACTGAAAGGTTAAGCAAGGGGGTAATTCAGTGGAATAGCTTTATGCTTCAGAGAGAAGGGATTCCCAAGAAGTAATCATGGGGGACTACTCTGGAAAAGACTTTCTCACTAGCAACCTTGATGGAAACAGTAGGTACATAAAAATCAACCATGTTGAATAAGAGCAAGAACTTTCCCAAGAGGCTTGCCAAGCACTAATCTTGCAAACAGATGTCAGAGGATGAAACCCTTGTTGACTATACATTGCTCAGCTGGGATTAGCCCACAGTAAGGTACCTATGAAGAAACTTTGTCTTCCTGTCAACAGTGGCATTGCTGTTGCAGGAATTCACAGACTAATACAATGTAATGAGCAGTAGGGGCTGTTTCAAGGAGGATTCTCCATGATCAAAGGATTTTGAATATGGCAGTTTTTAGAGACCACCAGCTAGACACTAGACTAGTATAATAGTCTGTAACACCAACTCTAAGTATAATATTCTCGCCCACCTCCCTTTTAAGTATTTTCCAGATCACCACCTGATACTTATTTAAATTTGTCACAATGCTCCCAAGATAGACTGTTTGGGGGGAAAATGAAGATACATTATTGGAAGTTAAAATGCAGCTCCCAGATTCGGCTACCCAAAAATGACCCAGTGCAATGCAGCAGTTTATTGTGCAACTTTCATTCACAGTGGGGAGGGGGCCCTTCAGAAAGCAGTTCAGCAAGGACTCCTTCAGAAATGAAATTTGCTCTATATGAAGATATGGTTCAGCATATCTCTGGTCTAAACCTGGCTGCAATCATTGCCCTATGCAGAAGAAATCAGGCAAGGAATTAGGATTTAGGAGACAATATAAACTTCTAACAGTCTCTGGGAGAATAAATGGGCATAGAAATAGAACTTGTATGTGTTCAGATAAATGTCTATATATATAATTGAAAATTAAGGCTGAGAAAAGACATGACTACTTTACAGAGCTGCACCTAAACTATGTTTATGCCTCCATCTTTGGTATCATATCTGAAATCATATTGTGCACTTGAGATGGATACATTGGTCATTGCTTACAGCTAAAAAATTCTTTATTTACCATTCCCTTGAACCCCCCAACCAACAATAGCTGTATGCAAAGTCATCCCTCAAGATACTTCTGTATATGGAAGAGGGTATCATTGCCTTGCCCTTCGCCTCAGGCAGCCAGAGGCCTCTAAAGGCTCTGCAAGTGTCACTAGCCCTCTCTTGCAGTTTCAGGATCTGAATCAGAAAAAAACTGGTCACTGGTGGGTGGGGGGAGAGGAATAATCAGGGCTTAGGGAAGGTCCTAATTATCCCAGGTTCCAGTCTGATTAGGGACTCTATAATGCCAGTCTTTAAAGCATCTTGCACATTTTTTATGATTAGCAGGCAGAAAACTATCACGAGACACGTTTCCCAGATACTTGCTTGTTATCTCTTTCTCTTCCTTTACTTCTTGTTTATGTCTCTTTCAAAGAAAGATTTCTCTTGGTTGATTGGTTGCTTTTATTCGTCACCAGCACCAGAAAAAAAAAGAATGTTTTGAGATAGGAAGTAGCCTTTTTATGTCCAGAAACAGCTTAGACAACCTGTCAGTCTTCCCCTAAACTATGTGCTAGACAAAGGGTTAGCATAGCAAGTGCCACAATAATGTCAACACAGAAATATTACAAAGTAAAGTCTTATGAAATAATAAAAATTCTACTTAGTTCAGATACCTCCCAGTGCCTTTGGCAAAACACCTTGAGCATTCCACATAAGGCGGGCATTGTCTTCATAATATGGCACCTCATAAAATGGTATTAAATATCACCGACAGGGCTTCATATTTCATCCAGCAGGGTTTAAACTAGACATGTTCTATATCACACATTATTAGAATGACATCTGCTTTGCAAGTTCTGTACCCAGGAGCATACCTTGATAACTCATTTCCGCACTCCTTCTCGGAGGGCTTCTGTGCCTTCATAATACCTAATATGTTTAACTCATTTTGAACAGAAGTCTAAAGGCTTTCCTGGCCCTCTGGCCACAACTGTAGCTGTCAGGCAAAGGAGTCAGCTATCAAACATTACTCATTTATCATTAGTGGGGATGCAGCTGTACAAAGGAATCCAGCCTCTACCCTGAAGAGATGTCAACTCATCCCTGTGTATGATTCTTCTCTTCTCTCAGTGGGGCATTTTGCAAAGTGGAGGCATCCCCATTCTCCCTCCAAAATGATTGGTGGTAGAAAGGGTATGTATTGGACAATGCCCTCACTTTTAAATCGCTTTGCCATCTGACAATTTTCTTTTTTTAATTTGTGCCTTTTTTCATTGGTCTGTGTGTTCTGGCTCACTGATCCCATTTTGAGATCAACAGCATTTTACCCTTTCTCTGTTGCCTAAGGGGCATTTCAAAATGTGTACCATCTGCTATTTTATGTCTCATGGCTGGGATTCAATAACCTCCTTCCCTAACACACACACACACACACACACACACACACACACACACACACACACACTGGGACACACATACAGGGAAAATGGTGTAGTTCTGAGCACATACAGCACCAAGAGAAGGGATTAATTTTTTTTCTATGCACAATCCCTCCCTGGAGTTCTGTTTTTTCAGGCAGGACACTGAGACCAAAAGTACAATTAATACTTCTCTTGCCACCATCTTAAGAAAGCTCCTCGAAATTATTTAACATTTCTCCCAGTCATTTATATTTTTATGACAAAATGGTTGAGGTTGCAATTTCATTCACCATAAAAATGAAGAAAGGATTAAAACAACAACTTTGCAACCATTTAAAACTGCCATTGTGTTAGTCATTACCCTCAAAGGGGACCCTCAGTTCAAAGCCTGTACATGCAGGAGATTTTGAGTTCATGATTCCAGATATACACATTATATGCATATGATCCTATAATCTCTTGGAATAATGGTAAATCAGGCTCTAGTAACACTTTCTTTATTGACCTCCAGTCTCAGATGATCTGCCCCTCCAAATCATGAGAAAATCACCCCACAAAATTCAAATCCCACATATTATAAATATAGCAAGACAACCTCGATGTGATAGGAGTGGGTGAGTTTGGGTGAGTTTGAGTATTTACTTATCGCATAAGAGTAGGGAAGTGGAAAGATATGACTAAAGGCCAGCTAGATGGTGCAGTTGAATGAGAATGGGGTTAGAGGCTGGGGGCTCCCCTCTATCCCCTGGCTTGATAGCAGGATAGCCAAGTTATATGAATGAATAGAGGGCTCCCAAGCTAGGGGAACCAGGAAGCAGGAATTGGAGGATGCATTCTCTAACGGACCAGTACAATCTGATAGTGAAGGGCATAGGGTGTTTCAATGGGAGACAGAGGGAAGAAAATTGCAGGGGAAGATGCCCATGGTATCTGGTACCAATGGCATGTTCTGGTTGTCTAGGCTCAGGCCTGAACCTTCAGCTATTGCTGCTCAATGTCAATTATAAAGCCCTCCCCCTGCCTACAAACTATTAACTGGACAGCTGGCAAGTATTACCAAAATCTGACTGGGCCTGGAAGAGTGGAGTCCCCTCTGAAATCTGCTTGGTGAGATTTCAGACTACAGGGCTAGGGAGTTTTAACAGATGAACAGAATTGGAAGGGATCTTGTAGGTCATCTAGTCCAACCCCTTACCCATGCAGGAGACTCTACACCATTTCTGTCAAATGGCAGCCCAATCTCTTTTTGAAAGTCTCAAGTGATGATGCTCCCACAACCTCTGAAGGCAAGCTGTTCCATTGGTTGATTATTCTCATTGTCAGAAAGTTTCTCCTTATTTCCAGGCTAAATCTCTCCTTGTTCAGTTTCCATCCATTATTCCTTGTCTAACCTAAAGGTGCTTTAGAAAATAGCTTGACCCTTTCCTCTCTGTGGCAACCCCCCAAATACCATTCAAGAGTTTCTGTTGGCCTTCAAAGACATTGTTCTACAAGTTGACTGTTGTCAGACCCTGTTTCTGAAGATATGCTTGCAGAATTAATTGCTATTGTATCACCTTCCTTCTGCACAGCAATCTTCCTGCCTAAAGTTCTGTGGCTAACTAAGGAGTTCCCCAGGCTGATGGTCTTGGGAGATTCAATTTGACATCCCTGTGGTTCACCTCAGAAGCATCTCAGGAATTCATGGCCATTAGGGTCACCATTGGGGAGGCCATAGTTTACCCTAGGTCATTTAACTCAAAACACTGGTCACACATCAGATATATTTATCTTGCAAGTTCAATGACAGTATGATCTGAGCCAGGAGATTTCTCTGGCCCCTCTGTCATGGTCAGATCACCCTGGTGACCTTGAGATTCTCTTATGCCATCCCTTTCCACAGCATGAAAAGACATGTTTAATTGATCTGCTACCAGCAACTGGTAGATCAACTATGGTTTCAAGGGGAACTGGGGTTTTGCATAGTCCTGCTAAGGTCTTGGCCACTGCTTGAAATAGAGAGGTAGCAGGGGTGTTAGATAGGGCCATGCCCTTGCAACCACTCCTGGCCCATTGCTCTCAGAACTTCCTGTTTTTTATGGAAGGGCTGGAAGGGGTTAAGAGATGTCTAGAGCATTGCTGGAAGACAAGAGATGAATCAAATTGATAATGAGTGAGAGCCACTATTATGCAATAGTTTGTGGTGGTAAGAGCAGTGAACCACCAATATTTCTCTGCTCTTATTGCATTTAAGAATATTGCCCAGTGATCCAGTTTAGGGTTTCCCAATCCCTTCTGGATAAAGGGGACTCTGGGAGATTCACCTTCAGGACTATGTTGAGAAATTCTCAGTGCACCTTAGAGATAAAATCACTCAGATCCATTCTTAGTTGGAGCAAGCAAGGGGCAGGTCCTTTGGAGATCCCTGTGGAACAGTCTAACACAGTTATCTGTGAACAGTTTGATCCTTTGAGCAACATTCCCAACCTAATTTAACAGACAGGATCCTCCAGAATGTAAATGCAGCCATCTACATCTAAGATCTGTACCACTTTTGGTTGATCAAGGCCATCTGGGAATTGACATGTGGCTGGATCCTAGTGATAGTTAATTCATCCTTGAGAGAAAGGTATTCCCCAACACCTTTTAAACTTGTACCCTCTCCTCAAGAAGTAGTCATTGCATTTTACTATTCTGGATTATTTTAATATAGTCTCCCACCTCCCCTTAAGGTGGTTGAGAAGGTGGTCACACTGGAGCTCCAGAGGATCTTGGATGAGATGAATTATCTGGATGGATTTCCAGTCAAGTTTCAAACCTGGATATGTGATATGTGACAGAAACAGCATTGGTTATGCTTTTGAGTGATCTCTGGGGGAACTGAATGGAGCCATGCATCTTTTCTGACTCCTTTTAACCTTTCAATTGGGTCAGCTTTAGGAGCTAAGAGTGGGGGAGCACAGTTTTGTGGGTTCTCCTCCTTCCTCCAGGACTGGTCTCAATCACTTTTGCTATGGAGTGAGAGGATCAGGGCCCTGCTTTGTGGGGTGCCTCAGGATTCTGTGTTCTCTTTGTTTCTTTTAACATTTACAGATGGCGGGAGTTATCCTAAAATACATATATTTTGTTTTTATAATTTTTTTTAGAAAAAATGCTTGACTGACCAGCTATATTAGATGCTTGGATAGTCAGATCCATGAAATAATAATAGTTTTCAAATGTTAATTTAAATATAGCTTAGGAAGTAAGGAAACTACAATCTAGGAGTTTTACCATTTTTACTATATTTATTTACATCCAACCTTTTTTTTTTAAGTAACTCAAAACAGCAAACATATCTAATACTCTTTCCTCCTCCTATTTTCCTCCCAACAACAAGTCTGTGAAATAAGTTGGGCTAAGAGAGAGTGACTGGTTCAAAGTCACTCTGCCAGGTTTGATGCCTAAGGTAAAAGTAGATACCCATTACAAATATTAATAAACATTTTTGTGATCATAGCTAGTTTGATATTTTCAAATATATAAATGGGTACATAGAATGCAACAATCAGCAGAGAAGTAGCTAAATAAAGACTCAGAAGTTAGTTAAATATTAAATGAAACATTAAACCATGTTGAATATATTTTTATCTGCTGTATTCCGCATGTATTGGATTACAAATATTTTTGCAAATGGATGGATGGACAGGTAGATATGTAATAATTCTGTAACCAATGTCAGTCTTTTAATGAAAGGTCAATTTCAAATATGTTATGTAATTATGTAGACAAAAAAGAAGCAAATATAAAATGGGAACTTTAGTTAACTTGAGAGCACTCATGTATACATCCGAGAGGCAGTGAAACAAATTTCAAAACAATGTAGCAACCAGCTTTGATGTCCCTGTTTGACCACTTTCTCCATTCTGGTTTCCTCTTAACCACAGGCTTTCTCCCTCCTTGCTACACCCTGAGGCCTTTTCTGGGCCCATCTGTTTCCTTGGGCAGATGTTTCCCTTCATCACCAAATCTTCTTCAGCTTCGTTGAGCCACATAGCTTCCACTTTTCTTCAGCTACTCATGTCATGGCTTCAGACCACCATGAGAAAATCTTCTTTTTGAAGATACATGTCCACTGCCTGTCTGTGGTCAAAACATATGTTCTGTATTTTTTTTTTATTTTGTTCCTTCCTCTCGGTTAATGTTGCATTCCCATTCTGTCCTTGTCAACAGTAATCTAATCTTCAGATTCACTTACATTGTTATGAAGTTGCTTGCTGAATCAAAGAATAATTTAATCCACCATCCTGCCCACAATGATCAACCTGATTAATTGTTTGAAGCAAAAACATTCCATCTTAGACTTGCCTTCTGCAACTGGTATTTGGAAGCCTGCATTGCCTCTAGGCATGGTAGCTGTATAAAGCAACCTTGTTTAATGACAGTCACCCTGCACACCAAAACTATCCAAGAACCTGCTAGTATAAAAGTTGTAGATTCTATTATACTAGAATAATATATCTGTAGAATATTTATATGCTTGGACAAAAACAAAATTCTAGCTAAAACCATTTTTGTGTGTGCGTGTGTTCATCCATACAACTTTTCAATCTCATACATCCATCATGCTGTTCTCTTTTGGGGTGAGCAATGCTATCCAAAGGGCAGAAAAGCAGTAAGGATTAGTAGGAAAATACAATTAAAGGCAGAAGACAGAGAAACAAATGCTAGCATAAATATTTTAAAATATAATTAAGCAAGTAAAATGTGGGAGTCAGTTTAGTGTAGTGGTAAAGATATGAAACTGCAAATCAAGAAAATGTGAGTTCTAGTCCCACTTTAGGGCATAGAGCCAGTTGGGTGACCTTAGGCCAGTTCTCAAACCTAGGAAGAAGACAATAGCAAACCACTTTTTGAAAAATCGTGTCAAAAATACTGTAGGGATTTATCCAGACAATCTCCAAGAACTGCACACAATTGCATGGAATTTTAAACAAGCAAGTAAGATAACTGGGATATATTTGGATATCCTATATTCAGGGGTGGGATTCTACCAGTTCGCACCTATTCGCTAGAACCTGTTGTTTTCTAAGCAGTTTGGAGAACTGGTTGTTAGAAGAAATTACTGGCCTAATCCTGTAAGGAAGGCAGGAAGGAAACATTTTGGTGTCGCTTACAGAAACTTCCTCTCTGTTAACCCTTATTACGTTTTTGGCAGGACTAGACTTCCTGTCTAAGGAACATCTCTGGAGTTTTTTCCCCTCCTTTGATGGTACTTTGCTTGTGTGGAGTGACCATTCAAAGTTACAATGGCACTGAAAAAAGTGACTTATGACCATTTTTCACACTTATTCTGTTGCAGCATCCCCACAGTCATGAGAGGCCAGGCGAGGAGATACATGCCTCAATGTGAGTGATATTGAGCTGGCCATGCCCAGCCAAAAACATGACCACCAAGCCATGCCCACCAACTTAGCTACACCCACAGAACCAGTTGTTACAAAAAATTGAATCCCACCCCTGTCTATATTTGGTCTACACCATCATCATTCCCTGTACATCTCTATCTTTTCCTAACCTTGCAAACTAACTTTATGAATAGTGGTGAATATCTGTAGCTTGAGTGTAGGATAAGAGTGAAGGTTCGTTCTCCAAGCTTGTGAGTTAGTTTCCGAATATTTCATTACCAAAATAGGTAACATCTTCTGAAGATGTTACCTAGCCTGGTAATGAAACGTTCAGAAACCAACCTACAAGCTCAGAGAACGAAACTTCACCTTTGTAAATTATCCTTGCTTCCATCATATATTGTCTTTTGTTCCTTAAGCTTACTCTTATCATCTTGAGGATTTCAGGATTGTGCAGCTACAATTTTCTTGACATCTCTTTGCTCTTCCTTCACTACTTATATTTTATATCACCTCAAGGTACTTTTTTTGTACTATTCCTCACTTTTGTAATCAATCCACGTGTATTCTTGAATATCTCTTCTTGTATCAACACATACTCTTAAGTAATCCATTCTCTTCATTCCCACATTCCATTTTTATGATTCTTCTGACATACCTGTTACTTCCATTTAACAGAATAAGAAAAAGCATACTATTGCACAAAGATATTTTCACCTTTTCATTGCTTACATATTATTCTCTATCTTTCAAACAGCTTTTGCACATTTTAATTTTTTCACCAATGTTTACATTTTTGGTAAATCAAAGTACAAAATATAATCTACTTGCTGTATAATTTGTCATATATGTATTGATTAATATATTCAAAACCAAAAGGGCATCATACTTTCTTGTCTTTGGCTGAACTAACTCTCAGAGGCAGCAATTATGATCACATTGAATCTGCAGGAAATAAGAAAATAAATTGAACCCTGATAGATCAAATCGATTCTTGCAATCCTGGAGTGGCAAATGAAATCTCCTGGTAAGTCCACACAAAGATATCTGTTTGATTGTTTGTTTGTTTTTGTTAGATATCCATTCATCTTTACGGTTGTCCACCATATAATTCTGGAGGGCTAACAGAAAGTTTCAAAAAATCCAATAGAATTCATTAAAAACATATTGGATCCAATTTACATTCACAAAATTCCAAATTTATGGAAAGCTATGGAATGGAATAAAAACACTTTTCACCCAATACATATTATACAGCTCAGTCAGGCCATCTCCTCAACCATGGTACAGTACCAACTTTTCAGCCTCTGATAACTTGTTATGCAGCAGAGATAAGCAATCTGGAGGTGCCTACCAGACATTATTAACTATGATTCTTTGTAATTATCTATGCTGGCAGGAGGGGCATGGTAGCTCAGTGGCTAAGATGCTGAGTTTGTCGATCAGAAAGGTTGGCAGTTCGGTGATTCGAATCCCTAGCACCGCGTAATGGAGTGAGTTCCTGTTACTTGTCCCAGCTTCTGCCAACTTAGCAGTTCAAAAGCATGTAAAAATGCAAATAGAAAAATAGGGACCACTTTGGTGGAAAGGTAACAGCGTTCTATGTGCCTTAGTCATGCCAGTCACATGACCACAGAAACGTCTGAGCGCTGGCTCTTTGGCTTTGTGCAAGGGAAAGTGCAAGGGGAATCTCTACCTTTACCTTTATGCTGGCAGGAACTGAATTCTTAAATATATGAGTTGTGCCATATTGTTTATCACTAAGCATTTTATATATTGTCACCAGATATAGTGTCGTTCAGAATATTTGCAACCAACATTTTTCTTACAGTGACATTTGAAGCAAAGTTGCATTCTCTCCTTTAAATAATGCCCTTCCCATTTCAGAATTAATCAACAAAAATGGTAATGATATCCATTTTCCTATATATGTTTTGTAGCAATTTCCAGATTACCACAGGATGTCACCTAAAGCAAAGATTAAAGCAAGGGGGAAATTTGGATTTAAATTAAAGCCATTTGAATTAAAGCCATTTGAAATAGTACAGGGTCTCCTGGTTATGGAGGGGGTTGGACTAGAAGATCTCCAAGGTCCCACCCAACTCTGTCATTCTGTTATTGATGGAAACCTGAGATGAGAAACAATTCTGGGGTGGAGGAAGGGAGATTGCTAGTAGTTGGTCAAGAGAGTACCTTATATTTTCATCACAAATCTCTTCCACCATTTTTTTTCTGCATAGAAGTTGTCATTTTTTATCTTGTGATGGTCTCATTAGCACCACATCCAGAGATACCGGCAAATCATCTTCTCATAATTCATCAGCAAAGATCCGTGATACAACTGCTGTTGAATAGTAATGAAGAGGAAAGACCACTCATAAGACATGAGCTAAGCTTTAATTCATACTGTTTGGGGCTGTTGAGATGATTGATAGATTGATACATCTGCATAGCCAAATTTATGGTAACAGAGTAGAAAGGCTCCATAAGAAAATTATCCAGGAATGTTAACTGTGCTAAAGGCTGTTCCCTGTAATCTCCCCCAATACAGAGACACTCACATACAGTCCCAATGTAATAAAAAGGGGTGGGTCAGCCCATTAATTACAGGCTGTTTGAGCCACTCTATAGAAGTAAAACGAAAACTTTTCATACTCCAAAAACTGTTTCCCCCTTTTCAGTCCAATTTAAGATAAGGAACAATAAGAAGGGAGGGCAAAATGGGAATTGAAATTGCCTACACACAATACCAGAATTTAGACCAAAAATACATGTAATTACTTCATCACAGTCTTCCACATTAAGGTGAGATATATTCCTATTTTTATTCTTTATAGAAAAATAATCTAAACCTGAATTCATATACCTCAGCTAGCATATGTAAGATTGCTACAAATCTGTCTTCTTTTATCCTCTTTTTGGATAAAGCATAAATGGCCACCTTGCTGTCCCTGTGCCCATTGTCCAACTTGTTTCATTTTCTTAATAATCCCTGAAGATGTGGTAGCAAGGAGATATTCATTGTTTTGTGTCAAAGCAGCACCAGGAAGACAATGAATACACCTGCATGCTTGGCAATAATGATGCCTCTTCCTTTTCTTAAAGGTATGCTACCATAATTAAATATAGATGAGCTGAAACTCTTGATTGACTTAGCATCTATAAACTGGGGCTGGAAGTGCAACCCCCTAAGGGCCACACCCCCTGATAGGCCTAGGGCTATGTCTTTCAAGGCAGGACAATTATAATTAATTGAGCAATATGACAGAAGTTTCAAGTCCAGGGATAGCAGCCACAAGTGACACATTGCAGAGTAAGAGCAAGTAGACCACTCAAAGGGTTAATCTGGCTGGAATAAGTCAGAAAATTGCATTCATACCAGTACCATCTTATTATGCCAGAGAATTCTAAGGAGTTTCGCTTTCCTAATCTTCTCCCTTCTTGATACTTTTATGAAAGGCTGGATGGAATAAAGATACATGCTATATTTTGTTATTCAGTTTTTGATGCACATTTTTTAATTACTGAAGGTTTTCCAAGAGAGAACAACAGACAGAGCATCAGCATATCACTTTTACCAATGACACTATAAGTACCATTCACAAGAGTACCACCCTACTTTCACCGTGGTGATGTTTAGTCCTTACTTCAGGCCTAAGTTGTAGAATTTTAGTCCTTAGTTCAGGAATAAGTTAAGTGAATTTTCATAGCAAAATAGAATAGACTTATTGTTTGTTACATTTATTGCTTCTTAACTGCCCATAGTTCTTTCTTTAAGATGGGTAGTGACCATATAAATTTTATAAATTAACCAATAAATAAAAATGAATGATTCCAGGAATAAAGTCATAAAAATTATTCTGGAACATTATTCTGCATCAACAATGTTCATCCTATACTGTAATTGCAGCCAATATGGAATACATCCAGGGATGGGATTCAAATAATTTAACAACCAGTTCTCTGCCCTAATGACCAGCTGGGTAGGCGTGGCTGGGTGGTCATGTGACTGGGTGGGTATGGTCAACTCAATATCGCTCACATTGAGGGGCATTTCTCCTTGCCTGGCCTTTCAAGACAGTGGGGATGCTACAACAGTCGTAAGTATAATAAATGGTCATAAGTCACTTTTTTCAGTGCCATTGTAACTTTGAATGGTCACTAAGTGAACTGTTGTAAATCAAGGATTACCTGTACAAAAATACAAAAAGCTTCTTTGCTTGCAAAAAGCTGCCCTAGATACCAATCATTAGATTAAAAAGATCTGCAAGCAAGAGTTACAAAACAGGCAGGGTGCCAGAGCACCTTGAGGAATTAAAATAGTTAAAATGCAATGATAACTCTCAGCAGCCAACTCTTACTCATAAAGTGAAACCCTTTAGCAGAGAGTTTAGCAGAGATTTTTACCAGCTGGTCTCACTCACTTCACCAGACACCCCAGGGAGATCATCCAGAATTAAGGAAAGATCACATGCCCCCCAGAAAGACTGATAGAAGCTCCCCAAAGGCCGATAGAAGCTCCCCGAAGGCAGAGACACCAGCCGCTTCTATCGCCGGTAGAAGCGGCCTTGGGGCGAGTGTCTACATGCACTCCCCTCACCACAAAATCATTTCTATCAGCTGATGGAAGCTCCCCAAAGTCAGAGTCACCAGCTGCTTCTATCGGCCAGTAGAAGCGGCCTCAGGGCAAGCGCCCACATGCACTCCCCTCACCACAAAACCTTTTCTATCAGCTGATGGAAGCTCCCCAAAGGCAGAGGCACCAGCCACTTCTATCAGCCGGTAGAAGCAACCTCAGGGCGAGTGCCCCACGCACACTCCCTTCGCCACAAACCCGCTTCTACCAGCCAATAGAAGCAGCTGGTGACTGCCTTCGGGGAGATTCCATCAGCCGATAGAAGTGGCCTTGTGGAGAAGTGACTGCGCATGGGGCACTCTAGGTTGGGGTGTGGGGGGGGGGAGGAAATTAAGTCACCCCCCAAAAGATGCCATAGCCATTTTTTCGGGGCTCAAAAAAAAATAAGACCTGGCCTTATTTTATGAGAAACACGGTAACTGCTTAGAAAGTTAACAACAGGTGGTAGCAAATAGGTGAGAACCAGTGGAATCCCACCCCGAATGCATCCTTACCCTACAAAAGTCTTTAACTTCTCTCTCTTCTTTTAGAAAAAGGAATGTCTTCTCTCCCAAAATGAAGGAATTGTTTTAGAGTCTTGAGCTGTCATTGCTATTGTTCTGTTTTCAGTTTAGTTTAATTTCTATACGGATGCATGAATCAGGTGCATAAATCAAATAAATAAATGACATTAGGGGGAATTAATACTTGAAAATTCCCTTCTTTTGCATTTCCAAAAAGTGGCAAAACTATGATGTTAAGTGAACTTCTATCAAGGCTCAAAGGATGGGTTGAACTGTGCCCTACTGAAATTATACCAGATCTCAAGAAGACTTGAACTTCAGTTTTTCTGGCTGTTGTAATTTAATTCTATATTACAATTACATTAACTAGTTCTGTTTCTCCCAATGCAATAAATGTGTCCAAGTCTCTTAAGTGAGTTGTTTGGTTGTAGAATTAGTTTATTTTATTGGCAGGGAAGAAATGAGAAAACCCTAGCAATAAATATGAGGAGTCAAATGTTCAATAACCACAGAGACCAAGGACTTAGCATTTCCAGTTTATCTTAGTGACAGGGAAGCTTTTATTGCAGACTTACAAGTTCAGAAGGTGTAAGAATATTTCCCCCCCTTCCCGTTTTACAGATAACTTCATACACAGTAGTGCTTTACTTTCTTTTTTACTTCAGTTGATTCCAACATAACGGAAACAACGTGAAAATGCTACAACACCCCACCCCACCCCACCCCCACACACAATGCTTCTCATGTGGTGTTTTGATAATGCAATATGACTCCCTTCCAAAGGTCCCAGAGCTTCACGGACTAGCTGATGTTGCTTATCCCTTCTCAGGTATAAATGAGAATAGCTGTGTGTACTATTAGCTTCTCCAATTGGCAGGCAGTATGACTTTTATGGATAGATTAGACTTTTGTAAATGCTTGGAATTTGATCTTCTGTCCCTGTCTGTTGAACAAGAGCATCCTGCTGGTTCTCTCCAGCTTCTAACCTCTGACATTAGAGCCCTGAGTTGGAGAAAATGCCTCCATCTAGACTCCAGTATGATTCCTTTTGACCCTGACCTAATTGTCAGAATTAGACTGAATAAGTGATGTGGCTGCTTCTTGTACAAATCATAAATCCAGGAGGGAGACTGTCACATGTATAATTCAAGGAAGATATATACATGTTTTTGTGACACAAAAGGAACTTAAAATATCTACCTATGATCATATTTATCATCCAGAATAAACACTGAATTGCAATATGTGGTTGAAAAGTATTTCTTTCAACAATGGAACTGAAAAGTACTATAAAATAAGCTTTAGTGGCTCTATTCACAGGAAATGTAAAGACATGGAAGTGAGATCACAACTGTTTCTGTAAAGATCTGTAACGTCCATATATGCTGTTTGTGTATTGACTTACTCTTCAGGATCATTGTAGATTAATCTGGATTAATCACTACAGGCTTCATCTAATATTTTCATATTTAGCTATCAGCAAATATTATATGGTATGGCATGTCTGATTCTGAAAGTCCTGTCTTCTCTTTTGAGCTAGCCTCTGAAAGTGTGTCCAGTTACAGTTATAACAAATGAAGGCAATTGCCTTGAAGGTACCTATCAATTTAAAGCATCTAGTTGGCAGACCGAAGAGGTACATAGATGACCTATCTGGATTTCCAGTAAGGGGAAATGGGCTGCATTATTATGTAAACTAATCAATATGTACACCTAATGCTATTGAGCTGCAGATTTAAGTAGGTTAAATAGTGAGAGGCAGTTTGGGTAAATGATTAAACCTGACTGAACTGCTTTTGAAGCTAATATCCTTCCTTTAGAAATATTTATCTTCTCTGTTGAGAAATAAAAATCATGGTGCATTTCTAGTACTGCTTGTGTTGATAATCTCCAACTGGATTGAATTTCGACTTCTATAACTCCTAGTGAGCATAGCCTTTATGAATTGAAGTCCAACATCTTTGGAGGTCACCATACTGGAAAAAGTATGTGCACCTGTAAATCAACTCCTAAAAGGAAATAAATACCTAAACTCATCAGTATTATTGATTCTTTATCAGGCTAACCTCAATTATTCACCCTTTTCTTTTAATTCTTCAAATCCTCTGTTCAAAAATTCACATCATGCATTAGGGGTGCTCTTTGCACAGCCAAAGAGCAGGACTTTGGAACTGCCTGAAATAGCACAACCCCCAATGGTGTGGAAGAAAGTGTAACGGGTTCATAATTGCAACCCTTTCATTACTGTCTCCTAGTTCTCAGCCCACTAATGTCAAGAGCATCGTCTTTGTAGCATTATTGGCATTTTTCATCATATTCATGAAGTGCAGGTCAATTTTCTTCAAAAGGCTCCCTTCACCAAGTTGCCACAAAGACAGACAGTAATAAATTCTACTTGTGCACTTGTGAAGGCTTCGTAGCTGCAAGCGACAATAAAAAGCAATGAGCTGGGTGTCACTAAGTAACTCCAGTTTACACTGCATTTTCTCTCTTTTATTGAAAACTAGAATATGAATTTATTAATGAATACACAGGCACACTTTGAAAAGCTGGGGAGAGTAAAAGGGAGGTGGTGGGGAGAGTAGGAGAGAGACCAAGTCAATTTATTTGATATTCACACAGTGAGTGCCTACATTGTATTGTTTCATCATTTATGGCCCAGATTTGCTTGTTAGGCTGTGGCCCTCCAAGGGGGTGGGGGGAGGAAAAAAGCACAAGGCTTATATAGCAACACCTTGACGTAGATGTACAGCTGCTCTCCCTGCGCTTGTCTCACCTTTAGCCCTGTCTGTCTACTGCAGGCTTTCATTTTCCGCATTCATACATCAATAAGCTTTGCATGCTGACACCTAATTTTGCAGGCTACTTTGGTTATGGAGGCTGCTTTTTGCATATTGCTACCCACCCCCTTCTGACATCTCTGGGCTTTAAAGCAGAGGAGAAGAGAGCACACATGGGGAGGGGGGAGAGGGGGAGAAGGAGAAGAAGAAGAAAGGAAAAGAAGAGGTTTTCTTTTCTTTTCAGGCCTAATCAGAATTTTTTTCCAATTTGCCAAAAGCTGATCTGCCAAATCAAGTGTAATTGATTCTGCTGTTTCACCCTCCCTCCTCCAAGCATAGTCTTTTCTTCTTATTATTTTTAAGATTCGGCCAGTGTGTTCAGCTTCAAACAGACATGAAACCAGTCCTGAGAGATACATATGGGTGTGAATTAGTTAGCATTTCCATTCCCGTTAAATCTTTTCGTTTTGAAATAATTTGTCAGCCGCTTTCTCAAATAGATGAAGCGATAAATGCAAAAATGTAGATTTCAGTTCCCACTGGCATCTAAAACATGGCTGATGGCTGCTAATTGGGCTGCTAAGAAGCTGGGAACCCTTTCTACTACTTGAGTCTTAAAAAAAAAACTCATTTGCTCCCCAAATTTGCAACAATATCATAGCAATGCATGTATGTAGACATACATATCTCCATATTAATACACCCATATACAGATCATATCTAATAAAATGAAATTCAATATAGAGAAAACTAAAGTCCTACACTTAGGCAAGAAAAACTAAAAGTACACATACAGACTGGGTGAAACCAGGCTCAATAGCAGTAACTGAGAGAGGGATCTTGGAGTCTTAGTGGACAACCAGCTAAATATGAGCCAGCAGTGTGCAGCAGCAGCCAAAAAAGCTAATGCAGTCCTAAGGTGTATTAACAGAAGGGAAGTACTAATACCACTCTATAAAGCCTTAGTAAGACCACACCTAGAGTATTACATTCAGTTTTAGTCACCACATTATAAAAAATATGTTGAAACTCTAGAAAAAGTACAGAGAAGAGCAACCAGGATGATTAGGGGACTGGAGGCTAAAGCATACAATGAACGAATGCAGGAACTGGGCTTGGCTAGTCTAGTAAAGAGAAGGACCGGGGAGACCTGATAGCAGTCTTCCAATATTTGAGGGGCTGGCATAGAGTGGAAGGGGTCAAGCTATTTTCTAAAGCGCCTGTAGGCCAGACAAGGAATAATGGATGGAAACTGAACAAGGAGAGATTTAACCTGGAAAAAAGGAGAAACTTTCTGAAAGTGGGAACAATCAACCAATGGAACAGCTTGCCCTCAGAAGTCGTGGGAGCGCCATCACTTGAGACTTTCAAGAAGAGATTGGACTGCCATTTGTCAGAAATGGTGTAGGGTCTCCCACTTGGGTGGGGGATTGGGCTAGATGACCTACAAAGTCCCTTCCAACTCTGATTATCTGTTATCTTATCAGACATTTGACTGGTTCATCGTAAAAGTTCTCAAAACTTTCTAATTACACCTGCATAAATTCCAATGTAAAAATAGCCACGGTAGAAGCCATGATGATATCACACATGTCATGACAGCTATCAAATGTCATTGATTATGTAATTTACATCATTTGTGTCAGGATGCAAGTGATGTACAGTATATAATTTGCATCATTTCCATGATAATATCGTGATAGGTTTGACATTACCTCCCACTTCCCATCTTGGCCTCCAACTGTATGTATATATACAGAGATCTCAAAATAAATGTTATTTAGCTGATAAGATAAGCAGAAATAAAGGATAGTTTACATTCTCATAGAAAAATTGTGCTTCCATAGGAGAATGACTATTGTATTAGGATCCAAGCAGGAGACTTAAATTGCCAGAGAATCAGAGGGTGGGGCTGGTGGAACTGAGGGCAAAATAGAAACAAGGTAATGGTTGGCACTTATGCTGGATCTAGAATACTCTGGTTGTTAAAGATATATGTTATTTATTTATTTAATCAATTTATCTTGCCACTCACTGGCATTCTTAATGAACAACAATATTAGTTGGTTAATTTGAATTAGATTGGGCAGTGCTGAAAGTGTGTTAATTCAAAGCCAAATCAACAGAAATTTGCTAAAGAGAGGTCTTAGGACTTGGGTATTATTTGAAGAAAAGGACCGAAGACCCAAAGTGGATGACCTGGTCTACTCTTGCCTTCAGTATCAGTAAATTAGACAGTAGGTAGGGTGTAGAAATACAGCAGTGCACATATACAGAGCATATAAGAACAATTTTACACAGAGTATATATATCCTTGTAGAAAACACTTATGCTACCTAAGGAGAAAAAAAAATAGTTTAGAGATTAGAAGCTGAAGTGATTGTTCTCATTCAAGAAAAAGGAGGTTGCAGGATTTGGGTTTGGCTAGTCTAGAGAAAAGAAGGACTAGGGGGAAATGATAACAGTATTCCAGTATTTGAGAGGCTGCCACAAAGAGGAGGGGGTCAATTTATTTTCTAAAGCACCAGGTGGCAGAACAAGAAAAAATGGATGGAAATTAATCAAGGAGAGAAGCAACCTGAAATTAAGGAGAAACTTCCTAACAGTGAGGACAATTAACTAGTATAATAGCTTGCCTTCAGAAGTTGTAGGTGCTTCATCACTGGAGGTTTTTAAGAAGATACTGGACAGTCACTTGTCTGAAATGTTATAGGACCTCCTAGAGGTGATATTCAGCAGGTTCTGACAAATTCTGGAGAACCGATAGTGGAAATTTTGAACATTTTGGAGAACTGGCAAGTACCACCTCTGACTGGCCCCACCCCCTCTATTCTCTGCTTCCTGACTCCCAGCTGATTGGCTGGGTCTTCTTTTGTTGCCCTGAATGGCAACAACGGTGCTGAAAAGCAGGTTAGTGGGATGGGGAGGGAATGGGAATGGGATTTTGCAGTAACCTTCCCCCAGGAGTGGGGAGAGTGGAGATCTTACAGTATCCTTCCCCTGCCATGCCCACCAAGCTGTGCCCACTGTTAAGTTTGAGCAATGAGAGACTGAACCAGAGCATGAGTGCAACAATACTTTATTTTACAATAAAGGGCTGACCGTGCTTGCCACGCCTGGAACTGGCTCGCAGCAATCAGCGACCGGTTGGACCCCGCAGCCTGCTTTTATAGCTGGCTGCTGGAGAGAACCAACCAATGGGAATGGGGGAATAACGCCCACACAAGTGAGTGGACCTGAGTGAGAACTCCTAGAGTTCTCAGGACATAACACCCCTTCCCCCCAGATGCGAACATGCATAGTCCTTGAGGTAGACGGGGGGTTTGTGTTGGCGCCCGGAACGGCGCAGCTCGGGAACATTGTCTGTCTGTTCGGTATCAGTCTGTGACGGTTGAGCCGGCATAGTGTCGCCAACGCTCCCTCCCGACTGGGCATCCTCGGAAACCACCGGGTTGGTTACTGGGGTCGAGCTCTCATGGGTTGGATCAGGCTGGTCAACTCTCTGGGCGCTGTTGTCCGAGTTTGGGTTGACCGGAACGACCGCTGGTGCAGACTGGTCATTGGGTGCGATGTGGCTGGGCGGCGGATGAGGTGGTTCCTCTTCAACTGGAGACTCTGGATTCTTGTTGGCCAGGGTGCTGAGGCGCTTTCTAAGCTGGTCTATGTGTCTCCTCCAGACGCGACCATCCTCCAGCCTGACCCTATACGATCTCGGCCCGGTGACGGCGATGACCTCGCCTGGAATCCAAAGTGGGTCCCCAGCGAAATTCCTTGCGAATACTGGCTCCTGTAACATAAAATGTCTAACCCCCGAAGTGGAAGCGAGGGGAGAGTCAGGGCAGTATTGAGGGTGCAGTCTGTCCAATACAGTCCTCAGGCGCCGGCCCATCAGAAGTTCCGCTGGGGACTTATTGGTGACTGTACAGGGGGTTGAGTGCTGGCTCATCAGGAACCGTGCGAGTTTGTGGTGCCAGTCATCCCTGCCAAACCTAGCGAGGGCCTCTTTGGTGGTCCTGACGGCCCTTTCAGCCAACCCATTACTGGCAGGGTGAAATGGGGCTGTTAAAATGTGGCGAATGCCCAGGTTGGCAGCAAAACGGCTGAATTCTACTGATGCGAACTGTGGGCCATTATCGGAGACAATGGAGTCGGGTAGTCCATGTGTAACGAACAGGCGCATTAACACGTTGGTGATTGCTAGTGTGGTGGTCGTGGATAGCTGTGCCACGTCTATCCATTTGGAATAAGCGTCCACGACCACTAGGAACATCTTTCCATGCACGGGCCGGCCAGATCGATATGGATTCTAGACCAAGGGCGCTGGCGCTCTCCCATCTGGGTAGGGGTGGCGATGGGGGGAGCAGGACGGGATTCCTGGCAAATGCTGCAGGAACTTACCCAATTGACAATGTCCTCGTCTAGACCCGGCCACCACACGTAGCTGCGTGCTAATGCCTTCATTCTCACGATGCCGGGATGTCCCTCGTGCAACGCCTCCAGGACTCGGGTACGCAGCGAGGTCAGAATGACCACTCGAGTGCCCCACAGTAGACAACCCTGCAAACTGGACAGCTCCTGCATGCGAGTCTTAAAGGGTGCGAATTTGTTATCAACGTTGCCTCCCGGCCACCCCCTCCTCACCCAGTCGAGCACCTGGGCGAGCGTTTGGTCTGCCTTGGTTTTAGCGGCGATGTCAAGGGCGGTGATGGGCAGGTCCAACTGGGTGATTTCGAAAATGGCGTTGACAGGAGCTGGGTCTTCAGCCGGAGCGGGTAAGGGGCAGCGACTGAGAGCGTCGGCGTGGGATAGAGTTTTGCCCGGGCGGTGAATAAGTTTGTATGAGTAGGCCGCTAGGAAAAGTGTCCACCTTGTCATCCTAGGGGAAAGGACTTGAGGGGTCTGTTTGTCGCCGGCCAGTAGGCCCAGGAGGGGCTTATGGTCGGTGACCAGTTTGAAGAAGTGGCCAAAAAGGAATTCGTGAAACTTTTTCACGGCCGCAACAGCTGCTAGGGCTTCCTTGTCTATTTGGCTGTAATTTCGCTCCGTGGCCGAGAGCGTCCTGGAGAAAAAGGCGATGGGGGCCTCGGCGCCATTGGGGAGTCTGTGACTAAGGACCGCCCCAATTCCAAAAGGGGATGCGTCTGCTGCCAGTACTAAAGGAAGGTTGGGGTCGAATTGGATGAGCACTGCCTCTGACGTAAGTAGTGATTTGACGGCGTTAAACGCCTGGTCTTCTTTGTGCCCCCAGTGCCACGGTGACTTTTTGTCTAGTAATCTGTGTAGGGGTTCGGCTACTGAGGCTTTATGGGGCAAGAAGGATGCATAAAAGTTCAGCAGCCCCAAGAAAGCTTGTAGCTCCGTTTTGGAGGTTGGTGTGGGAGCTTCGTGGATTGCCCTAACCTTGGACTCCAGGGGGTGAATGCCAGAGGCGTCAATTTTATAACCCAGAAAGTCCACCTGTCTAGTGGCAATGGCGCATTTTTCTTTTTTTAATTTGAGGCCATGCTGTCTGAACCTCTCTAACACTGCTCGCACTCTCTGGAAGAGTTGGGGTCTGTCCCTGGCCGAGACCAAGATGTCGTCGAAGTAGGGTACTACACCAGGGAGGCCCTGTAAAATCCGCTCCATGAGGGATTGAAAAATACCCGGGGCAACACTTACGCCAAATTGGAGACGCTTGTATCGGAAGGCACCCCTGTGAGTGACGATGGTCTGAAGTTCCGCTGTTTGGTTATCAACAGGGAACTGCTGATATGCTTGAGACATGTCCAATTTAGCAAAAATACTGCCCGGCTCGAATGTGTGTAATAAGTGCTGAATGACGGGCCCAGGGTAGGTGCTAACTTGTAAATATTTATTGATTGTTGTCTTGTAGTCCGAGCAAATTCTCAGGCTACCATCTTTTTTAAGGGGTGTGACAATGGGCGTCTCCCACTTGGCGAAATCTGTTGGCTCAATGACCCCTTGTTTTAGTAGTTTATCCAATTCAGCGTCTAGTTTTGGTCGAATAGCAAATGGAACTCTACGTGGTTTTAATCTGATTGGGACTGCCTGGGGGTCAACGGTGAACGAGATGGGGGTTCCATTATAACACCCCAGCTCCTCGCTGAACACATCTGCGTAGTCAGCGAATAAGGAGTCATTGTCTGAGGTTGAGACAGCATGGACTCCTGTTAGCCCTAGGCCGAGGTGGGGAAACCAATCGAGCCCCAATAAGGTGGGTAGATTGCCGTTAACTACCACTAGAGGTAGGTGGCCTTTAAAAGCTCTAAAACTGACAAAGAACTTGCCTCTGCCGATCACGGGAATGGCCTTCCCCTGGTACTCCTTCAGACCGAACTGGCATCTCTGAAGCCGGGTAGTAGATAGGCTGGGGTGGAGTCTCTTGAGGGTGCTCCACGAGATTATTGAGAGCGCTGACCCTGTGTCAACCTCCATGTGGCACGGTTTACCTTCTAGGGAAACGGAGAGAGAAATTTTACTAACAGTGTGGCAAGTACGCCTGGCAAGGCGGTGCGTGTGACAGTTTAATACTTGCCTCTGTGGTCCCGAGTGCGAGGATGGGGGTCTGTGTGCAGCGCTTTGAGGGGCTTGGCAGACTCTCGCGATGTGCCCCTCTTATGGCAGTTGTTGCAAGTGGCTCCTTTAAACTTGCAGGTGGCCCTTTGATGCGATCCCCACAGGCTAGGCACAGTGTGATGTGCTTGGGTGGACCAGTGTATTCTTGTTTGGCCCCTACCTGCGACCGTCTGTCGTTGGCGAGGCGGTGGACGTCGTTTTCATCGTTGTGGGTTTCTTCCGCTTCCACCTCTTCGGAATGGACTGGGAACGATGCCAACTTGGCACTTGGGCCCTGAATTTCGGTGGCTGAGTTCATTGCTAGCTCGGCTGCTAGGGCCTCCTCGACCGCTTGTGCGAGGTTGAGGTCTTTTTTTGCTAGCAGGCGCCTCTGTAGGTTGAGATCCTTGACCCCACAAACTAATTGATCGAGGAGCATGTCCTCCAGGTATGTTCCAAACCCGCAGTGCAGGGCTGCTGTTCTGAGGGCGGCCATATATTGATTGATGGTCTCCTTACTTGATTGCTTCCTCATACGGAACGTGAACCTCCTGGCGATTTGTGAAGGCCTGGGAGCGTAGTGATTAGTGAGGATCTCAAGCAACTCGGACCACAGAACGTTTTTCAATTCTCTCGGCGCCACGAGTGCTGCGGCGGTATCGAAACGGTGGCTCCGCAGTAGATTAGGAAATAGGATTTTTTCCGATGCTCTCCCGCATCCGCCAGGCCGACCGCATCGATGTAATGATTGAAGTGGTTCTTATACGATTCCCACTTCTCTTCGTCTGGTTTAAACGCCGGGAATACTGGGTTGGAACTCATGGTGCTGGAACGGCTGGGCTACCTGCGGAAAAATCTCTCTGGGACAACGGGCGCTCGTGAGTTACTAGTGATATCAGCTCTGGAGAGGTTTTTTTTGCTACCCTCTCTTTCTCTCTCTGGGTTACCACGTTGGCTGCTAGCCGTTGGAGGTGTCTTGATTCGCGCCAAAAGTGGGCGTTAGTGACTTCCTACAGCGCTGTGCTGTGTCTCCTACTGGCTTGAAATTCAAATGACACCCGTTTGAATTTGCGCCAAATACAGAGCGGCTGCGGCTCGCAGCGCTTCACTTTCCCGTAGAAGGGGCTAACAAGCGGCCACAGACGCTTCTAACTTTTTGAACCAGACCGCTTTCTCTGGCTGCGGATCAGCGTTTGCTCTTTTTGATCGCTCGTTTTGTTGGCTGACCGCTCTCTCTGGCTGCGGATCAGCGTTTCCCTTATCGCCAGTTGATCGCTCTCTCTGGGCTGCGGATCGGTGGCTAGTGACTCAGCGGTTGCATGGTGCTTCTGGTAGCCATCCCATCCTCGTCGCCAGTGTTAAGTTTGAGCAATGAGAGACTGAACCAGAGCATGAGTGCAACAATACTTTATTTTATAATAAAGGGCTGACCGTGCTTGCCACGCCTGGAACTGGCTCGCAGCAATCAGCGACTGGTTGGACCCCGCAGCCTGCTTTTATAGCTGGCTGCTGGAGAGAACCAACCAATGGGAATGGGGGAATAACGCCCACACAAGTGAGTGGACCTGAGTGAGAACTCCTAGAGTTCTCAGGACATAACACCCACCAAGCCACGCTATGCCCACCAAGCCATGCCTACAGAACCTATAGTAAAAAATTTTGAATCCTATCACTGCGACCTCCTGATTGAGCAGGGGGCTTGACTAGAAGAGTTGAAAGGTACCTTCGAGCTCCATTTTGGTTCTCATTCTGACATTTGTTACTGTTAGTCGCGAAGTTGTGTCCAACCCATTGCAACCCTTATACCTGCTATCTAATACTTGCTTGACAAAATAAATAAATAAAAATAGATAAAACCCCGTGGACAATGTTCCTCCAGACCTTCCTGTCCTCTACCAGCCCCTGGAGTCCATTTAAGCTCACGCCGACTGCTTCAGTAACTCCATCCAGTCACCTCATTCTCTGCCATCCCCTTCTTCTTTTGCCCTCAATCGTTCCCAGCATTAGGCTCTTCTTCAGTGAGTATTCTGATATGCCTAATTACAAATAAAATTTGTTAAATCTTTCTAAAGAATGTAATCGGCAAATTGAAACCAAGTACAATATTTTATTATTTGAATATTTAAAAAAATCTGAGAATCCAGAAAACACTCTAGTCACAGGCATGCATATCACTTTATTTTAAAAAAAAATCATTTTGCTTGTTTTATCAGCAGGCATTTGTTTAGTTGACTAGATGGTTTAATGGATAAATCTACACATATGCGTATATGGATGCTAAAGTTATTAGCATCTATTATTACTACAAAATAAGAAAAAATGCTAAGCAGAACTGATCAGAATGAT
This sequence comes from Pseudonaja textilis, assembly GCF_049901715.1. Classification (NCBI taxonomy): domain Eukaryota; kingdom Metazoa; phylum Chordata; class Lepidosauria; order Squamata; family Elapidae; genus Pseudonaja; species Pseudonaja textilis. Next base: position 30,760,358 of record NC_141990.1, on the reverse strand, counting down.
ACTATCTATAATAGAATAACTTGATTTTTTAAAAAATGTCCCATCAGGATCCAAAAAGCATGGCTGCTTATTTGCTGAAAGGCACTGTGGGAGATCAGTGTTCGAACAAGTGGCATCTCTCTTAAACTAGGCAAAAGTTTCTCATCCTCAACAACTTAAAAATGTGTGGATTTCAACCCCCACTAAGGAATTCTGGGAGCTGAAGTACATACTTATTAAAGTTGCTGGAGGTTGAGAAACATGAGCTAGACATTTCGTTGAATGTATACCTCCTCCTCTGTCCCCAAAACACTTGTGATGTAAAATATCATTATCACATAGAAAGAATAACACTGAAAAACTGTAATGGGATCATAGAGTAATAGAGTTTATTTATTTTTATTTATTTATTTATTTATTTTATCAAACGATTATAAGATAACAGGTATAAGTATAAACATAGTTATGAATATGTGAAATGGATACATATAAGAAAAATAAAAAGGAACAATAGGACAGGGATGGTAGGCACGTTGGTGCGCTTATGCATGCCCCCTACAGACCTCTTAGGAAAGGGGTTAGGTCAATAGTAGAAAGTCTACGGTGAAAGTTTTTGGGGTTTGGAGAAGAAAACACAGAGTCAGGTAGAGTATTCCAGACATTGACCACTCTGTTGCTGAAGTCGTATTTCCTGCAATTCAAGTTTTCTGCGGTTTTCCTTGAGTTTGTATCTATTGTGTGCTCTTGTATTGTTAGGGTTGAAGCTGAAGTATTCATTGACAGGTAGGACACTGCAATGTATAATTTTATGTACTATACTTAGATCAGACCAAAGGTGTTATAGTTCTAGGTTGTCTAAGTCTAGAATTTCAAGTCTGGTGGTATAAGGTATTCTGCTATAAATAGAGGAGTGGAGAACTCTTCCTGTGAAATATTTCTGGACTTTCTCCTCTGTATTAATATCAGATACATAATGTGGGTTCCAGACTGATGAAATGTATTCAAGTATTGGTCTAGCAAAAGCTTTGTATGCTCTAGTTAGTACCCTGTTTCTCCAACAATACGGCCTCCCCCAATAGGAAGTCCCAGCATGTTTTATAGGCATGAAATGAAATTAAGCCCCTCCCCCCAAATTAAGGCCTATATTAAAACATGCAAAATGGGGGGAATGGTGGGGGGGCCTTGCCATTAGGAAGTACTTTTGTTGCACACCCAGATATGGTGCTGCCTGCGTTGACCCCAATACGAAGTGCCCCACCAATGCCGAAGTCAACATCCAAGCCGTCGCCACCTGCCCGCCCGAAGATGCAAGGGGGGGGGAATTAAGTCACCCCCAAAAAGACGGCCTAGCCATTTTTTCGGGGCTCAAAAAAAAAAAAGACCTGGCCTTATTATATGAGAAACATGGTAGTGTGATATTACCTGAGAAAAAGCTACATAGAATTAGGTTAACAACTCTTAATGCCTTTTTTGGCGTTGTAGTTACAGTGGGCTCTAACACTTAGATCATTAGAGATGAATACTCCAAGATCTTTTACAGAGTTTGGATCATCAACAAGGACTTAACTATTCAGATTGTATTTTATTTTCTGATTATTATATTTTTGCCAATATGTAAGACAGAGAGAGCATTTATTTGTTGAGATTTGAAGTCGCCATTTGTTTGACCATTCTGATACATAGTCGAGGTCTTTTTGAAGGGTAGCAGTATTGTCGGTGGTGTTGAATAGCTTTACATCATCAGCTAAAAGAACACAGTTGCTCTTAATTGATCACGGAGGTCATTTATTTAGAGCATGAAGAGAGTTGGTCCTAGAACACTGCCTTGAGGGACACCACTGTTGACAGGTACAGAATTTGATAGGATGCTCCCAATTTTGACCATTTGTTGTCTTTTTGAGAGGAATGCTTCTATCCAGTTATGCAGGTATACAGAGATACCATAAGATTTTAGCTTTAGGAGTAGTTTGTCATGTACCACTGAATCAAAGGTTTTACAGAAGTCTATGTAGATTGCATCTATTGCTTTGCCCTGATCGAGTTGTGTAGTCCATAGGTTTTTGCAGTGTAAGAGTTGCAGATTACAGGATAGTTTTTTTCTGAAACCAAATTGTTTATTAGATAGTAGGTTGTTTGTCTCTAAGTGGAGGATAATGGATTGGTTAATGATTGATTCCATGACTTTACAGGTGATGCAGCATAAGGAGATTGGTCTGTAATTTTCAACTAGGCTGGGGTCTCCCTTTTTGAAGATGGGGATGACTATGGCTTGTGACCATAGTTTTGGCAAGAAGCTGGTCCTGAAAGATTTGTCAAAGTTTATGGTTAGAGGTTCGGCTATGGCATTGGATAGCTTTTTAAAGAAGTCAGCACATATTCCATCCGGTCCAATAGATAGAGATGGTTTTAGATTGCGTAGTGCTTTTTCAACATTGTCTTCTGTAAAATCGATATGTATTAGATCATTGTAGTTGTCAGTGGTTTGACTAGCAAATACTGGCCATGATCCATTGCTGTTTACAAATACTGAGCCAAAGAATGTGTTAAAGAGGTTGGCTTTTAATGGTGTCATCGTTGCAGTCTTTACCATTAGGTCCTTTCAAGGGTGGGATGGACCTTGAGTCTTTTAGTTTGTTGTTTACAAAATTGTAGGTTTGGTGAAGGTTTCCTCTTTTTTAATGTGATAATTGGTGCATTCAGTCTTTATCTGGTGGCATAAATTTTTGCATCAGCTTTTAAAGTTGGCAACGTGACAAGATTTGTTTTTCCGCCAAAGTGATCTCTTTTTGGATTGAAGCTTCCTTATTGTTATGAGTAATTTGTTTTTTTTCTGGTTTTGGTACATATAGTTTGATGACTCTTTTGACTTGAAGTAAAAATATGTTGTAATGGTCTTCAACAGTATTGCATCCAGTGAATAGAGATTGCCAATCAAGGGATGAGAGATCATTGTCTATAAGATCATAGTTGCCTTTTTTGAAGTTATAATTGGAGATCCCATTGTTATGATGATTTTTGTGTGGATATATGTTGAGACAAATCATGTTGTGGTCATTGTTGGAAAAGGGTTCTTTAATTTGTATTCCATAAATTGAATTCAAACTATTGCAGAAGATGAGATCAAGGCAGTTGTTAAGTCTAGTAGTGTTGGTTACTAGTTGTTCCAGTCCCAGATTTGTTACAGCATTGTAGAAGGTTGCATGTATGGGTTCATTTTTACATTCGTTTATGGTCCAGTTAATATGAAGTAGATTGAGGTCACCAAGAAAGATAAAAGTGTGTGGGCAGGATGTTGCCCATGTTAGTAGTGAATGTAACTTGTTTACATGTTCGATGTCAGAATCAGGGGCTCTGTAACACAGTAAGAATCAAAATGTGATATTTAAGGACAGTTCACAGTTTCTTGAAGAGACCTTGGAAGTTTTCTAGTCTCATCTCCTATTTAAGCAGGAAACTCTATACATTCGAGACAAATTGTTGTCCAATCTCTTCTTGAAAACCTCCAGTGATGAAGATCCCATAACATCTGGAGGAAACTTGTTCCACTGATTAATTGTTCTGGAACTGTCATGCAATTTCTCCTTAATTCTAGCTTGGATGTCTCTTTGATAATCTTCCATCCATTTCTTCTGTAATGAGAGTCTGAGAGTCACATTGATGACCAGAATTTTTTAAAACACAAAATATTTTATTGTAATGCTCATTGTAAGAGAACAAGGGAGGAAATGAGGTTTCATACTCTTTTAATGAGGGACAGAGTTTTCTTAAGAATCAGGCAAGAGTTGTGAAAGATTGCAGGGCCTGGGTAGTGTCCATTTTCAAAATAACTGATAGCTTCAGAACAGCTTGCATATTATTTCCCCACTTTTAACACCTGGAGTGACAGAATAGTGCTAATTTCATTTGAGGGAAGGAAGTGGGGGAAGGCACAAAAAAAAAGGAAGAGAGACATAAACAGATTTGCATATAGTCTCAATATGTGAAATCTTCAATATAAAGCTAACCAAACCATTGACCACTGTGATATGAAAAGTGTTTTATCAAATCAAATAATTTTTACAAGTTAGCCTTCTTTCCATCTCCAGCCTTTATCAGAGTAACTTTTATTATTAACAATTGCCAATGGTCATTTCTATTTAATCTTTCAAGTTTACAACTGCTTGATGATAGAGAAGAAAAAAATAGTTTGTGTAAGAAACCCAGAAGGGAATGAGAAAAGATGAATCTGTGAATACATTTAAATGAGTACTGTGCGATTTTTCTTTTACTCTCTCATGTTCCCATCTCCCAGTATCTCTTCCATGAAATTTAACAGGAAACTTCAAATGTATTTAATTTATTTATCAAATTTATATAGCAGCCTATCTCGTGGCATATGAACCTGGGTGGCATAAAAATATTGCTACAATATAATTCATCACTTTTCATACTGACCACTCAATCCTCTATTGTGGTCAATGACCAGAATTCTTTACATTAACCATTCTGATTTTAGTTTCTGGGAATTATAGTTGTGGCAATTATAGCTGGAAGGCCATAATTTCTCTACCCCTGCTAAAATCATCTGATAACAAGACAGGAGCTGACAAGCTGATTGCCTTTTGCTTCTATAATATCCCCGAACATCAGTATTGATATTTCTCCTTTTCTTCAGCAGTGATTGCACAAAATATGCCTATAAACCTGACTTTAAAAATCAACATATCATTTTATAAGGCTACCATATTGGTGCTGTAAAAATCCGGAGGACCACAAGATGGCAGTAACAGATTAGAGTTTTCTATATCATTTTGCTGCCATCCTATGGCAGTGCAGATTTTTTGCAGCCCGGATATGTTAGTTCAAATTAATACATAGCATTGGAGGATACCTGCCTTCTGACAACACTGGAAGATATATCAGCGTTGGCATGCTAACAATAACAAGTATAAAAATGTAAACAAAACATAACCAGTATAGTTTTTTCTGAAGAGTTCACCCTGAAGGATGTCATTGGGTGATCACAGAGCCACATCGAATTTCTATACAGCTAGTTAGAAATGGGAAAAAGTGGCAACAGGAAACCTTTCTTTCATTTGTGGAGTACCATTCTCTGATTTAATTGAAGCTTCTAGACTCCAAGAACCAGTGACAGCCTTCATTCTAGGCCATGTTTAGCATTTTATTACTTAGTAATCTGAGCGGGAGTCATGCTATTATTGACTTTCAGGCAATCTTCTTTGCTTCTTTCAACAAAAAAGGATGCCCATAGAAATAATTGATACCATATTCAGCTTCTGAGCAAGTGTTCCCTTGGTGGATTGTGCACGAAAGCTTTTTGATTTAGACTTAAGAATAACAAAAGTTGGGGATATTTTTCACTGACGACCCCCATATGACATGTCCGTAACCCCTTTCACAGCAGGAATGTTGGCCTCCAGGCATCTCTTAGCAGCTCAAATGAGTGACTAGAGGCTTTCCTTCTTTTATTATAGATCTGCTGGTTAAAAGTGGAAGCTCTTAAAGGAAAGTCTTTTTTTTTATTATTCCACCATAAAGAAATGAATGAGCACACACATTTGTTTCCTTGGACATGATCCAATGAGGGGTCAAGTATAGTCTTATGACTTAAGTTTTACATGGATTGTAGATAACCAAACCTTGATGTGATCATTAGCACTGTCTCAATGGTAACCAGAATCTATGGCCTTTATTTTTAAATATGCATTCAAATTTTCTCCTAAAGTGAAATTTTAGGGAGAATTTTAAAGTTCTAGCAATAGCAAAATATCTAATAACTGGGGAAAAATTAAGAAAGGCAAAATTGCTGAACAGTAATCCCAGAATTGTTATGATCGATACCAGTTTTCCATCAGGTGGAGGTAGAAACTACACATGTACCATAAGGTGAATCCCAAAATGATCCATAAACATATTAATAGACACCAACTAGCAGTCAGAAGACATATGAAAACTCCTAATCTCATGACACATGGACAGACTCATCCACAGCTTCCACTGGGAAATTGTGAGTATCCTACACCAAGCTAAATCCAAAAAATGTAGAGAATTCCTGGAAGTTTGGCATTCAGTCAAATCACCCATCCCAAACACATAGAGATAAATCACATTTATACACCATTCAAAAAAGACAATAAAAAAGCTAAGAAAGAAACCCAAAAAACATAACACATCCTCTCCAGCAGCCAATAACCATACAAAGCAAACAATCAAGCAGAAAACAATATCCTAATCAAGGAATTACCTGGGAGAAAACCCCACCCCACCAACACTGCAAGGGCAAGCTATTATATATAAACAGGAAGCAAACTCCATAGTCACTAGCACTGATGATGTTACCTAGTTGGGTAATGAAATGGCTATAAGCAAACAACTACATTCAGAGAGCATCAAGGACTCCACAATCTAAAACAAGCCTAACATTATTTTAAAGCCCAACATTATGTGCCTCTAAAGCAGGGCTGTCAAACTCCTGGCCCACAAGCCAGATGTGTCGTGTGTTGGTCATGCCCATATCTGGTTTAACAGGAAAAGGTCCCAATACATCACATGACACTGTATGACAACATGAGTTTGAGACCCCTGCCCTAAAGCTAGGAAACATTGGAAAATTTAATCCTGTCTATGGATGTGTTAGGTATTACACTCTTTGTATCATTTCCCATTAACTGCAACCTGCAACAGTAGATCATAATTGCACAACTACAGTTAAAATCATCGGTCTCTTTTTTCCTACTTAGAAATACCACATTCTTCGGCTGCCTCTGCCAAATATGACAGCCATGGAATTAAAAAAAAAATCAGTATACACTTCTAATGTGATTAGAAATAAAGGGATGGACAAGATATCTATCCCAATTCTGAATCACTGTGATGACAGGCTCCAAGGTAGGTTCTACCCTTAAATATTGAAATGCAATATATTTTCTTTTGTCATGATACTACTTGCAGTAAGTCTAAATTTCTACTAAGGTGCGTCAGTCCTAGAAATTCTAATTCTGAGCAATGGTGAGAGAGAGAGAAAAGCTATTTCCTCCTATTACAATTTTCCCCAAAGACATATAACAATGGCCCATTCTCTTCCCACCTGCTATTCTTTCTGGAGCACTGTGAAGAATCATGAAAGCACCACACCTGACAAGTCCAGGTTTGAAGGAGTTGTTAATTAAGTGCCTATTTTAAGCCCCTTATTTACTTGGGATTTCATAACCTTATGTAATCATATAGGACTTTTATGGGTGGCCACAAAACATGGGACAGGAGTCACAGCAGCGTAGCAATTAAGACAGTGCTAAAGCTTGTCAACCAGGCGGTCAACTGTTGCAGACCCAAGAACCATGTGACAGGGTGAGCCCCTGTCCTTGCCCCACTTCCTGCCAGCCTAGCAGTTTGAAAGTATGAAAATGCAAGTAGACAAATAGGTACCACTTCAGTGAGAAAGTAACAGTATTCTGTGCCCCTTTGGCCTACAGTCATGCTGACCACATGACCCTGGAAGTGTCTTTGGACAATGCTGTTTCCCTTGTCTAGGAAATGAAGATGAGTCAGGTATGATTGGACAGGGCAAACAATTGCTTGTTTGCTTGTTTGCTTGTTTGCTTGCTTGCTTGCTTGCTTGCTTGCTTGCTTATTTTCAGAATATGGGAGGTACAGGGCAGTGATATAGAACTGTTGCTTCTCTGAATTTTAAAGTCATAGCAGCTCACTGAAGATATTGTAAGCTGTAGCTGGTCCTAAATGCTCTGGGTTCAACCATCTTTTTTCAAAAGGCAGGTTCCATGTACAATTTCAGGGATAGTCCACATCAATGATACAGGTTTCAAGCTTTAAAAAATGCTCAAGTCTTATGAAATTTTATATTGTACCTAAAATCCCATGGAAACTCATATAGGAACATTACTGATTAGCAGTCATATAACAAAATGAGGGAGAAGCTCTATTGTCATCATAAAGGAAAATCACACTCCCATCCCGGAATCTACAAAAATATAATTTCTAAATCATATTCTACATTTTGCTCAGATGCTCATCTTGAGTATGTTGGATACCATAATTTAAAACTTCAAAGAAATTAGAATAGGTTTAGAAAATAGAATGAAGTAATCAGAGACTAGAAATTAAACCTTAGGTTGAAGACAGAAGATTTGTTTAGCTTTGACAGAAGATAACAGAGGGAGATATGATATGAATGTATGATAAAATCATATAGAGGAAGTTAAGACCCTCTTCACTCTAGAATGCACCACACAGAATAACACATTCATCATACAACAAGGTAGATACTGGCTATTAGATATAGCTTTCTAACAGAGTAATTAAACAGTAGAGCAAATTACTCTTAAAAACGGCAGGCTCTCCTTCAAGTGGAGGATAGATAATGTTTTGGATGCTTTAGTTTAGATTTCTGCACGGGGGAGAAGCTTAGACTGGGTGACAAAAATGATTATATGAAAAATACCGTGTTTATGGATAATAAGAAAAACTACTTAGGAAAACAGTAAAAGAATAAGGATTCTTAATATATCATTTGAGGTTTTATTTTCAATAATTAGTACACTTCAAAATGGATGAGCAGTATATACATGGCAAATAATTATTGCTTTTATCATCTTAGATTTTTTTAAAAAAAAAATAGACAGAAAAGTTTATATCACTGAAAACAAATCCAGTCTTGTTTTTTTTTAACATAAGTTGGGAGAATGAGTGGATATCTCCACAAATATATGGCTATGAAAATATTTGATATGGTAACTGAACCACTGAATGCTCAAGGTGAGAATCAGTTTCCTATTAATCTGAGGGCATTTTGTGGACAGTTCAGAAAGATTGTCTGAGCAAAGTAGCTTATATTCCTAGGAGTACAGCTATATGAATGCTATATTATGCAAAGGTGAGGAAACATTATTCCGTATAGTCAGAAATAAATAGAGTGGGGAAGGGGAGGAAGGGAGAGGGAAGAGAAAGAGAAGGGGAGGGAAAATAAATAGTACTAATGAGATTTAGCAGAAAAAGAATTGAATTTTAAAAAAGCAAGCTACTAAGGGGAGCCAGGAGAGATTGAAATATATTATATACTTGTGTGATAACTATGATAGTTCCACTCACTGCTACCAGAACTTTCATCAGATGATAGATAACTGTTTAAGCAGCTAAAAAAGAAAAAAGAGAAATATCTGTTTTCTGCAAAACAAAAACAAAAAAGTTTAAATTATTATTTTTTCTTTCATCATAGATAAAGACCATAGCTCATGGTGTGTCTTGCCCTTCTTGCCACTAGCCATCAAAATTGAATTGGATTGATTCATCCAAGAAAGCCATCTGGCAAAAAAGAAAGACTGGAGATACAATTAAACTGCCCAAGAATTTGCTGAAGTGGCATCAAAAATGCACTAAACATTAATCTCATTTTCATTAAAAAAAAAAAGGGAGAGAAAGGTGACTAAGGACAACTTGATAACAGATAGCAAAATTCATCTGTTCTTCTAGCATATTTTCTGCCCAGTGAGTCCAATGCTATTGAATGCCTTTTCCCATGGATGGATATAGACTTCTCTTCTTTGGGACAAAGAGGCCATATTGTCACTAGTTCCTGCTTTGGGGCTACTATAAGCATAGCAAAAGCAATGGAACTCTGATGGAACAAGGAAAATAAGAGTTGGATGAAGGAACCACATGTGCTTCCTCTCAATAATTTCTATGATCGTAGCTTGTTTTCCATGCTTACTATACAAGAATTACAGCATGAAGATACTAATTCATATAAATCTTAGAACAGTACATGGCTATAAATCTTGCTTATTATTACCTATGTTTATGTCTTTATGTGTAATGCATAGAAAAAAGGGCTAAGGCTAGGGCTTCAGTCAGGCAACCAGCATTTTTAGAAGAAGGAGATATTGTACGTTTATTTCTTTCATCTATCCTTCCCACAATTTTTCCAACAAGGCATAGACTGACCTAAAAGCCACAAGTTATTCCGTTATCTATTGTCTCACTATTCACTACATGAAATAAATATGCAGTAAATAAAATGATGGATATTTGGCTCAGTGGTGAGATTCAAAAAATTTTACTACCAGTTCTGTGGGTGTGGCTTGGTGGGCATGGCAGGGAAAGGATACTGTAAAATCTCCAGTCAAAGGTGGTCTTTGCCAGTTCTCTGAACTACTCAAAATTTCCACTACCAGTTCTCCAGAACTGGTCAGAACTGACTGAATACCACCTCTGATTTGGCTACCCACTGTATTGGGGGTGGAGTGGCGGGGGTTTTACAACAAAAACTTCTGATGCCAAAAAAAGCATTGTATTCTTTCTGTTGTTTTCTCAGTCTGTATTTTCTTATTTATTTTCCTTAAGTTTATGCATTGAACGTAAACCAGGTCTAAATGTGTTATTTTTTATAAGTGAACATATCAGATACCGCCCAACCCCACTCACAGATACACAAGGTTTTGTGAAATTTTCCCTTTGTTAACTGAATACCCGTGAATTTTCATGTTAGGTGAGATATGTTATGGCACTAGTGGGAAATTTGTACAGTTTGGTTTTTGACAGAAACTTATTAGATTTCACACATTTCTTCATTAATATGGTAAAAATGGCTAGAGTCTTAAAATCTACCTACTCTGTGTCTAAGGTTTATACCATCAGATGGGAGTTACTGTAAGAATTCCTGCCTCTGTATCACAACTGCGGGAATGCCAGCAAGGTACGCTACAGTCTACAGCCTTGGCTATAGTGCATATAACACATAATGATTTATAAGGGACTAGACATTCCCTTAAACCAGACTATTTGGTCCCTGACACTTTCTAGATCAAGAAAAGCACTTTGAGACTAGTTCATAAGCTTAACCACAGTCAGTGTAGAGCCTTGAACATGGGTTGACAGTAAGATAGTAAGACATGTTACAGTAAGACCTCAATTCTTAAGATTCTTGTCTGAATCCTTATATATCTACACATTCCCTTATGAGTACAGAATGAGCATTGCCACTTCTGTGGATAACCAGATGCCTCATTATTAAAATGAATTTGACTGATAGAGCTTGATGGATATTTTGTGTTTTTAATAAACAACTTCAAAGTTGTACATTTCTTCATAGGATAAAAAGAAACAACCATTAAAAATATTAATGTTGGGAAGAGTGTGGAGAAAATATTATAAGATCTGAGTATCTATAAACATTGTGAGTGAGTGAGTGATTCACTCATCCATTGCGAGAGGAGAGGAGGGGAGGGGAGGGGAGGGGAATGGGGAAAAGAGGAGAGGAGAGAAGGAAGGAAAGAAATAGCAGAATCCACGAGGAAACAAGGCAGTATGAGAAACATAGAGGAAGAAAACATGGCTGTATTTGTGTGTGCCAATGATTAAAATGGGAGACACTGACACAAATAGGGTGCTTGTTGCTGATCTGTAAGAATTTCCACCAGTTGAATCACTACAATGTGGCCCCAAGCATATAAAAATGAGTCACTAGTTCCTATACATTTCAAGTCCCTCACAAGAGGAAATGATGTCATTAAAATCAATCACATGTTCTCCATATTGTTGTACAAAATCCTAATTAACAATAATTGGTCTAACTAAATATGGAAGGTGTTTATTTGATAATAGTTTTGTGGTGGGTTTTCTCTGTATTTCTGACCGCATCCCTGCCACCAGCAACTCATCTTCCCCTTCAGATAGTGAATTAAAATACAGATACACACACATCAGAAAGAACCCTTTTTTCTAAGACAGATGGCCCACAGTAAGGTTACAAAAAAAAGGTATCTTGAGATCCAACCTGCAAGAACAAAAAGGAAAAAAAATGCTTGCATTGTTGTTTTCATTATCTTGCTTCTGTCATTTCATGAGCTTTGTATCTCACAAGGAAAGAAAGAAGGGAAAGGGGGGGGGGGAACTGTGAAATTAATCTTTTGTGCATTGCCAGATAAAGACGAGACATGCTCAGACAAAAGATAGACTGGGAGAAGGTACTGTGATTGATGACTAAAGTAAAGGTGTCAGAAGAGTATTATGTAAATTACTGGAGGCACAGACCATTTCAGAGAGAATGAGAGGGAGAAGGGAAGCGGGAAAGAAAGGACCTGCCGAAGCAATGTCACCAAGACACTGGTCCCCAAGCACCAATTTCTTGCCATCTTTCATCTGCTGAGACAAGCTCACCTCATATTCTATTTGGCTTGCACAATGCAAGAAAGGGTGGGTGGAATGTGTCTGCATGCGTTTCTGTGTAGGGAGGATACAGCCTTTCAAGAGGAACATAAATAAAGGTTTGTGGTTTTTGTTTTGTTTTTTACAAATGGGGAAGACTGTTGGTAAGAAAATGACTGAAACGAACTGGTGAGAAGTTTAAAGAGAGTGAAAGAAACAGCCTCTAAAAAGCCATAATTCAAACGTAGATGGGGTGGGGGAGAGAATCATCTAATCCGGTGTATCCCAATGTGTTTCCTTGTTTTCAGCTGTTGAATCAAATGCACAAAAAGCTGATGCAGGTGTCAATGAGGTGAAAATATAGGCATTCCTAGCTGGAATCATAGCAAGATGTTTTATTTATTTTTTTATTTATTTTATTTTATTTATTTATTTGTCAAGCATGCATATGATAATATATACAAGTATAAATATGATTATTAATACATGAAATAGATATGAATAAAAAGGAACATTAAGACAGGGACGGTAGGCATGTTGGTGCGCTTATGCACACCCCTTAGTCTGGGTTCACATATCACATTAAGCCATAATGTGGTTTGACTTTTATCTTGGCTTAATATGTAAACCCAGGCTCTTGCTTATGGCAAGGAACCCAAATGCTGAAGCCAAATATACTCACCAACAACTCTCATAGCATATACCAGATTTCCTGCCTCACTTGACTTTATTCATATATATATATATATATATATATATATATATATATATATATATATATATATATATATATATATATATATATATATATGGATCTTTGTTGTTCGGTTTTCTCCCGCGTAAGATTCGAAATATCTAGGCAACGTTTCAATGAAGTCTCATTCATCATCTTCAGGCTTCTGTCTCCGGCTCTGTGCTTCTCAGAGTGATACTTGAATCTTACGCTGGAGAAAACCCGAACAACCAAAGATCCACATACAAATACCCACGAGAACCTCAGAAAACATATATATATATATATATATATATATATATATATATATATATATATATATATATATGTGTATGTATATGTATATATATGTATATGTGGATCTTTGGTTGTTCGGGTTTTCTCCCGCGTAAGATTCGAAGTATCTAGGCAACGTTTCGATGAAGTCTCATTCATCATCTTCAGGCTTCTGTCTCCGGCTCTGTGCTTTTCAGAGTAATGTGAGATTGCAGCTGCTTCCTCCTTTTAACTGCCAGTGGGGTGGGACTTGATTGGGTGGGGGCTTGGCTGTGTTCTGATTGGGTGGGGTGTGTTCTCATTGGTAGGGGTTTGGTTGTGTTCTGATTGGTTGGGGGTTAGCCGTGTTCTGATTGGTTGGAGGCGTGTTCTGTTCAGGTGGGGGCTTGGCTGTGCTCCGGTTAGTCTTAGTTGCTGGGGATTTGAGCTGGTGAGTTGTGATCTTGCTGTTTGGCTTCTAGTTCGTGGTCCTGTTGCATCTTCATAGTGGGTGTCGGTTTGCTTCATGTATGGCTCGGAGGGGTTTGAAGTGGGTAGTGATGCAGCTGTAGTGCAGCTTCTGGTCCATGGTCGTGTCTCATCTTCTGAGTGGGTGAGAGTCTGTTTTCTACATGGAAGTGTGGTGGTGGCATCTTGTGTGGCTCTCATGGGTGTGGGTCTGGTGTCCTTCTTCATGTTAGGTACTCGTCTGTTCATGAGGGCGGGTTTCCAAATGGCTGGAAGGCGGGAAGTGTCATCTCGTTTGTTCATGCTGTGTGGGCGTTTTCTATCTCTATGGCTTCTCTGATTATTCTGCTGTTGAAGTGTTCGGTTTTGGCGATAGTTCTGGTGTTTTTAAAATCAATTTCATGTCCTGTGGCTTTGAGGTGTTGGACCAGGGAAGAGGTCGTTTCTTCTTTTTGATTGAGTTCTTATGTTCTTCAATGCGTGCATTTATTCTTCTGTTAGTTTGTCCAATGTATGTGGTAGGGCAGGCAGTGCAGGGGATTTCGTATACTCCTTGGTTTTCTAATTCGATTTTGTCTTTGGGGTTTCTTAGGATGGTGGATATTTTTCTGTTTGTGCAGAATGCTGTTTTGATGTTGTGTTTTTGGAGGATCTTGCTGATTTTGTCTGTAGTGCCTTTTATATATGGGAGGAGGGCTTTGCCGTTTTCTTGTTCTCTGTCTTGGATTTTGGTTGGGGTTTCTTTTTGGATTAGGTGGGTAATCTTCTTTCTTTGGAATCCATTGGCTGTAAGTACGTTGGTGAGAGTGTGTAGTTCGGTTTTTTGGTGTTGTTCATCGGCTAAGCATTTTGTTCTGGAGATGAGTGTCTTGGCTACGGAATTGATCTGTGCTGGGTGGTGGTGTGAGAGTGCATGTAGATAGCGGTTAGTGTGTGTTTTCTTCTGGTAGATGGTGTGTCCTAGGGAGCCATTGGATCTTTTGTATACCAAGACATCTAGGAAGGGAAGTTGGTTGTTGGCTTTCTGTTTCCATGGTGAATTGTATTTTGGGGTGTAGGCTGTTGAGGTGTGTGAGGAAGTTGTTCAGTTTTTCTTTCCCATGTGGCCAGATTATGAAGGTGTCATCTACGTATCTGAGCCAGAGTTTGGGTTTGTGGTCGTATTTTTCTAGAGCTTGTGTTTCAAAGTGTTCCATGTAGAGGTTAGCGATGACAGGTGAGAGGGTGATCCCATGGGTGCTCCTTCTATTTGTTTGTATTTTTGTCCATTGTAGGTGAAGTATGTATTGGATAGGCAGTGGTTGGTTAGATCTAGGATGTGCTTGGGGGGTTGTATTTGTTTTGGATGGCTGTCAAGGCTTCTTTTATTGGCACTTGGGTGAAGAGGATATGACATCGAAGCTTACTAGTAGGTCGCTAGGTTGTAAGTTTTGTTTCTTTATGATCTCGATGAACTGGAATGAGTTTCTTACGTGTGAGTTGATGGATTCTGCATAAGGTTGTAGTTGTTTGGCGAGAAATTTGGCTAGGTTTTGTAGAGGTGAGCCTATGGAGCTGACTATTGGTCTGAGTGGGGTTCCTTCTTTGTGTATTTTGGGGAGACCATAAAGCTTGGGGCATCTGGATGATTTTTCTCTGGGTATGATTCGTTGCTGGATTTCTTCACTGATGGGGAGGCTTTTATTTTGGATTTGGTAGTTTTTTCTAGGTAGGTGGTGGGGTCTGTCTTTAGGAGTTTGTATGTGGGGTCTTGGAGTAGGTTGGTTAGCTTGGTTTGGTAGTCAGATGTGTTCATAACCACTGTCGCATTGCCCTTGTCTGCTGGTAGGATTATTATGCTGGTGTCTTCTTTCAGGTTAAGTAGTGCAGTTTGTTCTTCTTTGGATAAGTTGCTTTTGGGTGGTTTGCTAGTGCAGAGGATGTTGGTGATTTCGAGTCTGATTTTGTTAGCATCATCAGGGTTGGTTTTGGTCAGGCTGGTTTCAACTCCACATATGATGGTTTCTGTGGGGATGTGTTTGGGAGCGACAGCAAAGTTGAATCCTTTGAAAGGACCTTGGTTTCAGCTTCAGTGAGGATCTTGTCTGAGATGTTGTGCAATGTTTGTTTCATGTGTGGCTGTGGGGGAGGGGGAGTTGGTTTCTGGCATTGTTGTAGTTTCCTGAGTTTGTTGGTGTGAGTATCTGTCTTGAGGGTGGTCTGTGTTTCGGCTCTCCAGACAGCAAGTTGTTTGGATTTGTCCCAAAGTAGAGGGTGAATCTTGTTGCTGAGTCTGAGGTGGAGTGTGAGGAGATCTTTGTTGATTTGGTCTAGGAGAAACCTTTTCGTGTGAAGTTCATTTCTAATTAGGGCCAGTTCTGTTCTTTTAAGGATGCGTTTGGTGGCTGCTGTGTTGGTGTGGAATTTCAATTGGAAGCTTGTGGGAATTAAATTTTGATCTCGGCAGTTGCATAGGAATGCAAGGTCACATAAAATGGAGGCTCTTTGGACTTCAAGTTTTTCATAAGTCCTGGTCAGATGGTGGGTTTCCTCCCGTAGAGGTGCAATATTTGTTTTCTGAGGTTCTCATGGTATTTATATGTGGATCTTTGGTTGTTCGGGTTTTCTCCCGCGTAAGATTCGAAGTATCTAGGCAACGTTTCGATGAAGTCTCATTCATCATCTTCAGGCTTCTGTCTCCGGCTCTGTGCTTTTCAGAGTAATGTGAGATTGCAGCTGCTTCCTCCTTTTAACTGCCAGTGGGGTGGGACTTGATTGGGTGGGGGCTTGGCTGTGTTCTGATTGGGTGGGGGTGTGTTCTCATTGGTAGGGGTTTGGTTGTGTTCTGATTGGTTGGGGGTTAGCCGTGTTCTGATTGGTTGGAGGCGTGTTCTGTTCAGGTGGGGGCTTGGCTGTGCTCCGGTTAGTCTTAGTTGCTGGGGGATTTGAGCTGGTGAGTTGTGATCTTGCTGTTTGGCTTCTAGTTCGTGGTCCTGTTGCATCTTCATAGTGGGTGTCGGTTTGCTTCATGTATGGCTCGGAGGGGTTTGAAGTGGGTAGTGATGCAGCTGTAGTGCAGCTTCTGGTCCATGGTCGTGTCTCATCTTCTGAGTGGGTGAGAGTCTGTTTTCTACATGGAAGTGTGGTGGTGGCATCTTGTGTGGCTCTCATGGGTGTGGGTCTGGTGTCCTTCTTCATGTTAGGTACTCGTCTGTTCATGAGGGCGGGTTTCCAAATGGCTGGAAGGCGGGAAGTGTCATCTCGTTTGTTCATGCTGTGTGGACCCACACCCATGAGAGCCACACAAGATGCCACCACCACACTTCCATGTAGAAAACAGACTCTCACCCACTCAGAAGATGAGACACGACCATGGACCAGAAGCTGCACTACAGCTGCATCACTACCCACTTCAAACCCCTCCGAGCCATACATGAAGCAAACCGACACCCACTATGAAGATGCAACAGGACCACGAACTAGAAGCCAAACAGCAAGATCACAACTCACCAGCTCAAATCCCCCAGCAACTAAGACTAACCGGAGCACAGCCAAGCCCCCACCTGAACAGAACACACCTCCAACCAATCAGAACACGGCTAACCCCCCAACCAATCAGAACACAACCAAACCCCTACCAATGAGAACACACCCCACCCAATCAGAACACAGCCAAGCCCCCACCCAATCAAGTCCCCCCCCACTGGCAGTTAAAAGGAGGAAGCAGCTGCAATCTCACATTACTCTGAAAAGCACAGAGCCGGAGACAGAAGCCTGAAGATGATGAATGAGACTTCATCGAAACGTTGCCTAGATACTTGAATCTTACGCGGGAGAAAACCCGAACAACCAAAGATCCACATATAAATACCGCGAGAACCTCAGAAAACAAATATTGCACCTCTACGGGAGGAAACCCACCATCTGACCAGGACTTATGAAAAACTTGAAGTCCAAAGAGCCTCCATTTTATGTGACCTTGCATTCCTATGCAACTGCCGAGATCAAAATTTAATTCCCACAAGCTTCCAATTGAAATTCCACACCAACACAGCAGCCACCAAACGCATCCTTAAAAGAACAGAACTGGCCCTAATTAGAAATGAACTTCACACGAAAAGGTTTCTCCTAGACCAAATCAACAAAGATCTCCTCACACTCCACCTCAGACTCAGCAACAAGATTCACCCTCTACTTTGGGACAAATCCAAACAACTTGCTGTCTGGAGAGCCGAAACACAGACCACCCTCAAGACAGATACTCACACCAACAAACTCAGGAAACTACAACAATGCCAGAAACCAACTCCCCTCCCCCACAGCCACACATGAAACAAACATTGCACAACATCTCAGACAAGATCCTCACTGAAGCTGAAACCAAGGTCCTTTCAAAAGGATTCAACTTTGCTGTCGCTCCCAAACACATCCCCACAGAAACCATCATATGTGGAGTTGAAACCAGCCTGACCAAAACCAACCCTGATGATGCTAACAAAATCAGACTCGAAATCACCAACATCCTCTGCACTAGCAAACCACCCAAAAGCAACTTATCCAAAGAAGAACAAACTGCACTACTTAACCTGAAAGAAGACACCAGCATAATAATCCTACCAGCAGACAAGGGCAATGCGACAGTGGTTATGAACACATCTGACTACCAAACCAAGCTAACCAACCTACTCCAAGACCCCACATACAAACCCTAAAGACAGACCCCACCACCTACCTAGAAAAACTACCAAATCCAAAATAAAAGCCTCCCCATCAGTGAAGAAATCCAGCAACGAATCATACCCAGAGAAAAATCATCCAGATGCCCCAAGCTTTATGGTCTCCCCAAAATACACAAAGAAGGAACCCCACTCAGACCAATAGTCAGCTCCATAGGCTCACCTCTACAAAACCTAGCCAAATTTCTCGCCAAACAACTACAACCTTATGCAGAATCCATCAACTCACACGTAAGAAACTCATTCCAGTTCATCGAGATCATAAAGAAACAAAACTTACAACCTAGCGACCTACTAGTAAGCTTCGATGTCATATCCTCTTCACCCAAGTGCCAATAAAAGAAGCCTTGACAGCCATCCAAAACAAATACAACCCCCAAGCACATCCTAGATCTAACCAACCACTGCCTATCCAATACATACTTCACCTACAATGGACAAAAATACAAACAAATAGAAGGAGCACCCATGGGATCACCCTCTCACCTGTCATCGCTAACCTCTACATGGAACACTTTGAAACACAAGCTCTAGAAAAATACGACCACAAACCCAAACTCTGGCTCAGATACGTAGATGACACCTTCATAATCTGGCCACATGGGAAAGAAAAACTGAACAACTTCCTCACACACCTCAACAGCCTACACCCCAAAATACAATTCACCATGGAAACAGAAGCCAACAACCAACTTCCTTCCTAGATGTCTTGGTATACAAAAGATCCAATGGCTCCCTAGGACACACCATCTACCAGAAGAAAACACACACTAACCGCTATCTACATGCACTCTCACACCACCACCCAGCACAGATCAATTCCGTAGCCAAGACACTCATCTCCAGAACAAAATGCTTAGACGATGAACAACACCAAAAAACCGAACTACACACTCTCACCAACGTACTTACAGCCAATGGATTCCAAAGAAAGAAGATTACCCACCTAATCCAAAAAGAAACCCCAACCAAAATCCAAGACAGAGAACAAGAAAACGGCAAAGCCCTCCTCCCATATATAAAAGGCACTACAGACAAAATCAGCAAGATCCTCCAAAAACACAACATCAAAACAGCATTCTGCACAAACAGAAAAATATCCACCATCCTAAGAAACCCCAAAGACAAAATCGAATTAGAAAACCAAGGAGTATACGAAATCCCTGCACTGCCTGCCCTACCACATACATTGGACAAACTAACAGAAGAATAAATGCACGCATTGAAGAACATAAGAACTCAATCAAAAAGAAGAAACGACCTCTTCCCTGGTCCAACACCTCAAAGCCACAGGACATGAAATTGATTTTAAAAACACCAGAACTATCGCCAAAACCGAACACTTCAACAGCAGAATAATCAGAGAAGCCATAGAGATAGAAAAACGCCCACACAGCATGAACAAACGAGATGACACTTCCCGCCTTCCAGCCATTTGGAAACCCGCCCTCATGAACAGACGAGTACCTAACATGAAGAAGGACACCAGACCCACACCCATGAGAGCCACACAAGATGCCACCACCACACTTCCATGTAGAAAACAGACTCTCACCCACTCAGAAGATGAGACACGACCATGGACCAGAAGCTGCACTACAGCTGCATCACTACCCACTTCAAACCCCTCCGAGCCATACATGAAGCAAACCGACACCCACTATGAAGATGCAACAGGACCACGAACTAGAAGCCAAACAGCAAGATCACAACTCACCAGCTCAAATCCCCAGCAACTAAGACTAACCGGAGCACAGCCAAGCCCCCACCTGAACAGAACACGCCTCCAACCAATCAGAACACGGCTAACCCCCAACCAATCAGAACACAACCAAACCCCTACCAATGAGAACACACCCCCACCCAATCAGAACACAGCCAAGCCCCCACCCAATCAAGTCCCACCCCACTGGCAGTTAAAAGGAGGAAGCAGCTGCAATCTCACATTACTCTGAAAAGCACAGAGCCGGAGACAGAAGCCTGAAGATGATGAATGAGACTTCATCGAAACGTTGCCTAGATACTTGAATCTTACGCGGGAGAAAACCCGAACAACCAAAGATCCACATATAAATACCCCGAGAACCTCAGAAAACAAATATATATATATATATATATATATATATATATATATATATATATATATATATATATATTATATATATATATTATATATATATATATATATATATAATATATATATATATATATATATATATATATATATATATAATATATATATATATATATATATATATATATATATATATATATATATATATATATATATTATAGATAGATAGATATAGATATATATAGATATTATAGATATTATAGAATATATATATATTCAAAAATAATTCATTGTATTAAAAATAAAACAAAATAAAATAGGGAAGTGGAATACCATTCTGCATAATCTTTATTCCCAAGAATGGATGCATTTTTTTTTCTTGGAAAATAAAAATTATAATTGTTTACACTCCATGCTTTGTTTGGAAACATGGACTATCTGAGAAGAAGAAGGACAAATGTACCAGAGGTAATAGAAACTTTCCACGAGAGCAAGCCGGGGATGACAAATTCACATCGTCATGGTAGCATCACATGACATATTGGGACTTTTTTCCCCTTCACTAAACTGGTCATGGGCAGGGCCAGCACATGATGCATCAGGACTGTGGGCTGCGAGTTTGACAATCCTGCACTAGACTATGAAAGACTGGAGAAGATGGAAGATAACTGTCTGGTAAAGCACTGCTCTGATACTTATTGTGTATTTTTTTTATTGAACAAGCCACCCAGAGCCCAAAAATTCCAAATGTGTCTTCCAGTCCTAAAAAGTTGGGTACCTTTCTTTTAAAAAATCAGCATTATGAATGAAATAAACTAATATAGATTGTTCAGTAAATGATGGTTAGCTGTGTATAGTCTGGAAGATAACTTTTTCAATGCCACTTCCCAAACATTCCATTTCTTGATATAAAATTGAAAATGAAAGTCAAGAATGGGACCTGTCAAGGATTACATCTGGGACATCACCTGTGTGAAGCATACATTCTACCACAGAGTTACAGTCATTCCTCAAAGACATCATTTTGTTCTCCAACAAGTCATAGTGAATACAGACCTTTGTTTATCATAATTTTGGAAGGAGAGTTTTTTTTTTTAGCTTATAGAAAGTCAAGTCTATTACTTAACTAACAACTTGTAACTGGACCACGCTGTGTTATTTTCAGTTGTTTTATCCAAAATGGAGATAGTACTGCAAACTCACCTCACTAGTTGATTATGGGGATCTCTTGAGTTAGCGAAGGGATCACTTGTGCCAGTGAGCTCAGTTGGTATCACATGATCTTCCTCTGAGAGCAATTAATGAGAAAGTTCTCCAGATGACACCTTGAATAGTCAATGACAGAGCAAAAAGAACTGAGCTTAAAAAGAAAAAAATAGTCTGACCTGGTAATAGACAGTTTTCTATGTTCCTGTTTTAGAACACTTTCCAATTCCTCCTGCTTAAAATATGATTAACATGTCAACTGCTTTCAAACCAATTATTACATATCATCCACTGGATTTTACCTGTCAACCACCTTTGCTCTTCTTTAATTCTGTGCCTAGTTTTTATTCAAAAATGTTATTTGGCTAGAGGGAAAACTCCCCACCTATTGCCACCCTTCACCTTAGTGCTTTATGAGTGAAAAGAACATCCTAATATTAATATTTTCTCAATAAGGTGATAAGGAGCTGATTTTAGAATGAAGTCCAAATTGTCTGGAGATATGAATAGATTTACATTAGTAGAGGACAAGTAGATTTACTTTGACCCTTTAGCAAGGCCTTCAACCTGTATTTGGTGGTGTGGGGGGGAAACATAACAATCTACTCTCTAGTACATATTTTTGATGCTGTGAAGATTTCTGCAGGCAACTTGTTTTAGTATTGTAAATACTTAACCAGTAATTAGCTATTGGGATCTTTTTTAAGATTCAGCTCTGTTATGGGAAAATTGCATTTTCTCCAAATATCCAAAGTATAATATGATAGGATGGAGAAAGTCAAATCCATATTTCTGGCTAAGTGTTTCTTTGAAATCCTCAGCTGGTGGATACAGTGGGTAAGTTTGCGTAGCAGTAATAATAGCAAGCAAAAGCAACAGCAATACTCTAATTATTTCTATGATTCTAAGCCCCACTTTTTACACTTTCCATAAGTTTTTCAAGGTATTATCCCTTTGGAGAATTATTGGAAATTTAAGTAGCATCTTCAGTAGCACCTTTCAGCTTATCAAAATCTTAAACAAATATGCTGGGAGACCAGAATACGAGAAACCAACAGTAGTTTGATAATAGTAAAGCATGGTGAAAAACTTGGTGCTTTGCAAAGCTTGGTGTAGAAACTAATGTTGCAAGTAACATCAGTAATGGTTCTTAATTTAGTCCATTAAATATATGATTTGAGTCAAACATTACATTAATATTGTATTTATTTCAAATGAAACAGAAATAATGGTTCAATGATACTGCAATGAAAGGATCCCAACAAAGATCATCAAATGTCTTTGAGGAGTTATTTGGCAGTGGCCTTGTGTTCCATGATTTCTCAGTGGCTTTCAATACTGTTGTCCATGGTTTCCTTCTGGATCAGTTCTGGAGGTTGGGAGCTAGTGACATGGTTTTATAATGATTCTCCTTTCAAAGAGCGGGTTCCAGTTGAAGTCATAGGAGAAAGAAGCCACTCTCTTGGCCTCTTTTATGGGTTACTACAGAGCTCTACACTCTCTCCCCTCTATTCAACCACTGGATGAAGTTATTCACAGGGTTGGGATGTGGTGTTGTCAATACACTGATGATAAACAATTGTGTCTGTGGATGTCAGGCCAGTCAAGTGAGTCTGCTGAAGTTCTGTTCCATTAAATGGAAGCTGTGCAGGACAGGATGAAGAAAACATTCTCTCATTCATTCCTACCAAGAACAAATGGTTGTGGATATACAGACCACCTGGATGTGGGAATACTCCGTCTTTAACCTTGGATGGGGTTCCACTTCCTTGGCCAGGAAGCTCTTTCCAGAATTCCATCTGGTTTGGCAACTGTGCCTTTTCCTGATTCAGAAGTCCTTCAGACAATCTCTGATGTCCTAATCACCTTATAATCTGACTACCGAAATATGGAAACTGGAAACTTCAACTGGAAAGCACAACATGGGTGGTTATGGACATGCCTTAAAATAACTATGAGTCATCTCTGCTTTGCAAGCTCCACTGATTACCAGTGTGCTTCCAGGTGCAATTGAAGACAACCTACAAGACTATACATTGCATTGTGCCTAATTATTTGAGGGATCACTTATCTTTCATGTGTTTGTTCAGGGTTAAAATACTTCAGGTCTTTTCAATTGAACAATATAGCCCTATAGGGACCCAGGAAGCCTGCCTTCTGTGACATAACACCTGACCTCTGGAATATGCCCGCTAATAGTTATATGCTCCAACACTGATAATATTCCAGAAATGCATGGGGGGAGGGAGAGAGGGAGAGAGGGAGCAGGAGGGAGAGGAAGAGGAGGAGAGAGAGAGAGATTTGTGTGTTGGCATATGTGTATGTGTATGTACAGTATATGGTCTCTAACCATTTTAGTGACCCACAGACCCACTGGAAATATTAAGCATGTCCCAGAAAGTTGCTCAATTACTTTAAATAACAAGAGCCATATGTAATTCTTTCCTTCCAAATCTGTCTTCTAGTGTTCACAGTTTGGATCAAAATTAATACCATTTTTATGCTATTTAAAATAGTGCTTCATTTTTGAGAACAATGCTCTCCTTTTATAAGATTTTCCAAAGAAGATGCCATACTTCCCCCACTCAAATGGTGGGATTAAAAAAAGGAAAGAAAAAAACTTTGCAAAATAAAGGTAGTTAAGAGGAAGATAGTTGAAGTACTTGAATAAATTAACTTGCTATCTATTTTTTTAAAAAAAAATTCAATGCTCAAAACTCCCAAATTCTTTTCTATCTGAAGTGGTTATATAAAAATTTGACAGCTCTTACAATTTTAAATTGCCAGGCACTGCGTATGCCCAGAACTTTGATCACTTCCAAATTCAAGAGCTTATAAAAATTTGAGGCACTCCAATAATTCCAAATTGGAGTGCACTGTGTAGAATAATTCAAAATTATTGGACAACTCCATTTTCTAAAGGGAAAATTCCCTTCCATTTGCAAGTGAGTCAAGTTGCATTCTCTGACACTAGCCTGACACTATCCGGTGGTGGGATTCATCTATCCAGTGGTGGGATTCAAATATTGTTGCCACCGGTTTGGTGGGCGTGGCTTGGTGGGTACACTTTGTGCACATGCACACACTTTGCATGCACGCGCATGCCAAATGCGCACTTTGCACAGGTGCAGAGGCATTTGCACAGGTAGGTGCAGAGATGTTCTAACTCGCCTCCTGCAAGCCTGCATGATCCCAATTGCTTCAGCAGCTGCCACACAGCACTATTCTGTGCTGCACAAAGTAGCTGCACTTCAAATTCGGTGGATAAAGGTGAGTATGGGAGCTCGGCGGGAGGGTGGGCCCTACAGCAGAGCCATCAGAGCAGGGGAGAGAAC
Source organism: Pseudonaja textilis (assembly GCF_049901715.1). Taxonomy (NCBI): domain Eukaryota; kingdom Metazoa; phylum Chordata; class Lepidosauria; order Squamata; family Elapidae; genus Pseudonaja; species Pseudonaja textilis. Next base: position 30,735,434 of record NC_141990.1, on the reverse strand, counting down.
CAGTTCAGTCTCTGTTGCTCATTGCTCCTACCGGCTCTCCAGAACCAGGCAGAACCAGTCGAATACCACCACTGCATCTATTTATCTATCTATCTATCTATCTATCTATCTATCTATCTATCTATCTATCTATCTATCTATCTATCTATCTATCTATCTATCTATCTATCTATCTATACATCCATCCATCCATCTATCCATTCATCGATCCATCTATCTATCATCTATCTATCTATCTATCTATCTATCTATCTATCTATCTATAGCACAGTCAAACAGAATAAACATAAACAAAAATCATAGGTATTCTATAATCATCTGATCCCAGGTTTGTAATGGTTTTTAGAAAGTCATAAATGTTGGACTACTGTGAATCTCTGGGAGATATCATTCATTTTTTAAAAAAAGATGTACATGCACTAGGAAAATTATTTGCAACAGTAGAAAAGCTAATTAAAGACAAAAAAAATATTATGTGAAATATTGTGTGAAAAATATTTCTATGTGAAATAGGAAATATAGGAATTTCAAACAGATTCATAAATTGATCCAAAAATAAATGAATAAGAAAGTGATCAAAATTTAAACAGATGGACTTAGCAACCTTTAGGAGGCTCCCAGTCTTAGCAAGCAGCATGCCTTCATGCTGTTGTCCCACAATTAAGTAATCCAAAACAAAATAATATAAAATCTGGATAATACAAACAAATCTGGAAAGACAAAACAAAGCAAGAACATATACACAGTAAGACATTATCAGATGTTGATTTTTTTCAAAAAGTAAAATTTTCCTAGAGCAGCTCTTGTTTTACAGTCATGACCCCAAATACAGTTTTTCTCAAAATCTGCCAATGTATATATTTTAATGAACTTTGTATGTATTTTCTTGTTCATATGCTTCATACACAAAGAAAATGCTCTTGGGTTTTTTCTCTGGAGACAAAGAATAGCTGATTATCCAATGAAGTCAGTTGAGATATGACAGAGATTGGTGTGCAAGGTCTCACAAATCTACTTCCAAAATAATTCATTGTGGATTGCTGTTACATCTCTAGTCAGTAACAAATGTCTGATGACTGCATAAGGTGGCTTGAACAAAACTACCAGTTCAAATGGAAGTAGACAATCCTTGAAACGCTCCATGTCCCCTGGATTTGAATTTAGAAATATACTGCATGCATATATGGAGAGAGACATTAGATTTTCATGACTAATATTCTCCAATCTCCTCCATAAGGACTGAAAAACCTGAATTTTCAGCTTGATATACACTGCCTCCAATTGGAATGACATCTTACTCCCAGGTTCTTTCTCCTACATACACAGATTTAAAATGAAATCGTAGAGCTGAATTAAAGTTTTAGAAAAATAAATCGAGCATTAAATGAACACTACTCACTTTTAACCTCTGGCAAGATCCAAATGGTATTGCAAAACAGAATGGCTGAACTCTAAAAAGGAAAACAATGTACCTTTTCCTTACTCAGTTTTTGGATGCTTTGAAATTTCTAGATCCTAAATAAATGAAGGATGACATATTGGAAAAAGATAATTCTTTGTCCATGTTTTGATACATACTATGCATAGCTTCAGAAAGATATAGAGCCAACTATATACAAAATGCAGCATTATTTTTAGAGGGAAATTATTGGCACCATGGGATACAAAACAGACAACCAAATGGATATAATAACATTTTCCACGCAATTTTGATAATATCTCTCTAATGCAAAAAAAAATGTGGACTAGGGAATATTTTACTCATTTTATTCTCTTATATAATATTTCATTCACTCTAAAAAAAAATCAGTGTATTTTTCGTTTATGTATAAAACAGGCATTGTTTTTCAATACACTATTGTCACTTCTACTAAGATAACTATTATTAGTATTTTTACTACCAGGCAGCTACTAGTTGTTGGTTTGGGTTTGATTAATAATATTATTGCCACTGATGTTATCAATATTGCTGCATTTTTGAGACTGTTAGTTCTACTTCTAATATAACAACTATTGCTGATTCTCACGTTACTTCATTACTTACGATGCTTTGATGCTACTATTTTTTAAATATTAAAAAATGTGTTCTTATGTTTTGATCAAAGCTAGCCATTAGAGGAGTTTTTCCTGTAAAACATGTATATCCTGATTTATTCTGGAGCACAAAAACATGTATTTTATGCATGCAGATAGATGGATGAGTGGATGAGTGGTTGGATGGATGGATGGATGAAAGGATGGACAGATGGCAGGTGGTCAGATGGATGGATTTCTACTGGCCTTCCTCAGAATTGGTGAGTGCACCAACTGTAAAATACAGTTTATGATTATGAAAAACATACATAATTGTTATTCCTGGGATACCATAAACATGCTGATTGCCTGCTATTTGTGGCTTGTTATGCTTTTCTAATGGGACCACAATGCCAAATGATCATCTTACTCTGGTGCCTCAGACAACAGAACCATCACCCTTTCCTGCCAGGAGGAGATGAGATTGCTTTTGAACAGAATTAGTAAAAGCATATTCAAGGTCCCAAAGTATTGATAAGTGACAATTTTCAAAAGCACCTAGCAAAAAATGAACCTAGCAAAAAATGGCTTGTGATGTATAAAACAGAGAAGTAAAAAAGCTTAACACAAAGAAAGGGAAAAATCTGGAAAATCTGGTGTGCAAGATTTCCAACCTGCTCTCCTTTTCTCAATACAGTGGTTAAAGCTACCCATTGGCTGTAAATGGCCCTCAGAGAACTGAGAAGCTAAATACCATTACAAGTTGCATGGATGTTCTAAGCCAGGGGTGTCAAACTCATGTTGTCATGGTGGTATTACATGATGTATTGGGACTTTTTCCTCCTTTGTTAAACCAGGCATGGGCATGGCCAGCACGTGATGCATCCAGCTGGCGGGCTGCAAGTTTTACACCCCTGTTCTAAGCTGTTCAATAAAGCTGCTTCTATTCTCATTAAAGCAACCTTTGTTTGGAGTTCCACTTCTATCTTGTTTTCCAATGGCCAAGGCACCAGACACAGAGTAGTAACATAATAACATAATTGATTGTTGGGTTTTTTTTTCTTATTGATGTTTTGGGGAAAGTCATACATTTTTTTCATATTTTTAGAGGTTTATGGCCCTCTTTATTTGCCTCAAGAATCATCTGAAAAATGCCATTTTACTTGGAGAATTGCTGATAAATTTTGCCACTGAAATCTTCTGTGGCTGATACTGAAGATTGGAGATTCATATGTGAAACCTACATTGCAACCTTCTTTTGTAGAAAGTGTATACTATTGAATTCATGCAAAATGTTGGGAAACTATGATAGAAATAAGCTATTGCCTTCAAGTCCTGCTTATTGACTTTTCAAGACTACATAGTTTAGAGGACTACTTCTATATAAACTGTGCAATACTCTGTATATGTTGAAAATGCCTTAGAAACTCCGAGTGGTTTAAAATATGAGACCCCAAATTTTGGTTCAGATGGTCTTTTGGAAATGTATCATCAAAGTGCTTCTTAAAGAGCTTCATTGGTTGTTGATTGGCTCTGAAGCAAAATATTCTGTTGTAGTTCAAATGTCAAATGCAGAGTAGGTCACACATCAGTTCAGAGAACAGAAATGAAACAAAGAACAGTCTTCCAAGAAGCATAATGTCAGAGGCTCTCTAAAAACAGAGAGAAGAAGGTGGGCAATTAGAGAGCTGAAATCAATGTTGTTCTACTGTTGGCTTGCTTCCAAGTTTAGGTTATTATGCTCCAGCCTCCAAATATCCATCCAACACTACTTATTACTTTTTATCATGTGTTAATAGGGAGAGGCAATCCTCAGAAATAGAACCATTAATCTAGGTAGGCTTATTAATAACAGGAAGACTCCAGTTAAGTTTTAAATACTTGTTTTATTTTTATTTATTGATTTAATAGATTTGAATGGCTACCCATCTTATGCATGTGAACTGTGAGTAGCTACGAAAATCATAATAAAAACATAATAAAACAGTAAAACCAATATACAAAAAAAAATGAATTCAACAAATCCTGGTGACCCAATCTTCATCTTCAACCAATCCACAATTGTAGCCATTGAACTCCAGCCTTATCTCTCAACACCTCAAGAAAAAGTCAGATTTTCAGGGCTTTCTAGAAGATTAGGAGAGTGGGACTTCCTAAGGGAAGCTGCTCCACAGGGAAGTCTGCCACTATGGAAAAGGTATGCTAAGTGGCAAGTTTTAAGGGGAGAGACCTAGAGTGTACTCATTCTATCGAACCTGATGGAACAGATAGATATCCTCAGGAAGAAGGTACCATCATGCAAGATGGTAATCAGCTCTTATATCTGGAGAAAAACTGGAACCCAGTGCAAATAATACAGCAATAATATAATATGAGCAAACTGAGAGGTGCCCAAAACTGCATATGTTGCCACATTCTGGACCAGCTGTAATTTCCATACAGTCTTCAGCAGTAACCCCATGTAGAATACATTACAGTAGTTCAGTTGGGAAGTAAACAAAATTTAGGTGAATGCAAGCAAGATTTCTTAGATCAACAATGGGCACAATTGGTACACAAGATAAATCTGTACAAAGTTGACTGGAGCCAGGCATGGAGGAAGGAAGAAAACCAGGGAGAAACCATGGCTTTCACTCCCAACCTCCAAGCCATCCCAAAAAGATATCTTAGTCAGCTAGCATCTAGTATCTGAATAGCAGACTAAGCAGAATTCGTAATCCTACCAGCAATGAGATACGTATTGTTTATTTAAAGTAATCATTTCTAACTTTATATCCATGCATTTGAATTCGGAATATACTTTATGCAATCTATGGCACCTGTTGCATTCCTGCTTCTCCAAAACCACCACTGCTACAGAGGGATCATCTTTATTTAACAGAATTTCCAGCTAAGAACATTATGAAGATATCAGTGCAAAACTATCATTAGGCAAACAGCAGATAATATTTGTATATCTAGGGTTGGTACACCAATTTGAGCAATCACAATTTCTTTCAAGCAAGTTCTGAAGTGATTCAGTGAGGACTTCATTTCCATTTAATGTAGAATTACCAAATTGACACAGACAGTTTGCACTTTATGATATGCATGATTGATGGCTTTATTATTGTGCCAGAATTCTGTATTGTTTAATAGACAGCTTTCAATACTGATGTTTTATCCAGGATCATTACTACATAGATAGCTGTCTTATACCATTATACTATTGGTCCATTTAGCTCTGTACTCTCTATTCTAGCAATGAGGCTATGAGGCACCCATAGCCTTCAAAGAGCTTCTCTGCAGCTTTTCACGGATCCCTGCCTACCACAATCCCACCCACTGTCAATTCACTATCTGCTTTCCCATCTTGTAGGTTTACCTTGCATGAATTTGAACACTGCCTCCAAAGTAAATGAACAAATTTCCCTTTGGTATAAGTTTTGCTACCTGTAGACTGGATCTTGGACTACTTGGTTGGCAAAGGCTTCTAGGGAGGTAACCAGGTGCTAGGTCAGGGCAATGCTGAACACATCCTTGCAAGGGGTATGTTGCCACCCACCTTCAAGGAGATAGTGGTGTAACCCTTAATAAATCCATTGTTTGAATCAAAAAGTTTGAATAATTATTAATCAATGTCCAATCTTCCCTTCCATGAGAAGGTGGCGGTGTTGCACATACATGTTATTTTAAGAGGCACAGTGACTCAATAGCTTAATGATGCTGGAAATGGTCTCTGCTCCACAGTTCGAGTCCTAGCACTGTATGGTGGGGTGAGTTCCCATCACTCGCCTCAGCTTCTGTTGACTTGACAGTTTGAAAGCATGTTCTATGTGAGTAGATAAATCAGATACAATTTTGATGGGAAGACAAGTTGATCCTCTGTTCAGGCAGTCTGATTCCTGCTGGCTCTGAACCTTCCCAGTTGTGGCACTCATTTATGAAGTGTCTCCAGGAAGGAAGGAAGCCTAGGATGATATTGTAGGAAGAACTCATCTCTCTTTCTGGTGCAAAGTCAGCTCAACTTCCTGTGGCACATCATAGAAAGCACATGAGCATCATAGGAAGCACATAGAGTTGATACATTAGCAGCCAAATACTATTCTGCAATAGCATTGTGGCCTCCAGGCTAATGTAACAAGGTCATATGCTAGTAATAACAATAACAATAACAACAACAATAGCAATAACAATGAAATGTTTTGTTTCTTCTATGCTGTTTTTAATTCAACTTTCAGGCATTAGAATGTGTGTTCAGAACTATTCATGATTGGAGAGGTCAATAAGCTCACTAAAATAATAAACAAACAAACGTTTTTTCAATGGCTGCCTCACTGCCACACCCAGGAAATCTATTACCTGGCTCCTTCTATCTACTGCTTAGATGATATTTTCAAGCATACCATAAGCAAGTTGTTAAAGCTAAGAAGAGAGATGATTAAAATATACTTTGCTTAGGGAAAAAAATCTACCACAGTTTTAGTCACATGGCAAGGGAGATGTCACCATTTAATAAACTGACAAAATCTATCTATCACCTATGCATGAACACCAAACGGTTATAGAAAGGTTAACAGGAATTGATGGCATCCAGGCATTCATTTTGCACTGAATCTGAGTCTTTGGTGATTGAAATAGACAAAGATGAATAGGGTTATCTTGTTGAAGAGGCTTTGTTAATTACTGGCACTTGTCATTTCTCCGTAGCTTTATCTAAGTCATGGAAGGCTAACTAGCTCTTTTTCCCCAGTGAGCATTGTTTCTTCAGTGAATACAGCACCGAGGTGGCATCTTTTATTTTATTTATTTATTATATTAGTTTTGTTTTGGATTTTTTTCCTTTTCTACCAGAAATACATCTCATTAAGAACAAGCTCATAAATGAATGGCTCCTAATATTTTTCTCTGTTATTTAAAGCGTTATTAACACCAATCCTTTAATCAAAAAGAGTTCCAGAGCAGCATGTGTAAGTTTGATTTTTTTAAAAAATCAGCTCTTTGTTCCAAATTTCCATGACACAAAAAGAAAAACAGTAAAGGAAAATAAATGTTTCCAGAATCTGCCTGGTTTGTTAAGTGATATCTCTGACGTACAGGTGACCTTAACTTTTTTAATAAAAATACAGTGTTGTAAATAAAAGAAAGTAGAATCAGAAACCAAGGTGACTTCAAGTTGTAGATTAAAAGCAGCCTTATGAGTAAACTCCCTAACAACTCCTCACATAGATTTGATTCCTGGCCTAAGAACCACAATGTGGTAAGGTCCCACATCCCACTGCTTTTCAATATCTGTTCTGACAATGCATGAATGTCCAAAATTCTCACCTCATCCCATGCATGCCAACGAAAGTAGTACACTCACGTGGATGCCACTGTCATTTAGACAAAACACACACTGCTCTTTATTTACTAGTTGGAACAGATCCTTCTTGAGGAGGGTTACCGGGTATCTGAATAGGCAAAGGAAGCATGAACAATCGGAAATGAGGGGACGGCAAGGAGGATATGCTAACATTTAACTTTCATCCACAACTAAAATTACAGCCAAAAAATGCACAAAGTTTTACTTAGACATATTTCTATAAGAAATGACTTTGTCCAGCACCAGAAACACTGCTTTTTAGTCAAAATATTTTCTCAACAAATCTTTTATTTTCAAAAGCACACCTAGAAATAATATAAAATCATTGAGAATGCACTTTTGAAATTTCACCATAGAAATGTATGATGAACCATATAATCTCTAGATTACAGTGATCATATATTTGAAGGGGATGAATCGAAGCCAATTGCTGGAATCAGAAGAGAAATCAAGTAATGTAAATCTAAGCTTTTGAGTCTGTCTATGGACAAGGAAAAGAAAGAAGCCTACAATTTACAAGGTCACAATACACAAAAGTCTGAACTGTCACCGTTAATGAAATAGTTCTGAAATCCTCTGTAAAATACTCTAAAAGGTAGACAATATTTGATCTTAAGGTCAGGAAGACAAAAAGGATGACAGATCTTTCTTTTGTCAAACATCTGATAATCTTATTCCTGAGGATATAAACTCATGAAGAAGGTTTCTTTGGATTTAAGAGACTCTATAACTTCTATAGTGGAGCTACCATTTTCTTATACCTTCTTTCATCCTGCTATGGTTTTGGTTCCCAAATCCAGGAAGGTTGTAAATGCTAGGGTAGTTCCTGTAACTATATATTGCGTCATTTTCTATTTGAAGCAGATCCATGCTGAAATATTTTCAGGCACACTGAAGGCATTTTTCTATACAAAATGGCTTGTCTATGATCAAGTTTGTTTAAAGCAACTCAGTTTATGTAACTGTTCAGATGCCACAATTTCAGGTCACTTACAGCTACCATCCACACTTGCTGTCAAACACTTCACAATCCTTTCCCATTCCAGAGCTACCTATTTTCTACAAGAATTTCAAGACATTCAACATTTCCTTAAGGGTCAGCTGGCTCAGTGTGAAGGCGAAAAGGAAGTGCAAACAAGAGATTTACAAAGGAACTCAACTGAGGAAAGGGAAGAAGAAAAGGAGAGGAATAGTCAAGAAAAATATTGTCTGCTGCAGACTTGTTCTGTGTGCAGTTGATGATGTCTCTCATGAGATCTTAGTAGAAAAGATGACAAAATGGAATCTGAACTACATTATCATTAAAATTAATACTGAATTTATTGAGTAATAGCACACAGTGGGACTCAGTGGCTTCACATTAAGGTGGAAGAAGTGGCAAGTGGCACGCGCCAGGGTTCTATTCTAGGTACTGTTTTGGTCAACATATTTATAACATGTTTTTCAGAACACAGGACAGGCAACAAGGGACTTAAATTTCAAGGAAGAAGATTCAGGCTGGACATTAATGGCAAGAGCTGTTTAACAGTAGAACAGATTGGAGACTTGGAGAATGATCTTTTGCTGGAGGACAAAAGCAGAAGCAGAATGGCTTTCTGTGAGCGATGCTGTTACAGTGGGTTCCTATAATGGATGAAGGGTTGGACTGATGATCTCCAAGGAGGGCAGAATTTGCATCATATTATTATGACCCAGGTTTTATTGCCTTTTGCTGCTCTCCCAGTTACCTTGTTTTGGGGAACTGAGCAGTTTGCCCACTGAAGATATTTGCACTCAGATACATCATACAAAGGAATAAACATGAAGGTAGAGTGGACAAAGCAAAGCCAAGAAACATTAAACTTCTTTATTCCCCAATGTCCTGGCACTTTTGCATGGGAAATAACAAGTAAATAGCTCTTTTATTAGGCTCTACTTCTAGCAATTTTAATTACACTAGAAGTATTTCTTGTAAAATAGTAGAAATTCAAGGGTGGCAACTAATTGCTGGAAGGAAAAAGGGAATATTTCAACAGATCTTTTTGAATATACCCAACATGAGAGATACATTTTATGCAGACAGGCTACATTAGCACTGTACAATAAGATGATCTTTAATGTACTTATCTTAGCAATATGGGTAATAGGAACTTTCAGGAACACTTTACTTTAAATGTCCTCTGAGAAATGCTAATTTGCAATGAAACACCTATGGAGCTTTATATGACACCAACATGAATACCTGATGAATTTATTTTGATCAATTCTATTATGGCATACACGATGGGAATTTGCAGTGATCGTTCTCTTAAAATATTATTAACTTTCTTATTAATGCTACATATGGTAGGAGAAAGCTAAGCAGAAGTTAACAGAACTGGGCTAAGTGATCTTTCTCATTTGCCAGGCTCATTAGAATGTTAACTAGTTCAGTGCTTGTAGAAGTTTATTTGATGTTTGGGCTGATTGACTACAGAGTTGACACAAACATAGTGGGAAGTGGAAAACACCAGCAGGAGAAACTATTACCGTATGGCTTTTATACCACCTGATCTCTCATGGCTTCTTTGAAAAGTATAGATTATGTACTTTCTTGGATCATATAACATGCTGGGACATAAATGAAACATGTGGACTCACTATCCTTCAAGATTCTGATTCCTACTAATTAATGAACCCTCACATTCATGGGGGCAGAAGTATCAAGATGGCTGCTGCATCAGCACAAAATCCTACTCCATAAAAATAAAAATTAGCACTAAAACAGTATAATCAATCTCTAATAATACAGAATTTGGTTTTCAGTACAGGAAATGTACATCTTGGACCTAGCAAATGTACATGTAAATTACAGTGCATTAATGCAATGTGTTTCCCATCTCTTGTGACCTTATCATACCAACACATATTGGTCAATTTGTTTAAATTATTCTTGCTCTAAAGCAGAAGTCTCCAAACTTGGCAATGTTAAGACTTGTGGACTTCAACTCTCAGAATTCTCCAGCCTGGCTGGAGAATTCTGAGAGTTGAAGTCCACAAGTCTTAACATTGCCAAGTTTGGGACTCCTGTTCTACAGTGAATCCTACCAAAGCTTCCATAAGATTAAAGCTACCTGGGGAGAAAGACCTTAGGAGATTTTTATTAAAACAAAGATCTCCCATTTCTTATGATACTGAAGAGCAGACATCTTGCTTGCAGTCAGTGTCTGTCACCCCTTAAGGTAGATATAGCCAGGAAACAGGAGTCACTGGAAATCTTGGAAAATACTTTTATGTGCTTAGGGTGTTGCAACGGAATCTTGAAAGCTTGTCAAAGGTCCCACTAGTTTAACTTATACTTAACTCCATCAAGACCAAACTGCTCCTCACACTTTCTACTTTCTCTACACTGAAATCTTTTCTTTATAATGTCTCCATATTCACCTGACATTCTACCATAGTGCAAGAAAAACCATAGTCAAATCATTTATATGCCCTCTCCATTTCTTGGCACTGAGTATTAGTGGAAGAGCACTTAATGAGTGATATGGGTAAAAATTAGGGATGCTACAAATCACAGCAGCATCTCAGTTTCCATTGATGAAATGTGCATTCCTTGGCAATGGCTCCTGTCACTTTCAGCTGCCCTTCGAAACATCTAGCCTTGCTATTTTGTTCTAAAAAGAAAATAAGCTTCTATTTTAAATCTCCTAGATTTTAGCCTTTTAAATACTGTGACTCCAAATTAACTTAGTTTTGGTTAATGACTGGGAGTAAATTAGATGAATTACCACACCTTAAGTTGACAAATCATGACTAATGCAAAATTACTCTTTCACATGACCAGCTGTGTGGCTGATCCAAACTGGCCCTTCTGTTTTGTCTGTGAGTAGAGATCCTTCCTTCCTTCCTTCCTTCCTTCCTTCCTTCCTTCCTTCCTTCCTTCCTTCCTTCCTTCCTTCCTCCCTTCCTCCCTTCCTTCCTTCCTTCCATCCATCCATAAACTAACATGTAAATCTTGCATATATAATGCCCCTCTGCCACTATTAAATGTAGAGTAGAGTAGAATACACACTTGTAATGGGGAAGGGAGTAAATCTTATTGCACAGAGAGTGTGGAAAGGAGATTTGCTTAGTTACTGAGTTAAAATGAATAATTCCTCACTAATTTATATGCCAATGGAACCGGCTTTTTGGCAAGCCCACAATTAATGTGTATGCCAAATGGGGTTGCAGCTTTGTTTCATCTAGGGAGACACGCAGCCGAACAAAACTCCCCCACCCAGTTGAAAATGTGTATGCCTGTTTCACAACTTCCAAGGAGTCGTTGGCACTTCTGGGCCACCATTCACTCTATCATTATGATGCATTATACTGTGTAATGATGTAATATGCTGGAAGGCTGAGAGCGAAAGCTTCTTGCCAAAAATAATAACACCAAAAGCGCACAATTATTTTCATCTGTGAAAGCCTCTTGCGCTATCATCTCATACCACTGTGGCCCAAAGAGAAAGCTGCTATAATGGCAAGGCTCTTTATGTTTGTGAAGATCAAGGATGAGGAGGAAGAGGAGGAGGAAGATCAGGATGCCAGCTAGCCAGCCAAACTGAGCTGGAACTTTCTTAAGAAGCAAAAAATATATATCTTATTTTAACACAACAAATTGGAATGAATATATATATGTATGTATGTATGTATGTATGTATGTATGTATGTATGTATGTATGTATGTATATATAATTTGCCATTGCAAACATTATTTTGAAACGTCCACAACAAGAGCAAAAATGAAGTCTGCAACCAAATATTGTAGTGTGGTGTCCACAGGCCCTACAAGACTAATGTTATCTCTGGATTTTATGTAAATCTGAAGGAGGCTGTACTTTCAGAGAAAGAGCAGGTTTCCCAGTTGGGGAGTGATTCTAGACCCACAGCTATCAGTATCAGTTCAATTCAAACCTTTATTGTCAGAGTACAACATGTGTACAATGAGATTGGCTGAGCCTCCCTCAGGTATAGTGAGAAGCATTTACACAATTGCAAATAACGTAAGACATGTGTTATCTATAGCCTATTTCAATTAGTACACTTTATCTGGGGCGATCCTTGAAAACATTGGTACAAAATGGGGCAGGCAGATACACCACTGATTGGTCCAGTGTGCAGTTATATGATGACTGTACTAACACAACTGCTCTCATTCACAGTTGTCTACCTGGCATAAATTAAAGATGTTGGTATTGACTTTGAAAACCTTAAATAGCTTTTAGCCTTTCTCAGCTGCAATTCCGTGTTCTATTAGGGTTCCATGAGAGGTCAGGATTAAAAAAAACATTTTTGTTTTAAATTTTGCATGACGCACAATACTAACATTCACTGTAGAGAAAATTATGGGGCACTGTAGTGCCACAGTTTGGCTACTAGCCTGCCACTTTGCTGTTGTTTGTAAAATATGGATTGTGCAGGTTAAAAATGAAGTCTATTGTGAAGTGTTTGTATTTTTTTACCATTTTTAAGCAGGGTTTCCCTGAGACCTTGAACATTATTTTAAAGGTTCCTTCCAAAGGCTGGCTTGGGAAGTGCTTATCTGGAAGACTGACTTGCCAAATTACTTTAATCAGCAGGAAAACTCCTTTTGAAGATGCTTTCATAGTTTGACTATAAAATATGAGGAAGGGGGGCCTTTCTCTGCATGATTCCTACACTAGGAGACACATTTGGCTGCACTTTGTTCTGTCTTGGAAGAAAATTAAAAACCAGACATCTAGTATCAAGATGACCACAATTGTGTGAGTGAAGCCCTGCCCTTGCTATGTGTATGCCATGCAGCAGGTGGAGTTTCAATCTCATGATCATGGCTATCATCCTGACATTTTAAACTTCCTGTAAATGCTCCCATACCTGCTCCATCCTTACTACTCTCGATGGATTCCTCCTTTCCAAAGTCATTTCATTTTATGATGATCTGCTGTGCATTTTGCCAGCTCCAGAATAACAGAAGAATATGAGGTCCATCTAATGTATGCTGCCTTGCACTGAGGAAACATTGCTTCCTTCAGTTTTTATTTTATTCATCTGTCTAGTCTATAGGCTGGTAATCCTTCATCTAATTATTCTCATCCTAGTAGTCCCTCATCCAATTATTAATCAGGTTTGACTCACTTTAGCTTTTTCCATATTGACCAATATGAAAATCATATAATTAAATTATTAAACTGAAAAGGGAACTGTCTCTGTCTGTAAGCAGTCTGTAGTTTAAATCAGTTTTTGGCAACTTTAAGACAGGTGGAGTTCAGTTCCCAGAATTCTGGTTGGGGAATTCTGGAAGTTGGAATCCACACATTTTAGAAGTTGCCAGACTTGAGAAACACTGCTCTAAATGAATAAGGATGAAGAATTTGAAAGACAAATGTAATAGAGAGAGATGACAAAAGCTGATGCAGTTATGTGTATTTTTAAAAAAATTCAGAAGGGAGAAGGGTTTCCTTTATCTCTCACATAATATTAAAACTTATGCTCATATCATCAGGCAGATTGACTGGAAAAGCTAAACATTTTTTTCTTAACCCAGTGTCTTTTTAACTTATGGAAGGCTTCTTGTTTAAGAAGAGCATTTGATAATTCATGGGAGGGAGAGGCTTCTTGAGCAGTTATGCAGTATGACAACTAAATGGATCCTTCATGTTCTGTATGCATCAATGCTAGTAGCTCTGATTGTACCAAACCACTGTTTGTGCCCCATTTATCAGGCTAAGGTTGGCTACTGGGGGAAAGAAGGAGTTGAACTTGAGCTATACAGACCAAACAAGCCTTAACAACTTTTTTGCTAGACTGGAAATTGTAAATTGGCCAGAACAGAATGAGTTTTGCTGAATGTAACTTATTAAGCTGATATAAATAAGCTTTAAAAACAGGTTATGGTTTCGCTGTTATTGTTTCCTTTGTAATTTGCCTTTTTGCTTGCGCAGTTGATAAAGCCACATACTAGGTTGCCTGAACAGAAGCAGTCCTACCATTTGCTGGTTCAAAGATTATAAACAGACCTGAAGTAATGAAAGGTTGAACCCTTTGACTTTACAGAGAGTTAAATCTTGCCAGAAGGATCAAAGTTGAGACCTAAGGGGGAATATTTAAAATGCTTCCAGCTGTATTTTTATCTAAATGGATTATGATTACTTTATCAAACATACACAGTTTATTTACTTATTCATATATTCTTAATTTGCTTGCATGTTAGGGAAGATTGATTTTTCAGTAAAGCTGTAAGTGGTTTTTTTATAAATCACAGTTTGCTGTCAGTGTTCAAGACCATATTCAGTTGAACTACATTGATGCATTCAGAAAGGAATAGAATGAAAAAATCTCTGCACTGCCCTTGGATCTCTACTTGGATGTGTTTGTTGCCTTCCAATAGCTAAAGAACTTAGTCTCCTGACACTACATGAACTTGGAACACAGCTTGGAGGGGTGGTCCGTCTAAGATCTGGTCTGACTGTGTGCCAGAAAAACCTCCTAAAAGAGAACTGTAGTGGTCATACTGGTAGAATGACATTTTGAAACTCACTTCTGTTTCTTTCTCATTTAAAGTTGAGAATGGGATGTTACGGAGAAATAATTGGAGAGGGTGCATTTCTCCCATTAGCTTTATTCCTACAGCCTTTCCTTCCTTGTACATAATTACAGTTGTGTTCTTTTCAAGTGTGTGTATGTGTGTGTGTAAGAAGGAGAACAAAGTGAGAGGGATGGAAGGGGCATAAGGAGGAGGCCTATATATCCAATCCTAGGGGTAGTAGATATTTCCACCCCTGCCTTGCCCATGAACTGAATAGACCCACCTTTAAGGATCATGCCTATTGTTTGGATCTCCCACCATACATTTCATTTGTTGTGTTTGAAACAACAAACACAGTGAACATCATGAATAAACCTTTTGCCAGAAATGATGTGCACTGTGCACTCTATAGACAGACTGTTGCAACAACATTTAGACATGCAAGATACAGAAAAGATTCTCTCTGCTTATGCCACAGGAGTACATTGCACAATAAAGTGTTATCTCTGATTAGAAGCGAAAAGATGGATCCTCCTGCTAAGGCAGGCTAACCCTAAAAGCATGTTAACATGAAATACTAAATAAAATGCTACTCATCTATAATAAATCTTATTACGCATTTTGGCAATTTTACCCTGGCATGAGTGTGAAGGGCTTTCTTTTTTTTCTTTTCCCAAGCAATGTTTGAAAATAGAAATCTTAAATTGAATCATTGTTGCATGAATATATGCAAAATATTCATTTCTAGCAGTGTGAGGGTTGAGTGCTTTTAAATTGGAGAAATCAGTCATGACTTCACCTTTTCATGCAAGATAAAGCTGTATGTGGTAACATCATTACAGTGTCATGAAAGGAGTGGAAATCATGCCAGAGTCTTGCCTTAAGCTAATATTAAAAAAGAGAGAGAGTGGGGGACTTCCATATTTTTCCATATTGTTCAATATTTAAAGACACATTGCATAGCTTCCTATATAGAAATAGAAAAGGGGGAGTGAAAGAATATTAGATTTGGGGCAGGGCAGGGAGGCCTTCCTGAATGCAGAGATTAATAAAAATCAGAGATGAGATCTGCTTAATATTTCAAAGAATTCATGTCTTGAATATAAGAAGAGATGGGATTAAGTATCCTATAAAAAAGCCAGCAACTTATAACAAAAGGCTGTTGATGACCTGTCTTAACTGAGAAAAGAAAAGGAAAAGGAAAGAGAAAAGGATTTTCATTTTTTTATGTTAAAACTGGCTGGTACTTAACAAACTGAAACTTAATTCAAGGAAGATGGTGGAACTATTAATCAAGAAAACTGGCAGTCTAGAGGGAGTGTTGATACCTGTTCTGAATGGAGTTTCTGTTCCCTTGGTGAAACAGGCATTTAGCTTGAAGGCAACCCTTAATTCACCTTTTTCCATGGATAGTCTGTTGAGAGTTACTTATGAACTGAGTTCAGAGTCCTGGTTCTAGTCTTGGAAGTAGCCATGTGTTATGCTGGTTGAAGACTCTGGGAGTCCAACACTTCCCACTTTGGCAAAGACTGCTTTAAAGCTTCAAGTGGCTTCAGACTGGCTTCTATCATAACCTTGCTCTAGAAGAGGGGGGTCAAACTGGCAGCCCATGGACCGGATGCATCACAAATATATAAATCATGAATATAAGGTCAGAGTTTTACCTAATGTAGGTTTGTTTTGGTTTTGGTTTTCTTTTGTTTTTGGCGTTTCCCAATTCCATCTGAAATACTCGGTTTTCCAATTGGAAATTCAGCAATGAAATGGGAGAAGACTCAGAAGGTCAGGACAAATTTTACCAAGCTAAGAGGATTCTTTTCACAGGGGTAGAAAAGTGTCTGCTGGAATTTTAACTCAGTTTTCCTTTACTACCTATCAATGGCTAGGTTTTTTGTTTATTATCCCATAGAATTTTTTTTACTTAATCTTCCACCTCAATAGGTTCTTTTTACTCCATTTTTTCCTTTTTATCCTCTTTTCTCTGCTTTATGTTTTCAGCAGCAACACTACAAAAAAATTGTTCTTGCACATTAGTGAAAACACTTCACAGAAACTCAGTTTAGCAATATATAGTATATTGTAACAGAGTTGTCAAGATCTTTATATTTGACTCATTTTCAGTGCAAGATGGAATAACTTTAATTTTGAGGGAGGGAGGGAGGGCTAGATAGATAGATAGATAGATAGATAGATAGATAGATAGATAGATAGATAAATAGATAGATGATAGATAGATAGATAGATAGATAGATAGATAGATAGATAGATAGACAGATCGATCTACCTTTTTATATTAGAAGGCAACCTAGAAAATATTACATCCACCTGTCAAAAGATGAAATATTTTTCATTTGATTGGTTGTTGCTAGGATACTAAGAAATGAAATAGACCATTGCCATTGATGAATTAACTGAGTTTGGTTGACAGTAATCTTTGTCTCTTGATGTGGTAACTGTCATAGACCTGTCATTTTAAGCTTACCATGTTAACAGACATTCCAAGAAAATAAAACAGTATAAAGGCAAGATAGCTTTAAGAAAGATAAACTTTGACAATCTATATGTCTTTATTTTATAGATAGATTCACTAAAAGCTATTCTGTATCAAGAATGGGCTCTAATTTAACATCCAAGTAAGATGATAACTAAATCTAAGGATGCTGTGTAAGTTGCGCTGTGAAAATCTGGATGGCCACTAGATGTCAGGATACAGTTAAGAGTCCTCCGTATCAGGTTGTTGTTTTTTTACCACCTAGCAGTTGCCTGGAGTTTTGCAGCCATGATAGTCCTAATTTAACTTACTTAAATAGGGGAAAGAAAGAATAGCCTTGAAGGACAGGAAGAATAGCTAGTATCAGGGCAATGGTCAGGTAAAAGGCCTGACCCCAACCAAGAAAATAACATGAGTAAATGCCCCTCCCTAATTCACAAAAAGGGGATAGGGAAGTGCATTCATACTTGCAAGATTCTGTTACTGTAGCTTTACCAAAAACAAAAAACAAAACCCGCCACCTAGTACTGACCTACAGTTTCCTAGTCTGGTCTATCTTGAATTGCTGACACCTGCTTTGTTTGTGAGCTCCCTTGATGGTCTTTGTATTAGACTAGATGGATCTTTGTCTTTTATCAAAACACAATTAGGCTGACCAGTAAACTCTACTTGAATCACACTTGCTGGATGATGTCTGCCATGGCCTCCTACACAGGATCTTTTTAAAAGGTTGTACCTGGCAGTTCTAATTAGGCATCTTACCTTCCTTGCTGTCCTTTGTGGCAGCTTCTGAACACAGTCTCCGATTAAAAAAAAAAGGGGAGGGGGAAGTACGTTCAGACTTACAAGATTCTGTTACTCTAGCTGTTACAATAAAACTAGTACTGACCTACATTTCATTAGTTTCTTAGTCAGGTCTATCTTTGACACCCTTTTTTTCTTGTTCCATAAGTAGAAAGAGGGATATACATTATATAGATTTTTTTTAAAAATCACACTGAAGTGAAGGGTTGTTACCATTATCACCAATGCTTCCATTTGCTCTGTGAAAGAAATTGGCATTGGTGATGGTATACCATCTAAACAGATGACTATTGTCTGGAAGAGGCCAACAAGATTTTCCCTAATTCCCCATTGTGGCCGCTTTAAATCAATTTCATTCCCTGTTTGCATACCTGGTTTCTACTGACTTTTCTACATAGGTCAAGCTGACTTACTCAGCATAGTTGAACAGTTTTAGGGTAGTAGTTGTCAGGATACACTTGACACCTTTTAAGAAAGTGTCAGGAAAAAATGTCTAGTATAAAGTACATCAGAAATACATTTTTCAGAAATGTCTAGGGTTCATCTAAACTGTTTTATAAGTACACCATGTTTCTTCCCATCAGCAGAATCTGACACACCACAGTGCTATCCCTCCATCTCTCTCAGCCTGTGTCTAGATACACTATTATCTTTATTACTGGATTTTTGGAAATGACTCTAGTGTATTAAATAATGGAATCAATTAGAAATGCCTTCATCTGTCCAATGCTGTTATTTGGGTCATGGGCTAAAAGATATCTATGTATCATCTGATTTTCTTTGGTTCTTGGTACACACTAATGCCAAAAGCAGAATGATCATCTAAGAACTAATCCAGTTCCTGGTAATGTTTTTAAAATGTTTTTTGTTTGCATTTTTCTAATAAATATATTTTCATATGTTTTATAATGCCTGAACTTTGGCAATATTTCAAATATAGAGATATATTTCAGCAATATAGCACTGTCTTCTACTTTTTCCTATTGTATGCATTTTGTCTATCATCACTGATATTTATTTTTAGCAGGAAACTTCAGGGCAAAATTTAGTGAATGCCCAAGGATAACTATATTATAATTGTATTTCAGATGTCGATTACAGCAATGGACACAATAGGCTAAGTTTATTTTAAAATATGACATGAATACCCATTATCATGTACCAGCTGCAAGAAGAAAATAAAGAAGCTGGAATCTAGCAGTTAGCCTCGCAAAAAATTGATATGGTGTGGAAGAAGTATCATAAATAGTCAGGCCACAAAGAATGACCAGTTGAGGGATCCAATCTGGATTAGTCACCAGGAGCAGAGATTTAGTCTTCTGGGCTTTTGGACTCATGCTGGATCCCATCCCCAGAGAATTTCTCTCTAATGGAATAAAATCGTCAGTTACATTCTAACTAAAATGTGTACAGCATAACTTCAAAAGGAAATATATGTGAGTTAAGATCTTGTTTAATAAAAATGCCCTGAGCTTCAGGTGGACAAAAGGAAGCTTGATGATGGAGCTAAGCTGTAAGTTACTGAGAGCTAAATGAAACTCTTTGGAACTAAACACCACTTACTTTTCAAAGGATGGTCAGTTCTTTGCATCTCAGAGGTGGGGTTTGGAATGATACATCATTCCAAAGCTTGCAGCTGTCATGGGAGATAGCAAACACTTAATATTTCACCCTAAATGCATGCAATTAAAACTGACTGCCTTTAAAAATGCATAGCATCCATACATACAAAGAAAATAGTTCCCCCGCCCCCCACAAAAACCCACAGAAACTACTGCACAGATTAGGCATCAGATAACCAGATTGTATTTGAATAATCTTATCCAGACAGAGGTAAGGTATGGGTATGCATGTGTCTGGAAATATTAACCTTTTCAGCAAATAATTGTTTCTTTCTTGTCTTGTGAATTTACTTACTTACTTATTTATTTATTTACAATAATTCTGCCTCAAAGCAGTTTAAAAAACATAAAAAATGAAAAGTGCCTTCTTTTAAAACTCACATTTTAATTGCCTTCACAAATAAAACATGTTAGTGTGTTTTAAATACAAAACGAGCTTAACCAGGAAACACTATTAAACAACCAGCTTCTAACCAGATTAAAAACAGTCTAAAATAACAGCTTTCTCACTTGGCATCTCAAAGTTAAACTGGTAGATACCAATAAGTAAAGTGCCATGAAATCAAAACAATTTGGGTTCTCATTTTACCCACCTCAGAAGGATGGAAGGCTGAGTCAACCTTGAGCCTGGTGGGATTCAATCTGCCAAATTGGAGGCAGCTGGCTGCAGCAGAAGTAGCTTGCAGTACTGCACTCTAACCACTGTGCCATTGTGCCTTCTTCAAGGTTTTCCAGGGGGAAAAAAGCAAACAAATGGAAACAGAAAATGCCAAACCTGTCCTGGGCATGATGTGCCCATTTTGTGTTATTGTTCTGCCACACTGCAGTTCTTGCCTTATTTCCAAAACAACAAGTGTTGCTCCTGACCTCCAAAAGGCTAGCTGTCCAGTCCTGTACTAATTCCTGGCTGATAGCTCAGTTACTCAGTTATAGCAAATATAAATCAGTTTTATGACACTTTAAAACTGCTTGATTTATTGTGGCTTAAGCTTTGGTGACCCAGAGCCCTATTTGTCAAATGCATTAAGTGGCCACCTAAATAACTCAAATGCATGTGTAAGAGAGAAGGAGAGAAGGCATTCATTCCTGAACAAATCTTTTTTAAAAATTGAACATCATTCCTATTGAATATTATCAGAGCTGTATGCAGGCATAAACATACCAAGGATGTGTCTAAATAAAGAACTAACACCAAAGTCTGGTGCTTGTTACATTTACTTTGGAAAGCAAATCATCCAGTACATGATGTGGCAACATGAAGAAACAGCTGCCTTCCTAGTTCAAACAATTAAATGGATATTTAAGCCAAACATGAGGATATTTCATTAGACAACTAGAGTTGATCTGGTCTAAATCTGCCCCATATAAATTTCACAAAATTTGGATTCTGACATCACAGTGATGTTCTCACTATGCAGATTCTAGTGGCACATCATGGTCTTTTCAAAAGGAATTTCTGAAGACACTCATAATAGGTCATCTAATGTATATGTCTCAAAAGCATGCTTTGCTGGTCTCAACACCTGGACAACTTCCTGACACTAAAAGAAGCATAAATTCATCTTTGTATCAGATGCTACAGGAGAATATCAGGCAATCTAACAATTGAAGCTCAGGCACTTGTACGTCAAGCAGTAAGAGAATGAGCCCAAACATATAAGAAAATCTGCAAAAGAATAGATAAAAAAGAACTAATTTATTCTGTGATGGCCAAATTAAATTCTAGATATAAACTCTCTGTATAGAAAGTAAGCCATTCATAGAAAATCTTCAGACTTTACTGATTTGAGGAATGGGCTCAAATTCTATTCAGTGATATTCCTTACTGATCAATCATAAGAAGAATTTAGTTGCTGTTACTGCAGCTAGATACAACTAGTTACTGAATCCAATAGAACAATTACTTTTTCACATTGATACGCTGCATGTTAGATGACTTGTTTCTGGAATTAACTATTAATTACTGTAAGGAAATAAGCACTAACCACTGGTGTTTTTTGTCCACTCCAACTTCCTTTAGGGCCCATGTGAAGCTCAGAAACAAATCTATAAAAACATTCAGAAAATCCAGAAGAGAGCAAAGATATTTCCACAGAATTGTAATATGTAGAGACAGACAGCAGGAGGTAAATGGTTTCTCTCTTCAAAGTGTGGCATAAAAATCAAGTCTATAAGCCTTGCTCATCACAAAAGAATACAAGATCCAGATAAACAACATACCATTTCAAGTTAGGGCAGATGTGAATAATTCTAGACTAATGGGTACCAATGAAGAACAACATATAGTAACTAGGTCAACAGTGTAATGTACATTTAAAAAGGTAAAGTTGATTGTGCCTTTATGGATGCTATTGATGCCATGAAATTTGTATTCTATTTCACTGTGACTCTCTCTTTTTGTCTCAGCATTAATATTCTCATATACATGAAATATGAGTCATCAATCTGAATAAATAAAATTGCACTTCATGTACACACATCTGCAAAAGTTGGTGTCGCATAGCAGTTGAGAACCTGGTATGATTCTGGAAATTTTGCCTTAAATTTACCAGTAGTCTCAGACAAGCAACTCTCAGACATGAATAATCCATTTGCAGTATTACCCATCTGTGATAATGATTTATTTTATCAGTTACTATACTAATTTTATCAGATGTTATAAGGATTAGGTCATGGTATAGATGTGAAGGGGGCCATCAAGTCCACCCCCTGCCCAAATTAAAGCATCTCCAACAGATGACTGTTTAATCTCTGCTTGAAAACACCCAGTAAAAGGCAACTCATTCTTTCTCATTAATTTTTTTTACTCTACGTTAGGAAAGGTATTTTGCAACATGCCTTCAGAATTTTGCCTTCAAGTAGCAAGTCAGTCCTTTTGATTGCTGAGACATATACTGTAAATTTTTGCTGCATCATTTCCTAACTATGAACCCAAAAGCCGCAATTTAGGCAGAACAACAAGCTCCCTATGCAGGATCTGGTGACATTATGTGATACTGCCTCTCTCCTCTTTTGTAAGCTTATTATCAGGGGTGCCTGAAATTACACAAATGTCTATCTATGGGAAGGGGGGGGGATGAATAAAAACATAATAGGGTTCTGCCTTATATAATTTCCTGATATGATGTCTGTCAGAAAAAAATGAAGTGAAATTATACGATGTCAAAAACTCATGTTTCAAAGTGATTGACAACATTGGAGTGTTTTGCATGGTGAAACAAGGTGGAAATTTTAATTGCAGGGTGGGAGGACATAATATTTATTACACTCTTGTAACCTTTGATCAGAGGCACAAGTTCCACAGTTGTATATTTTACATTAATATAGCAGGCAAAATCTTAAATGTGCGTGTTAATATACAATTCTCTATCTAAATTCATGTCTCTTCATGGTGCATGATTAAGTTTTCACTGTCTGATAAGTCAAATAGTGTCAAAATGAATGACACATCATCATAATGATAAAGAGATACCCAGATACATATTACTGTTCTGATGTGAGCAGTCTGCAAAGACAGCTTTCATAGGTCAAAAGAAGATCAAAAGAGGATGTTTCTAAATATTCTAGTTAAAGTGAAAGAGTGTGGACTATGTAAGGTTGCCAAATAAAAACAGTTTTGGGTGATAGAATCTTCCATAGGACTAAAATCTCTTAACTGCAAGTATTTAGACAACTTCTAGATGTCAGCAAAGAGCTAGACTTTTTTTGTATCTGGATATCTAGCAATGGTCCAGATGTTTTAGCCTTGAACTGATAAACTTTCAGAATCTCTTGAATTCCAGATTTATATATCACTAATTCTAATTTGAGAGCAATTGCTTCTGTAATATAAATGGAACATGTAATGAACCTGCAGACAGACCTGGAAAAAATGATGGTCCCATATTAGTGACTGCTAGATAGATTTCAGAGTACAGAAGATCTAGCTGGTGAACTGTTAGGAAAAATAATACTATCAATAAGCTTATTTAAATTACTGTATTTACCAGATTATATAACCTAGAAATCTTGCAGATATATGAAGTTCAATATTTTGAATCCTTGATAAGGTTGTTGAAGATGCCTCCAGAAAAAAAAATCAACACATACACTTCCTTGCTACAGAAAGGAAGTATTCAACTTAATTTCATATTTTTATTTGATAAATTTCAGTTCATCTTCTTTTATGTCCAAGGGTTATTTCTTCATATGATTTTGCAAGTCTTTCCTAACGTTCTTCCAGAACCTCAAGGTTGTATACTGTATATTAAACTGTCTTCCCAGCAGGGGTGAGATTCAAAAATCCCAGCAACCGGTTCGCTGCCCAGTTGCTTTGTGGGCATGGCCATGGTGAGCTTGGCCTGCTGGAACTTCTGGAATGGTTGTTTTTTGCCTTCCCAAAGGTCCAGAGGCTTCCCTCGGGCCTCTGGGAGGGTGAAAATGGCCTCCCCCAGGCTCTGGAGGACCTCCAGAAGCCGGAAACAGACACATTTCCAGATTTCTGGAAGGCCCATTTTTCCCCTCCCAGAGCCTCCATGCAGACTCTACACTTACCTGCATTGAAAATGGGCTGTGTGGAAGGGAGGGGAGGGGTGCATTGGAAGTGATGGTCGGTTCAAATACTGGTTCAGCAGACCAAATGCAAATTTAACATCCAGTTCACCCAAACCAGTCCAAACCAGTAGAATCCCACCCGGCTTCCCAGTGTTAATTACATATCAGAACCAGTTAGAACTTTAAATGAAGAGAAGTATCTGACTCAAAGTCATTCAATAGGTCCTGGATTATGTCTTTTCCAGTTCTAGCCCAAATTGTTATACTGCTGATTTTCTAAGACTGAAGTTATGGAGGCAGTTCAAACAGTCCCCCTGGCACTGGAGATCAGTCATTATATATGCCATGTGAGTGGAGAGTTGCTCATAACCAAGTCTAATGCTGGAGCTAGCTGTAGACTAATCTAGATAATGCACAAAATGTCTATCCTCCTCCAGTTTCTTCTTTATTGCAAGCACATATTATTGTTGTTGTTGTTGTTGTTGTTGTTGTAAGGTCATAACACACACAGGAAGAGGGAAATCTAATGGATTTAGATCTTACCTTTTTTCACCTTTGATTTTTTTTAAAAAAATATTCATTTTTTAAAACTCCATTGACCCCAATAAAAGGCCTTTTTGAACCTACCTATGCAAGAGAGGGTGACTTATAATATTGTAAAATAATTAAGGGATGAATAGGATGGATAGACTTGTCCAACCCATTTCAGGTCTTCATGTGCATACAATTAAATAAATAAATACAAAAGCTGGAGTAAATTAATATGCAATTTGCCTTTTATCTATTTTGGTCTTAAGCTGACTATTGGTGTATCAGAAACTTGGAAGAAGGCTTCTTTTTTCTTGAAGAGCTACATCTGGGTGCTGTATGAGAATTGTAAAGGCATCTATGAATGAAACAATATGAAAAGTAGACAAAAGTAGTCAAACCCAAAATCAGTGAGCACCACTTCTGCTACTTCAGAGAGCCTTGTGCAAACACCATAACCCCTGAAGTAATGTCTGTCTTCTGTACATGAATAAAATTGAAGCTGAGAAAGTAGGTGATTTCCACAGCTTCAAGTTATAAAATATTGTATGGAGTATATTAAAAAAAATATTTTATTTATTTATTTTTGTCAATTGCTTACAAGATAATAGGTATAAGTAAAAACATAATTATGAATACATGGATACATAGAAGAAATCTGAAGTTCTGAGTTTAAAAGTATTTAGTCTGGTTAGGATATGGGTGTAAATGATACTTTGAATAAAACTGAGTTGGAATAGAATTCAGCTTGGATGAAAAACCTATAGCATGGCCAGCAAATAGCAAATTGCATATGGAAGGTGCCATGTGCATTTACAGGACCATGGAAATATTTTGTGACAATAATAAGTTGTTCTCAACTGAAAAGTGTGTGTGGGTAGTTTGAGAATGATTTTTTTTAGTTGATAATTCTCATGACTGTTGAGTACAAGGCTTGAAAGACAGCTGTGTAAACACTATAGTTATGAATGAAGAGCTGATTTAATGAATTTTGTCTCTTTGTTTCCCCTTGTGAAATTTAAATAAATGGGTTGTGATTTGTTTAACATTTGGCACTTCTCTTAGAACTTTTTGGTGAGTGGACAATATGGAGAAGAGAAACACCAAGATATCAATGTTGGAAAAGCTAGTATTTACAACCAAGGATCACAAACATCAATTTTAATCCTCTACTACAACAGACTCAGAGATGAAGTTGCTCCTCTTAGTTTTCCATAGAATTATGATTCTAATCAGATGCTTACATAAATCCAAATATATTCTGGAGCTTCCTGTTTGTAGAGGTGTGAGTAAAGATGTCTGAAAAAATGCATGAAGGGTTTGAATGCAAATAGTATTGATTGCACTCGCTGATGAATTTTGGAATGTTCAGGATGGAAATTGTTAAGTTCGGGTAATGAGAGACTGAACCAAGGCATGGATGCAACAAATACTTTATTAGAATAATAAAGGACTGAACATGCTTGCCAAGCCTGGAACTGGCTCGCAGCGATCAGCAACTGGTTGGACCCCGCAGCCTGCTTTTATAGCTGGCTGCTGGGGAGAACCAACCAATGAGAGAGAGGGCAACCGCCCCCGCAGCACGAACGGACCTGGGTGGGAACTTCTTTAAGTTCCAGGGACATAACACCCCTTCCCCCCAGATGCGAACATGCATAGTCTTTAAGGTACGCGGGGGGCTTGTGCTGGCACCCAGAACGGCGCAACTCTGGGGCATTGTCTGGTAGATCAGAGTCTGCAACTGAAGGTTGGAGCGGTGGGGTGTCACGAACGCGTTCCTCGGTCAGTGCCGGATCGGGACTCGTAGGGCTGGTCACTGGGGATGTGTTTCCATTGACTGGTTTGGACTGGTCAGCCATCAGGTGGTCACGGGTCGTGTTCGGGGTCCCCGACTCGGCTGCAGGCGTGAACTGGTCCCTGGAATTGGTGCTGATGTGGGG
Organism: Pseudonaja textilis; assembly: GCF_049901715.1. Lineage (NCBI taxonomy): Eukaryota > Metazoa > Chordata > Lepidosauria > Squamata > Elapidae > Pseudonaja > Pseudonaja textilis. Next base: position 30,708,649 of record NC_141990.1, on the reverse strand, counting down.
TTGATGCTGTAGCCCTGCACCGGTCTGCAACCATGAGTCACTGCTAACGTGAGTGTCTAGGCGCTTCCGCAGCTGATCCAGGTGCCTTCTCCAGATCCGGCCATCCTCCAGTCTGACTCGATACGACCTGGGTCCGGTGATGGCCACGACCTCGCCCGGGATCCACAGAGGGTCTCCAGCGAAGTTCCTCGCGAACACGGGTTCCTGTAAGACAAAATGCCTAACCCCCGATGTGGAAGCGAGTGGAGAGTCAGGGCAGTAAAGTGGGTGCAGCCTATCCAATACAGTCCGCAGGCGTCTACCCATCAGGAGTTCAGCCGGGGACTTATTAGTGACTGTGCACGGGGTTGAGTGCTGGCTCAGCAAGAAACGGGAGAGTTTGTGGTGCCAGTCTTCCTTGCTGAACCTAGCCAGAGCTTCTTTAGTGGTCCTAATGGCTCTTTCTGCCAACCCGTTACTGGCAGGATGAAAGGGAGCCGTGAAGATGTGGCGGATGCCCAGATTGGCAGCGAAGCGACTGAACTCGGCCGATGCGAACTGGGGGCCATTGTCGGAAACAATTGAGTCTGGTAGCCCGTGCGTTACGAATAGGCGAGTTAATACCTTGGTGACCGCTTGCGTGGTGGTTGTGGACAGTTGTGCCACGTCAATCCATTTAGAGTAAGAGTCCACGACCACCAGGAACATTTTGCCGTGCGTCGGGCCCGCTAGGTCGATGTGAATCCTGGACCAGGGTGCGCTGGCGCTTTCCCACTTGGTGGGGGTGGCAATTGGAGGGGATGGACGGGATTCCTGGCAGGGATGGCAGGAGCTTACCCATCTGCTGATGTCATCGTCGAGGCCGGGCCACCATACGTAGCTGCGTGCTAATGCCTTCATTCTGACGATGCCAGGGTGGCCCTCGTGCAGCGCCTCCAGAACTCGGGTACGCAGTGAGGTCGGGATGACCACTCGTGTGCCCCACAGCAAACATCCCTGCAAACTGGATAACTCCTGTAGGCGGGTCTTAAAAGGCGTGAATTTGGTTTCAACATCACTGCCCGGCCACCCCCTCCTCACCCAGTCCAGTACCTGGGCGATCGTTTTGTCTGCCTTGGATTTGGCAGCAATGTCTAGGGCAGTGATGGGGAGGTCCAGTTGGGTGACCTCAAAAATAGCGTGGACCGGGGCAGGATCCTCAGCTGGAGCAGGCAGGGGGCAGCGGCTGAGGGCGTCTGCGTGAGACAATGTTTTACCTGGACGGTGTATGAGTCTATACGAGTATGTCACTAGGAAAAGAGTCCACCTCGTCATTCTAGGAGACAGGACTTGAGGGGTCTGTTTGTCACCTGCGAGTAGGCCCAGGAGAGGCTTATGATCCGTGACCAGCTCGAAAAAGTGGCCAAAAAGAAATTCATGGAATTTCTTCACAGCTGCGACAGCTGCTAAAGCTTCCTTATCGATTTGGCTATAGTTGCGCTCTGTTGCAGAGAGCGTCCTGGAAAAAAAAGCGATGGGGGCCTCGGAGCCATTGGGGAGCCTGTGGCTTAACACTGCCCCAATTCCAAAAGGGGATGTGTCCGCTGCTAGCACTAATGGAAGGTTGGGGTCAAACTGAATAAGGACCGCCTCTGACGTGAGTAGTGATTTGACTGCGCGAAAAGCGGAGTCTTCCTTGTGACCCCAATGCCAAGCCAATTTTTTATCCAAGAGTCTGTGCAGGGGTTCCGCCACAGATGCTTTATGGGGCAGGAACGATGCGTAAAAATTCAAGAGCCCCAAGAAGGCCTGTAGTTCCGCTTTGGAGGTTGGAGTGGGTGCCTCGTGAATTGCCTTAACTTTGGACTCCAGGGGGTGAATGCCTGAGGCGTCAATTTTATAACCCAGAAAGTCCACCTGTCTAGTGGCAATGGCACATTTTTCTTTTTTTAATTTGAGGCCATGCTGTCTGAACCTCTCTAACACTGCTCGAACTCTCTGGAAGAGTTGGGGTCTGTCCCTGGCCGAGACTAAGATGTCGTCGAAGTAGGGTACTACACCAGGGAGGCCCTGCAAAATCCGCTCCATGAGGGATTGAAAAATGCCTGGGGCAACACTTACGCCAAATTGGAGACGCTTGCACCGGAAAGCACCCCTGTGGGTGACGATGGTCTGGAGTTCCGCTGTTTGGTTGTCAACAGGGAACTGTTGATACGCTTGAGACATGTCCAATTTGGCAAAAATGCTGCCAAGTTCAAAAGTGTGCAATAAGTGCTGAATGACGGGCACTGGGTAAGCGCTAACTTGTAAAAATTTATTAATTGTGGTTTTGTAGTCCGAGCAAATTCTCAGGCTACCGTCTTTTTTGAGGGGTGTGACAATGGGCGTCTCCCATTTGGCGAAATCTGTTGGCTCAATGACCCCTTGTTTTAATAATTTATCCAGTTCCGCATCTAATTTAGGCCGAATAGCGAATGGGACTCTACGAGGTTTTAGCCTGATTGGGACTGCTTGGGGGTCGACTGAGAATGAGATAGGGGTACCGTTATAACACCCCAGTTCATTGCTGAAAACGTCTGAGTAGTCAGCGAATAAGGAGTCAGTGTCTGAGGTTGAGACAGCATGGACTCCTGTTAACCCTAGGCCGAGATGGGGGAACCAATCAAGCCCCAAGAGTGTGGGGAGGTTGCCGTTAACTACCACTAGAGGTAGGTGGCCTTTGAAAGTTTTAAAATTGACTAGAAACTTGCCTCTGCCGATTACAGGAATGTCCTTCCCCTGGTAGTCCTTCAGGCTAAACTGGCACTTCTGGAGCCGGTTTCTGGATAGATTGGGCTGTAGTCTCTTGATGGTGCTCCAAGAGATAATTGAGAGCGCTGACCCCGTGTCAACCTCCATGCGACAAGGTCTACCTTCTAACAAAACGGAGAGAGAGATTTTACTAATGGCATGGCAAGCGTGCTTAGCATGGTGGCGAGTGCGACAGTTCAATACTTGCCTTTGGGGTCCAGAATGTGAAAAGGAGGGGTGCCTTTGTGCCGAGTTGTGAGCGGCCTGGCAGACTCTAGCGATGTGCCCCTTTTTGTGGCAAATGTTGCAAGTGGCTCCCTTGAATTTGCAGGTGGCCCTCAGGTGAGATCCACCACAGGATAGGCACAGGGTGATGTGCTTGGGTGGACTGGCGCTTTCTTGCTTGGCTCCTACCTGCGGGGGTCTGGCGTGGGCGAGGCGGTGGATGTCGGCTGCATCGTTGGGGTCCTCTTCGATGACCACCTCTTCAGAGTGGACTGAAACTGCACTTTGCTTGGATGCAGGACCTTGGATTTCGGTGGCTGAGTGTGCTGCCAGCTCTGCTGCCAGGGCTTCCTCGACGGCTTGCGCGAGGTTGAGGTCCTTCTTAGCGAGTAGGCGCCTTTGGAGGTGAAGGTCCTTGACTCCGCAGACTAGCTGGTCGAGGAGCATGTCCTCCAGGTAGGTCCCAAACCCACAATGGAGAGCTGCAGTTCTGAGGGCAGCCATGTACTGGTTGATGGTCTCTTTGTCTGATTGCTTCCTCATTCGGAAAGTGAACCGCCTGGCAATCTGTGAGGGTCTAGGAGAATAGTGGTTAGTAAGGATTTCTAACAGTTCTGTCCAGGGAACGTTTTTAACTCACGTGGAGCCACGAGTGCTGTGGCAGTATCAAAGACGATGGCTCCACAGTAGATCAGGAAATATGGTTTTTTCCGGTGCTCCCCTGCATCAGCCAACCCGATTGCGTCGATGTAATGGTTAAAGCTATTCTTGTATGACTCCCACTTCTCCTCATCCGGCTTGAACGCTGGGAAAACCGGGTTGGAGTTCATGATGAAAAAAAATCAGGTTGGAATAATCTGTTGAGAAAATCTCTCTGGGGCAGCAGCAGGAAGGTTTTTGTGCCTGTGGCAGGCAAGTGACTTCAGCTCTGGAGAGGCTTTTCACAACTCTCTCTCTCTCTCTGGGTCAACACGAGGCTAGGCTGCAATGGTCGTAGGCAGCGTTTTGAAATTCGCGCCTGCGTGGGTGTCAGTGACTTTGTAATACAGCACCGCGCTGTACTTCTAGGGCGGAAATTCAAATGACGGCCGTTTGAATTTCGCGCCTAAAGAAACGAGCGGCTGCGGCTCGCAGCGCTTCACTTTCCCTGTAGCTTGGCTAACTAGCGGCTTCAGACGCTTCTCACTCTCGCTGCTTGCTGACCGCTTTCTCTGGCTGCGGATCAGCGTTCGCTCTCATTGCCTGCTGACCGCTCTCTCTGGCTGCGGATCAGCGTTTGCTCTTATCGCCTGCTGATCGTTCTCTCTGGCTACGGATCAGCGGCTAGTGATTCAGCGGTTGCATTGTGCCTCTGGTAGCCATCCCATCCTCGTCGCCAGTGTTAAGTTCGGGTAATGAGAGGCTGAACCAGGGCATGGATGCAACAAATACTTTATTAGAATAATAAAGGACTGAACGTGCTTGCCAAGCCTGGAACTGGCTCGCAGCGATCAGCAACTGGTTGGACCCCGCAGCCTGCTTTTATAGCTGGCTGCTGGGGAGAACCAACCAATGAGAGAGAGGGCAACCGCCCCCGCAGCACGAACGGACCTGGGTGGGAACTTCTTTAAGTTCCAGGGACATAACAGAAATGGTGCTGATTCTCCTGGACCACTCAGTGGCTTTCAGTGCTATGAACTATGGCATCCATTCTGGACTGGCTTCATGGGTTTGGGAGTGGGAAGCACTGTGTGGTTCTCCTCCTTCCTCCATGGCCAGTTCCAATTGGTATTGGTAGGGGAGAAGGTTCAGCCCTAGCCCCACACAATATGGAGTTTCCCAGGACTCAAGCATTTTGTTTCTCCCTACAAGAAACCACTAGGGGAGATCATCCACCAATATAGGGTTCAGTATCATCAGTATACCTCCACCTTAGCAATACAAATGATGCTGTAGTAGTGCTATTTGAGTGTTTGGATGCTATAAAACTCTGGATAGGGAGAAACAAGATTTGATTCAACCATGGCAAGATAGAATGGCTATGGACTTTTGGCCCCCACAGCAGAGATGGGATTCAAATATTTTTACTACCGGTTCTCTGAGGGCATGGCTTGCTGGCCGTGGCAGGGGAAGGATACTATAAAACCTCCACTCAGAGGGGATATTTGCCCGTTCTCCAAACTACTCAAAATTTCCACCACTGGTTCTCCAGAAGTGGTCAGAACCTGCTGAATACTACATCTGCTCCACAGCCCCAGATGATACTTTATCTCTGATTCTGGGTGGAGTGGCACTTCCCAGGACTGAGATGGTCTGAAATTTGGGGATTGTATTGGACTTGCAGCTCCTACTTCAGAAGCAGCTGGCAGCTGAAGCTAGAAGGGACTCTGTATAGATTTATCATGAAAGGCCAATTGCAACCTTTCCTGGACTGAGAGGCTTTGCTCACAATCACTCATGCCTTGGTCACCTCCTGTTTGAATTACTGCAATATATTCTATATGGGGCTGCCCTTGAAGACCACCCTAAAACTACAACTGGTCCAGAATGCAACATCATACGCAGCAAGGGAGCCTCTGAGTTTGCTCAGATAACTCCTTTGTTGTGCGATTTCTTTTTCTGGTTTCTTTCAGCATACCATTCAAGATGCTGGTCATTTTTAAAGCTATATGTGACAGAGGGTTATCTGTGGGACTACCTTTTCTGTGACAGTGTGCTTCCCCACTCACTCACACTCACACATTAGTGTGGTTTATGGGGTTTTTTATTCGTCTTCCCCCAGCAGTTCACTTCACTCAGATTCAGAACTGTCCCAACCAAATCCAGCCACAAGCAAGCCCAGATTAATTCCCCAGGTAATGGCCAATTAGTCCATAACACAATTAGCAAGCTGCTCAAATAGTAAGTCCAATAAATGAACATAAAGCCCCTAGGCAAAGCTTAAGGTCCATCCATGTTAGCTGATGGGTTACATAAATTCAGAGTTCCAGAAAACATGAATGAGCATGCAGCCATGACCCACACACATTGCTTCCAGCAATGCCTCCCTCTGCATGCCATACTAAATAGTTCCCAGGGCAGCTGATCAAGAGGGGTGGGGCCTTTTCCTGAGCAATCTGGCAGACCTCTGTTTCTCTGCCTTGTGTGCTCTGAGATCTACTATGGCAGGCAGCTTCTCCCCCTTTTCTTCACTGGCCTGCAAGCTGTCTCCAGCCGAAACCTGTTCTGCTGACAGTTCAGGGTCAGTAATTCCTGGATATGGCAGGAATGATCTCATTCTCCCTTGAGCTGGCCTTTGAAGAAGTGTCGGAGGAGTTGTCCAAAGGAGATCTCACAAGCAGCCATAGCCCTATGAAATACTCTGCCCTTTTTTGGCACCCTTTCCATAAAGCTTTGAAGACCTCACTTTTTCTCCAAGCACTTGGATAAGATAGATAACTTTACATCAATAGTTAGATTTGTGCTAGCTTATTTAGGGGAAGATAGATGTCCTTTGGAAAAGGATCTTTACCTGTCCTACCAGGTCATATAGGTTGGGCATGCCTCTAAATATTACTCTCTGATGGGAGCTAGAAAGTGGGCTTGTTCCATAGCAGCCTGAACCCTATGACTGCATATCAAAAGTCTGACTTGTCACTAGCAACTATATAAATATTTTAAATAAATATATACATTTTAACTTTGAGAACCCCTCATCAATGGTAACTACAGCATCTGAAGAGAAGCTGAAATATTTGACTTATTTTTCCCCCCTCCATTGTATGGGGTTTGGCTTGACATACAACTGTTTTGCTTCTCCTCTTTTGCAAAAAAACAAAAGAAAAATTGAAAATCACACTACTAAATTTTTGCAGCCTTTTTGACTACAAAAGTTGAATTGAAGGAGAGGGACAAGACAGTTCACTATCTCCAAATTGATGATTCTAAATTGCTCCCAAAATTCAGAGAACATTTTCAAGTCAGCCACAATAGGAATTCATCATTCATATGTTGAAGCTTCCCCTTTTTCTCTCTATAATAGACAACCCATTCAATTTCTTCTTATTAATGAAAACATTGTTTTTAATAAGGAGACACTGAGCCATAAACCATCTGTGAGCTTCTGTACAGAGAAGGCTGTCACAATAAAGTGAAGGAAATATGTTTGGATTCCTCGAACTGTAAGCCACCAAAGACCAATCTTCCACTTTCCACCTGCGTGCACCATTCATTACAGGTTGGTCAGAGTGGAATTCAGCCTCTTAGAAAAAGGCAACAAAAGAGCACAGCAGAGCACAGCAAAGTAATTATGACTTTATGACATCATCTTAATATTGCAAAGGAGAGAGTGAGAAGCCCAAGAGAAAGTCTAGATCTCCCTTCTGGGAAAGCATTAATGGAGAATTACAATCTGTTTTCTTTTGTTTGGATGTTATAACCAATAATGCAGTTTTATGACAATAAAGACTAAAGTTAAATAAATCCAATGGGCTTTTGAGCCTATATTCTATCTTGATTCCAATGCCTGCCTCAAGATTTATGAGACATTCACTGAGAATAAGTTGAAGCTGCAAGTTTCCAAGGCTAGAATTATTCAAAATGATGATTAGTTCAGGAAATGATTATGCATACACACCTGATCAGGTGGCACCTGGGCCTTTGGGACAAATAGGAGGAAACGTGTTGCCATTTTTGTCACCGTACTTTGTTTCCAGAGAAGAAAAGGACAAAATAAAATCTGCTGCAGGAGGTGGAAACATAATTTGGTTCAGTTCTCCAGATGAGAATTAACCAAAAATTGCAGAGTTCTTCACAAATAGTAATGAAATAAGGAGGGTTTTTGTTTTGTTTTTTAAAAAGAAATAATAAAGTGTAGCAGAATTTTAAAATTATAGGCAGGTGCAAGGCAGGCAGGTGTACTATAGCCTCCAACATCCAAAAATAAATCAATTTGGCTACTGTCAACTGGTCAATATTTCATTTAGTTTGGGTTTTTAAATAAGAACTCCCCCCAAATTTGCAAATTTCCTCACAATTGATATGCAGAGCTAAACTGATATTTTTTTAAAAAAATCTGCATTGAAAAAAAAATGGACAGATTTCTGCCCTTTCCAATTGACGTGGTATGTGCATGTTCACCTAGCATGGTTTATGGATTCCACCGATTTCAGCTGCTTCATAATTGCTGAGACAATGGTTCATCTTGCCAGTTCTAAAATTCAGCTGAGTGCTTTTAGGAGCATTATCTTGTGAACAAATCGAGCTGCATAACAGTGGCAATATTACCCCATTTACAGAGGAATCCATGATTGAGATTCACCAAGAAACTATTCCATCTGCTTTCATGGATTTCCAAGTCCAATTCATTAAACCAATGGTGCTCTGGAAAGCTCTTTAATATTGGAATGGAAACATAAGTGTTCCGGACTAGCAGGCTCGAAGCCTGCAAACCTGATTGGCCCGCTGATAGCCGATCGTGATTGGTTGCCATAGACTGATGCAATTGGCCAGTAAACGGGCTGCCACGATTGGCCCTGCCAAGAGCAGCAAACTCAAATCGCCTTCATTGGCTGCCTAGCCGCAGCCAGCCCTATATAAGGGGCTGCTGCGGCTGGGATTAGTTGCTCAGATCTGAGTCACTAATAAAGAGCTGTTGTTGCTATCTAAGTCTTGCCTCCGTTCTTGAGCCATCCTCCTAGAACTAACACTGGCGACGAGGATGGGATGCGGAGGCAACGAAGTCTATTGATTTGAGCTAGCCGAAGGAGCACGTGGCTGACAGAGCGCAACGACGGCGACAATGGCCAGCAGCGCTATACCACCCGCACCATTCGATCCAGCTAGCGAAGACTGGGACTCATATATGGACAGATTTCAAATGTTCCTGGAGTCCAACAACCTCAAAGATGCCACGCCTAGCAAGAAACGAGCCGTTTTTCTAACCCATTGTGGGCCAGCCATTTTTAAGATGGCTAAAGCCTTAGCGAAGCCAGCTGAGGTTAAAACCATGGATTGAGATACCCTTGCTCCCATCCTGCGCAACCATTATGCCCCAGTCGTGCCAACTCTCATTCGCAGACACGAGTTCTACCAGAGGGACCAGCGTGAAGGTGAGAGCGTTGGGGATTTTGTGGCAGACCTGAGGAACCTGGGCGGTTTATGTGGCTTCGCCAACCTCGAAGAAGCCATGAGAGACCACATCGTCCTTGGCCTCAGAGACCCAACCGTCCAGAGCAAGATCATGGACAAGGGAGACATCTCGCTTGCAGATGCCATAGCAGACACAACCGCAGCTGAAGCCACTCGTAAATCGGCAGCACGAATGCGTTGAACCAGTGGAACCAACCGCCAACCCACCAATGATGCTGGGAAACCTTCAGACAAGTACACATCGACCACCCATCATGAAGATATCGAGTCATCCTCAGACAGCGAGGAAGAAGAAGTGCACAGGCTCCGGTCGGAACATGAGCAACGGGACCAGTGGGGTCGTAAACCCAACTACCAATGCGCCGGATGCGGGGGAAACCATCCCTGATCCGAATGCAGATTCTTAGATGCCATGTGTCGTTTTTGCGAGAAACGAGGGCACATCGCGAAGGTATGCAGAAACAAGAGAAATTCCAGCCCTGGACAGAGAGGGATCAGCCCAAAGAGGTATGATGGCAACTCCACCACACAGAGGGACCACCCTAGCAACCAGTGGAACCAGTACAGCAGACCCCGAAGGTTTAACGACACACCCAGATGAGAGGAGGCTCATCAAACCATCACCATCGGCCACGCTTCATCACTTGACGCTAAAAAAATCCGAGTAAAGGTCACCATTGAAAACAAACCATGCATCATGGAAGTCGACTCTGGGTCATCACTATCCATGGTATCCTGGAGAACACTCAAGCAGCTAATTCCCAACATCCGATGCCAAGACCTCAGTAGTCAGAGACTCATACTGAAAGACTATCAAGGCAACCGGATTCCAGTTGCAGGTACCCACCATTTCCAGGTCTCTTTCAAGGGACATGATGCAATTCTACCACTCACCATCGTAGACAGAGACCAGCCCAGTCTATTGGGTCTTCAGTGGTTCGCGCCATTAAGAATCGGAATGGCTGGCATCCATCATACTGAAGACGATGACTGGGAGGCGGCTCTCGTCCATGACTTCTGAGAAGTGTTCAACGAAAGCCTAGGTAAGTACAAGGGGTCCCCTATTTCATTTAATCTTCACCCCGACATTGCACCCATTCACCTAAAGCCATGCCGAGTTCCCTTTGCTCTCAAATCCAAAATTGACGAGCAACTGGACAAATTAATTGCACAAGGCGTGTTAGAACCTATTGACAACGCCCGATGGGAGACACCAATTGTCACCCCCATAAAGCCTGACGGGTCCATAAGAATCTGCGGTGACTACAAGGCCACCCTCAATCACGCGCGACAGCAGAGCGCCTACCCAGTACCAGTTGTTCGACATCTCCTGCATTCACTTGGGGGTGGCAAAATATTCACAAAATTAGATCTGGCCCAAGCGTATCAACAGCTGCCAGTTGATCCCGAGACTGCAGAAGCCCAAACTATAGTCACACATCGTGGTGCATTCAAATGCAACAGGCTGCAGTTCGGTGTAAGCGTAGCCCCAGGCATTTTTCACAGCCTGATGGAGAGACTATTACAAGGTATAAAAGGGGTCGTGCCCTATTTTGATGATGTATTAATAGCAGCACCCACAAAAAACCAATTAGAGAAATGCCTCAGAACAGTCCTACAGAGGTTCAAAGATGCTAGCCTCAAGGTTAAGAAGGAAAAGTGCCAGCTTTGCACAGAAAGGGTGGAGTTTCTTGGCTACCTCCTTGACAAGCAAGGAATCCACCCCACAGAAAAGAAATTGGCAGCTATCAAAAATGCCCCAAGACCCAAAAACAAAACTGACCTCCAAGCCTTCCTGGGACTTATTAACTTTTATAACATCTTCCTACCCCAGAAGGCGACTGTTGCTGAGCCCCTCCATAGACTACTCGATAAAAGGGCATCCTGGACTTGGGGACGTCGGGAGGAACACGCTTTCCAGCAAGTAAAAGTCCTCCTTACCTCTAATGCAGTACTAATTCAGTATAACGAGACACTACCTTTGACTGTCACTTGTGATGCCTCACCATTTGGGGTAGGGGCCATCCTGAGCCACGTCCTACCAAACGGCTCAGAGGCACCAATTGCATTTTTTTCAAGAACTCTATCAAAAACAGAAAGAAACTATAGCCATTTAGATAAGGAAGCCCTTGCTATTGTCTCTGCAATTAAAAGATTTCATGAATATGTTTATGGGAGACCATTTTCTATTATAACAGATCATAAGCCACTACTTGGGATTCTGGTGGGCGACAAACCTACTCCACACATTCTCTCTTCCAGAATGACGCGATGGTCGGAATTTCTCGCTGCCTACGACTATCAATTAAAGTATCACCCGGGGAAATCTATTCCCCACGCAGATGCCTTGAGCCGCTCACCACTACCCGAGCCACAGGAAGACCCAGCTCCCACGCTCCCAGTACTTCAAATAGAGACAATGCCCTCACCTCCACTAATGGCCCAAGACATTGCCCTTGAAACCAAAAGAGACTCTTGTTTGGCACGAGTTCTTGGCTGGGTGGAGAGGGGATGGCCAGATTACGACCCTAAGGAAATATTTAAGCCATTTAAAAACAGACAAACAGAACTTTTTTCACAAAGAGGGTGCATCTTGTGGGGAGACCGAGTTGTTGTACCAACTAAGTTACAAAAAAGGGTCTTGCAAATGCTACACGATGGACACCCAGGCATCGTGCCTATGAAAGCACTGGCAAGAAGTTACGCCTGGTGGCCAGGTATGGACAAACAAATCGAAACCTGGGTTGCCTCTTGTAACAGATGCCAGGAAAACCACTCAGCCCCACCAAAAGCTCCACCAGCAGAATGGGAAACACCCAGAGGTCCCTGGTCTCGCATTCATATTGACTTTGCGGGACCTACAAGAGGCCACACTTTCTTAATAAACATAGATGTGTATTCTAACTGGCTTGAGGTCAATGAAATGAAAGCAACCACTACTGAGGCAGTCATCAAAAAACTGAACAGACTCTTCACCACACACGGGTTACCAGATGTCCTGGTCTCTGACAATGGTCCCCAATTTACTGCCTTAGCCTTTGAACAGTATTTAGCGGAACGGGGCATCCGACACGCACTCACATCACCGGCTCATCCTGCGGTGAATGGTAGGGCTGAACGAATGGTTCAGTTTACAAAGAAAACCCTGCAGAAAATGGAACAAGGTAACATCCACGACAAAGTCACTAGAATGCTGCTCCTGCAACACATCACATGACCAACAAGAGCCCAGCTGAACTCCTGATGGCCAGGAAACTCAGATCGCCTCTAGACCGCTTGCACCCTGCCTACACCCCAGAAAAGCCCCTGGGTTCCAGCAGCAAGCACCGTGCCTTCAAGGTAGGAGACCTTGTATTCGCAAAAAAATTTTCTGGGAATCCCCTCTGGATTCCTGCCCAAGTAACTCAAGTTATGGGTCCCCGCTCCTACCGTCTACTCACCACTGATGGCAGAGCATGGAAACGCCATATTGACCAGCTGCGCTCCAGACTAACCACATCTTCCAACCCTGACCCTAACTTTGACACCAGGGGGGGAGGGGAAACCGTGAACTCAGAATTAGAACCAACACCTGTTTATTCTGAACTAACACCGAGATCACCGAACCATAGTTTGCAACACTCACCAGCTGCAGCTGAGCCTGGACAGACAAACGCTTTGCCAAGAAGCAGCAGCCAGGCAGGTTCAGCGAGCCCGGGGAGCCATGGCAGTAACAACGAAGCTGAGGACTCTATCACCCCGGGGGCACCAGAGGAGAGCCCTGACCATGGCACCGGTTCACCGTTCCTGTTTGATCCAGCAAGCAGTCCATCTGAACCCGGATTTGAACAGGGACAATTGGAGTTGCGTAAGTCAGGTAGACAGGTGCGAAGACCTGCCTACCTGCGAGACTATATTACTCCACCCCTTAAACGGAACCGAGAGGGGAGGGGTATTCCGGACTAGCAGGCTCGAAGCCTGCAAACCTGATTGGCCCACTGATAGCCGATCGTGATTTGTCGCCATAGACTGATGCGATTGGCCAGTAAATGGGCTGCCGCGATTGGCCCTGCAAAGAGCGGCAAACTCAAATCGCCTTCATTGGCTGCCTAGCCGCAGCCAGCCCTATATAAGGGGCTGCTGCGGCTGGGATTAGTTGCTCAGATCTGAAGTCACTAATAAAGAGCTGTTGTTGCTATCTGAGTCTTGCCTCCATTCTTGAACCATCCTCCCAGATCTAACAATAAGGACCAACTACTCCATAAATCTGCCAGTCCTTTCAGGTCATCTGGAAAGACCCATCTGAGGTTAAGGGACTTACAAACTAGCTTTCTCTATAGTATAACAGAATAACAGAGTTGGAAGGGACCTTGGAGGTCTTCTAGTCCAACTTCCTGCTCAGGCAGGAAACCCTCTACTATTTCAGAAACATTAGTAGTACTTATGATTTAGAATGCCCTTCCCAAACCTATATATCTGGCACTGAGTTTTCTAGCTTTTAAGCCCCACATAAAATGTTTCTTTTTATTCAGAGTCATTGACCCGGTGGTAAGATCATAAAGTGAAGAGTAAAACAAACTAAACTGCAAAATAGATGCTCTCGTCAACCAATCCAGAGTTTCAAGAAGCAAAACCCCCAGGAAAGCTCAAGAACATAAGTCAGGAGGCAAGGCTGAAACATGGCCAAGGTTAAGAAGACTTGTTCTCCCTTGTTTCAATCATTCCATTTGAATGATGAATTCAAGTTCAAATCAATTACAACGTTTTAAAAAAATAATCAACAGTAATAGCAATTCGCTAGTGAAATTGATTACCTAGAAAAGTGGTGGGCTCCACTTGGGGAAGGGATCTGTTCGAGCAGAAGATAAGCAACCATCTATTGGGGCATTGGATTCCTGCACTCTTCAGGGATGAACTTGGTGGCAGCCCTTCTTATGAAAGAGCCATGGTGACGTAGTGGTTAGAATGCAGGACTGCAGGCTAACTCACTGCTCACTGCAGGAGTTCGATTCTAATGGCTCAAAGACTCAGCCTTCCATTCTTCTGAGGTTGGTAAAATGAGGACCCAGACTGTTGGGGGCAATATGCCAACTCTGTAAAGCACATAGAGAGGGCTGTAAAGCACTCTGAAGTGGTATAGAAGTCTAAGTGCTATTGCTACTGCTATTCCATGATTCTAAAAGCAGAAGGGAGCTACTGAATATGAATATAAATAAGGGAGGTTTGAAGTGCTCTTTCTTCATTTTATCTCTTTTTTTCTAGAATTCTTCCACTCCTCTTCTGTTGTTGGCATTCCCCTAAGGAAATGCAAGGGATGGAGCATTATAGCATTGGATTAGCTAAGATTTCTTCCCTTGCATGCTGATCAGAGCAAGCAGCTCACTAGTCTTAGTTATCCACAATATTCCTCCGCACTTGCTCTCTTTCACGCAAGGATGACTGATGGCTCTGGCTAATCAGAGTAGAGCATAATGTGTTAGATCAGCCATGTCAACATGTTGCCTATCATAAGTACTGGAGTGCAACCCCTTCAGGGATGCCTATGGGGGATAGTTTAGAAAGTCAGATATAAGTAATAATTGGCATGGTCCAGATTTTAAAGGGAAGTTATCATGAAATACACAGTGGAGGACTTTTCATTTCTGCCCCATTATTCATATTGCAAACAATCAGGGTTACTTTATAGCATAATTTTAACTTACTCGGGAGACTCCAGTTTTCAATGTGCATTCTTCTCCATGGGTTAAGATCTATGTAGCCATATGCCATAGCAATGATCCAGGCAATTTGAAAAAAAAAACATTTCTAGTAAGTTGTGACTCTGATTAAAAAAACAATCTTTATGAAATAGAAGCTAATAAAATTGCTTCCCTAATTACTCTGAGCTAGTTCATTTCCCAGCAAATATAATAAAACAGAGTTACTTGGCTCTGATTCACAAAATCTGAAACCAAGCTCATTATTAAGGCATTTAGTGATGGGGAAAAAAATAACAAAAGGGGAGGTAGACAGATGGAAAAAGGTGTTTGTATATGTGCATGCATATATAAATTGCCATCCCACAAAGCAGAATAATCTTTGCAGTTAGACCTTTGAAGTTTGGAGGTATTACAATGGACTTTTTCATAACAGCAGCAGCAACCGCAAAAGGTAGAATTCCTTGGAATTTTTCATCTCATTCAGACAAATAGAATAGGACACCTATTACACTATAATATTCAGAAGAGATTTGGGGTTTAATGTTAGTGATGTTTAATTTGAAAGAAATATTTAATCTTAATACACTGTGATTCCTAATCTTTTGGACTATTACAAAGCTGTGCATAATACAGTAGGCCATAGACCCTCCCAAGGCTATCATTCCAATGCCTTGTACCACTCTGAAATCTCTTTGATGTGAGGAACCTGGGATTCTGGTTATTATAAATGTATGAAGAATGTATGAAGAAGTCTTGGTTTGGGGAGTTTCTGAGTATGTTTTATTTATTTTTGTTAATGCTGGTTGGTTTTGCTCTCTCTTACACACACATAATAAACATGATGTGTTTGGTCTTTTTTCTACTTTTAAGTATGGTGGGTTTTTTTTAAAAAAAATTAGAAGTTCTAAAAAAAATTAGAAGAAAATTGTTCACAATATCATAGAGGGATTTGTTTGGTTCAGATTTTGGTTGGTTTCAACAAAACAGTTGTTTGTTTGCAAAGGGCTTCGCTAGTCACCTTTCAGCCTACTGAGGAATACCAAGCTGTTTCATGAGAAACACAAAATGGTATTTCTTAAGCAAGTTATTGTCAACATTAACTGCAGAAAAGCAAGCATATGAAGTACCTTTTGACTTGGGAATGGATCAGTTAGGATTGGGACAGTCTGAAGTGGCTGGAAAAGAAGAGATTGGCACAGTTATTAGGGGTGCTGCAATCAGAGAGAGATATGGCAGGAGGTGAAAAATGGTCTACTCTTGAGGAAGGTTTCCTTCATGTTTAGCATCAAAGTTGCCTTACAGCTCCCTGTGACCCATGGCCTGTAATCAGGCCTCCAGAGCATGATGGGATTCTACCAGTTTCCCTACGGGTTCGGTGATTGCGCACTTTGCGCATGCTTTGTGTGTGCACACGTGCACCTAACACACACGTGCAGCTTTCCAAACACCAGCTGAGGCTCTGCCATGCCAATCATCTGAGAGGATAAAGTACAGAACCGTGCAGGGGTAGGTGGGAGGGCCAATCCTGCACTTTTTTCTTCCTTCTCCTCTCAGCTGATCATTGGAGCTTCTTTTTTACTACTGGTTTGAACCGGTAGAATTTCACCACTGCTCCAGAGACCTTGGTTTCTGGCTGCTACTACTTACTTAATTCTTGATCAGGTCAGGTAATGCTTGGGCATTGGAGGTTATCCAACAAAATGCAGTTCAATAGTGGGAAAGGAAGGTCCTGCCCTTAGGCAGGAAAAACCAAATGCATAAGTATAGAAAAGGAGGTTCCTGGTTCAACAGTAGTAACAGTGAGAGGGATCTAGGTATCCTAGTGGATCCCCACTTAAGTATGAGTCAGCAGTATGTTGCAACTGCCAAAAAAGCCAACACAGTTCCAGCATTAGCAGAGGAATAACATCAAGATCACGGGAAGTACTGCTTTATACTGCACTGGTGAGACCACTCTTGGAATATTGCCTCTAGTTCTGTTCACTACAATTCAGAAAAGATGCTGTGGCCCTAAAAGGAATGCAAAGATGAGCAACAAAGATGATAAAGGCCGGGAGGCTAAATCATGCATGGCTGAGGAAACTAGGTATATTTAGCTTAATGAAGAGAAGGCTCAGGGGAGACATTATAGCAGTCTTCCAATACTTGAAGGGCTGTCATAGGCATTGAAGAAGGCATTGATTTATTCTCCCTAGTATCTGTGGGGAGGACAAGAAGCAATGGGTGAAAGCTCATCATAGAGAGATTCAACTTGCAAATAAGCAGGAATTTCCAGATAGTAAGAACAATTCATCAGTGGAACAGTTTGCCTCTGGAGTGGTGCATCTCCATTGCTGGAAGTTTTCAAGAAAGATTTGGACAATCATTTGTCCAGGATGGATGGATAAACTCCTGCCTTGGGTAGAGGGTTAGACTAGAAGACCACACTTCCATCCCTATGATTTTATATTACAGTTTTCATGCATTTAATCATTGTACACCACCTACTAGGTAAGATGGCCAGCCATCTAAATAATAGAAGACATTTTTAATTTTTAAATAAAAGTATCTACCTACTTCATTCCAATCATCCTTCACTGCTGCTTCTGCTATTATTGCTTTGTCATTTCTTCATTTCTGCTTCTACATCTATCTCATCCAGTGGTGGGATTCAATTTTTTTTACTACAGTTCTGTGGGTGTGGCTTGGTGGGCATGGCAGGGAAAGGATACTGTAAAAAAACCCAGTTTGGCATTTACCAGTTCATTTACCAGGCATTTACCAGTTCTCCGAACTACTCAAAAATTCTGCTACTGGTTCTCCAGAACTGGTCAGAAGTTGCTGAATATCACCTTTGATCTCACCCCTTAAATGAAATCTTTTGCAATCATGATTGAGACACCACAATATAGTTCATTTGTTTTCCAAAATGAAGTAGCAGAAGTAAATCTTGCTCATTTCCAATAGCTTTGATTTCATGATGTCTTCCTTTATTCTTACTCAACATTACTGTAATGCACTTTTTATAGTTTAATTTCTTTTCTTTTTTTTCTTTTCCTTTTGCGGTTCTGTTTTCCATAATAATACTTCTCAGTTAAAATCAGATTGCCTCTGAAGGAGCCAGACCCATTTCCTTCAGAAGCCCAAACACAACATCATTGTTCCACTGAGACTAACCAGTTTGTTAGAGATGATTTTTTTTTCTTGCTCCTTGCCAAATGCTTGTTTTATAAATAAGATTATTATTCTTAAAGGGCAGAAAGATGTAGAACAACAGACAATCTGCTGTGGATCAGACCAAAGGCCTCTCTGGTCCAGCATTCTATTTCCAACAACATGCTTCTGGGAAGCCTGAAAGCAGTACAATGAAACCCTTCTACTATTCTCCAGAAACTGTGTTCTCCAGAGACATACAGCCTCTAATGCTGGAGGTTGCATCCTTCATACATGGCCACGGCCTGGTGTTTCTGTTTAATTAAAAAAAAAATACTACTTTTGAATTTGGGGGGTTCAATATCATAACCAGCTGAAAAAATTTATTAATCTATCCATCTGTATTACCAAAACTCACTTTTTCAGCATGCAGGTAAGAGCCTACAGACTCATAAGTTTTTAAATTCTAATATATTACAAATTAATATTGTGCTTTTTTTTTAGGGGTGGTGGGGGGGGAGGTCTGATCCCATCCACTTTTTCTTTTAGCCCTTCCATTATGTAAATATGGCTTTAGGCACAGGACTAAGGCTAAAGCTTTGGGCTCAACAATGATTAACCACTCCTGTTCTAAAGAAACATTCATGTACATTTATACATTGATATCTATCTATACAACATTAAAAAGACATTTTTGCTACTAAGACTATTTTTTCCATTCAAAATGATATGAGAATAATCAAAGTTAAATTAAGACAAACTTAATCTAATCTATTTGGATATAGTATTTTGGAAAAAAAGAAGAAAAAGTACATGTTTGGTCAATCACAATCTACTGGTTCAATATAGAATGATGGATAGTTATAGTATGAATTCAAAAGCATACTGAAAAAAGTTGGAGTTCATTTTTGTTACATATTTGTTTGATGTAATTTCATCACTTTTTAATTTTTTCCCTTTTCCTCTTTATTTTGGTTGTATTTTAATGTTTGTTTTTGAAATTTAATAAATATCTTTTTTTTAATGAAGCAAGGATATCCAGTAATAAACCAAGGATCACCCTGGGAAGATTACAGAAAAGGTAATCAGGCAACAAATCAGTGAATACTTAGAGGCAAACAAAGTCATAACCAAAAGCCAACATGGATTCATCAAAAACAGATCATGCCAAGACAAATCGTATTACATTCTTTGACCAAGTGACAAAAATAGTGGTCCAGAGGAATGTTGTGGATATAATTTACTTGGACTTCAGTAAGGTATTTGAAAAAGTAGATCACAACCTACTACTTGATAAATAGAAAAATGTGGGTTAGATCGCATCGCCACCAGATGGATTCATATGTGGCTGACCAGCCATACTCAATGTATAGTCATCAATGGAACTGCATCTACATGAAGGGAAGAATGTAGTGGGGTACCTCAAGGCTCTGTTTTAGGCCCAGTACTCTTCAACATATTCATCAATGATTTGGACAAGGGGATAGATGGGGAACTCATCAAATTTGCAGACACCAAGCTGGCAGAAATAATCAACACTCCAGAAGAGGCTTAAGATACAGAAGGATCTTGACAGACTTGATTATTGGGTGCTATCTAACAAAATGAAATTCAGTAGTGAAAAAAGTAAGTTCTACATTTAGGCAAAAAAAAACTAAATGCACAGGTATAATATAGGTGGTCCTTTGCTCAATAGTAGTAACTGTGAGAGGGATCTTGGAGTCCTTGTGGACAATCACTTAAATATGAGCCAGCAGTGTGCTGCAGTTGCCAAAAAAGCCAACACAGTTCTAGGCTGCATTAATAGAGGGATAGAATCGAAATCATGTGAAGTATTGATACCACTTTATAATGCTTTGGCAAGACTACGCTTGGAATACTGCATCCAGTTTTGGTTGCCACAATGTAAAATAGATGTTGAGACTCTAGAAAGAATCCAGAGAAAAGCAACAAAGATGATCAGGGGACTGGAGGCTAAAACATAAAGAATTGTTGCTGGAATTGGGTATGTTTAGTTTAATGAAAGAAGGACTAGGGGAAAGATGATAGTAGTGTTCCAATATTTCAGGAAGAAATACAAAGAAGAGGGAGTCAAGTTATTCTACAAAACATCTGAGGGCAGGACAAGAAGCAATGAATGGAAACTAATGGAGAAGAGAAACAACCTAGAACTAAGAAGAAATTTCCTGACAGTTAGAACAATTAATCAGTGGAACAATTTGCCTCCAGAAGTTGTGAATGCTCTAACACTTTTAAGAAGAGATTGGACAACCATTTGTCTGAAATGGTATGGGGTTTCCTGGCTGAGCAGGGGGTTGAACTGGAAAACCTCCAAGGTCTCTTTCAACTCTGTTATTCTATTCTATTCTATTCTATTCTATTCTATTCTATTCTATTCTATTCTATTCTATTCTATTCCACTCTACTCTACTCTACTCTACTCTACTCTACTCTACTCTACTCTATAGCTAGATATAGTCTTTCAACTATGATATCTTCCCAAACACCAGTCCCCAAAATGATGTAAAATGCCAACAAATTCAACATCAACTAATGGTTGATGGTGACTGGATCTTATCTCTTTGATAATGCTGCTATTAATTTGTGTGTTCAATAAAGTATGAACAAAAAGGCTTAATTGAAGCACCTCATGGTCCACATTCTGCAATTGCACCTTTCACCATTGCACCTTTTACCAATCTTTGATTTTGAACATGGTCTTTGAAGCTGATCAACATTTGCAGAGTATGTAATGTAATGTGAAATCAGTCCTCATACAACCACGCTTCAGGGATTCAATACATATCTATGATTTTTAATGTTGGGAGTATCTTTGACATTCCAAAATAAATGTGCGTGGGGAAAAAATATAGCAGACCATTGTATAGTCAAAAACAAGATATGCAAAACTCAGCCAGTGAAGATTCCAATCTGCTTTCTCCTTATATTCTTCTTTAAAAATTGGATGTGACTGATCATATCAAAAAAATAAGGAAAGGGATGTTTGTGCATGAGAAATGTGTCTGGGATCAATTTTCATGCAAATATCAAAATATGATTGTCTGATTCATCCTTTTTAAAACTTTGTAGTACAGTTTGCCGATCAAAATATACATACAAGGGGTTCTAATTTAGGGGAACATAAACCAAAATTGCATGTATAACACATATAACACATTATTAAGGAAATTGGGAGTGAGAAATGTACATAAGGAAACTTACACACAAAACTGTTTACCAAAGCCCAGGACATAATACCACATGTTTGATTGTAATTTATCCTGGTGTACTTTTTTTTGCTGAAAAGAGCAAGCTATCATTCATGGTTATTTCACAGTAAGCTTTTAAGAAAGAAATGCCGAAGAAACCACATTGGTTTCATATTTCATGCTAAACTAACATATGCCTTTTAGCTTAGCAACTTGTACAGACCCAGCTGTTTTGCTTGTGAACTTTGGTATATTGTTAAGCTTGTTGCATATATCCAGTTAATTTTGGCTTTACATAATGTGTGCATCCTTTCAGTTAACTCGTCTGCTAAATTAAGTTAAAATGGGATTTGAACTCAGGTTTTACCTTCAGCTCTTCCTTTGCCATATTCTGTATTTCTAGATAACATGATTCACATTGTTCTACATCAGAAGATTTTTTTTTTGTTAGAAAAAAATCAGAAGTAATTTGTTCCAAGTGAAATATAACATTCAAAGAATCTGAGCTAGTCAAAGAATTTTAAATTCAATTGGCAACATCTCACAAAACATTTCATTGACAGAAGACAATTCTACAGGCAGGGGAAAAATGATGTGAAGATTTTAAACGTCAGAAGGACTATAGATGGTTGAAAAATTCCAGGCTTCAGCTTCAAATGGAGTATTTTCATAATCTCAGTATAGCATTTCAATATATTATTAATTAGTCCGCTGATCCATTAAAAAGAAGAAGAAGAATCACAGTAATCATTCAAGGTCACAGTTTGACTTATTTGCCATTGATGGATAACTTGCCAAACTCGGCATTCAGCTCCTTAGTATAATTGGAAATACATTGTTATTCGGGTTAACAAAAGGCTTGCAACAATGGCCCTGCAAATGAACATCAGCTGACTAAAATCCTAACCACATTTTCACTCTCATTAACCACAGTAGGGTATCACACAATTTTGCCTGGCTCCTGCGCCGACCACTGTGCACCATTTTACTACCAGCGGTTTGATGGGTTTTATGGCAGCTGATATATGGAGTGGGAGTTTTGGGAGTCGTAAACAGAAGCCACAGTGTATCACAATGTGGTTTAGGGATATAATGACTATGTTGTAAAGCAAAAGATGACAATGAAGCACTCAACACGAGAGAGCAAACCAACAGACCAAACAGTTTGGCATAATTCAAGCAATGAGAACGAGGACCCTCTGTGAGCTTTTGTGTCCGTATTCCTGTATATCATGCATCTCCCTATATCTTCCATTAATTACCATGCATAAATTTGAATAAGAACTAGTAACTCTGAAATAAATTTTAGGTCCTGGGAGGGAGAGTGGAATTACAGAGTTGGATGCTCATTTCTTCCTGAAAGGCATTTTCCTCCATTGAAGAATACTCCAGCCTGTCACCAGCATTGATCCCCAGTTATAAAGGCACAGACTTCTTTTAGTTCCCTTCTCCATTGCAGGGAAAGTATCTACCTGGAATGCAGGAAAGTTCCAGATCTCTTGAAGAATGGTGCATATATGTTTGAAATATGTAAAATTATTATTACTGTTAAATAAATAGACAATAATCAGGTTCAGGAGGAAGGAGTTAGAGAAGACAGAAAAAATGCAAGTCTTCTTCATACTTGCTTAAACTTCACAGCTGGGCTGATTCCTTTAAAAAAACACTTGATTTAAAATTTGATAGGAAGAGCTCAATGATCCTAACAATCTTTTATATCCCAGATGAGGAGGGAGGTATCCAGATTGTTCTGCTGCATTAAGCTTCACAAATGGAAGAGAGTGAGAAGTTGGACCAGAGTTGTTGTTGTTGTTGTTGTTGTTGTTTTTAGTTTCAGGACATATTATCAGTAGCTCTAAGATTTTATCCAACAGAAAAGCATTTCCATTTGATTGGGCTGTCCTGACTTCAGCAGCTAAGCAAGATCATCCTGGCTTACTTGATTATAGGCATCTGACTTGATTTTAGTTCTGGTCTTGATATTGGTTCATTTCTGTTTTTATTATTACTATAGGGCTTTGATATTATTCTTTACCCAGGATCAGTTAAGATTGGTTGAATAATACTACGTACTGCAAATAGATAAATAAGGAACCAAAAGGAAATCCTACTGCTTTAAGATTAGGTGGGAAATTTAAAACAAAGTCTCAGAAGAAGGGAACACTTCCCTATTGTTGCAAAAAAAAATCTTCCACAGACTTGTCCATTATTTACTTTATTTATTTATTTTTATTTATTTGATTTGTCAATCACTAGATAATAGATATGAGAATAAACATGAGCATGAAATAGGTACAAATAAATGGGGACAATAGGATAGGGACGGTAGACATGATTGTGCACTTATGCACACCCCTTACAGACCTCTTAGGAATGGGGTGAGGTCAATAGTAGATAGTTTAAGGTTAAAGAAGTGGGGGTTTGAGGCAGTGGGGGGATTCAAAAATTTTTTTTACTACCGGTTCTGTGGGCATGGCTTGGTGGGCATAGCTTGGTGGGTGTGGCAGGGGAAGGATACTGCAAAATCCCCATTCCCTCCCCACCCCACTAACCTGATTCCAGCTCTGTTCTTCTGTGCAGGGCAACAAAACAAGACCCAGCCAATCAGCTGGGATTTGGGAGACAAAGAATAGATGGGGTTGAGGCCAGTCAGAGGTGGTATTCTCCGAGCTACTCCAAATTTCCACTGCCAATTCTCCAGAACTGGCCAGAACCTATTGAATACCACCTCTGGTTTGAGGATGTAATAACAGAATCAGGTAGTGCATTCTAGGCATTGACCATTCTGTTGCTGAAGTCATACTTTCCGCAATCAAGTTTGGAGCAGTTTACATTGAGTTTGTATCTGTTGTGTGGTCTTGTATTATTGCAGTTGAAGCTTAAGTAGTCATTGACTGATAGGACATTGTAGCAGATAATTTTGTGTACTACACTTAAGTCCAACCATAGGCGACATAGTTCTAGGTTGTCCAAGCCCAAAATTTCAAGCCTGGTGGTGTAGGGTATTCTGTTGTGAGCAAAGAAGTATAGTACTCTTCTTGTGAAATACTCGCTCAATTGAATTAATGTCTGATATATAGTGTGGATGTCAGACAGATGAGCTGTATTCGAGTATTGGTCTAGCAAAGGTTTTCTATGCCCTAGTTAGCAATTCAATATTACTAGAGGAGAAGCTTCATAAGATTAGATTTACAACACTTAATGCCATTTTGGCAACGCTGTTACAGTGAGGTCTGGCACTTAGGTCGTTTGATATGAGTACTCCAAGATCCATCACAGAGTGAGGGTCATCAATGAGTTAATTAATTTATCAGGAGATACTATTTAATTCAAAGGAGACAATATTTTTATATTAACACCCCATCTCATAATCCACCCACTCCACAATGTCTCTCAATCTTCAGGATCAACTTTGGGGCAAAACTATGATGAAGTGGGGAGAAACAGAGGAAGTACCTCTACTATACACTGCAGTGATCTTGTTCCTCCTCAGTTTGATATAAATCTTCCCAATTGGAAAAGCAGGGACGCAGGGTGGCTTGTAATGTTCCAGAATGGAGTTGCCCACATGAGAACCCATCCAGTATCCCTGACACTTGTCTAACAAGAAGAATTATCTTGGACAAATTGTGTCATGGAAAACATCTCTAAACAAGTAAGTTCATTGGAGAGATTCAGCAGCAACTGAGGCTGCTTCCTACCACTCAGAAACAGTTGAGCATTGTTTTAACAAACAGGCTGCATCCGACACTCGCCTGTAACATTTTGCAGTCAGGGAGTTGTACAAACATTAATTAATTAATTCTAATCCTGCAAGGTAGGAGTTTTATTTCCATATGACACATGGGGGAAATAGTAAGAAAGTAAGAAAAAACACGAAAGAAATGAAAATGGTGGTGGGAAGGTTTGCAAGTTAATTTGGAGTTGCACTTTGTTCTGTTGCAAAATTAGAAGATGAACAGGTAGAGTTAATTTGCTCCCTTCAAAGGCAGGAAATATTCTGGCACTAACATTAGTTCTGGAGAAATACACACACTCAAGCCACATAAATGACTGTGGTAGGCTGGAGCTGATGACAAGTGAATGGATGCAAAGGTTTAATTTACAATATTAAATTTATCAAGATTTCCTATATAAAATCTGAAAAGTAGTAACCAACCCTGCACATCTGGAGTGAAATGTGTTATTCCTGTAGATAAATTGGCATGTACTTGATGGGAATGCAGAAAACATAACAGCTTTTCACTGCTTCTTAATAAGCACTAGGAAAAGAATCTAAAATATAGAGGTGAGTGGTTTTGTTCTTTGTATCTTTTTGAACCCTTAAATGATGTTACCAAGAGAAGAAACCCCCTTTATTGTATGTTGTATTTAGAGATTTAGTTCATTTTATTGTCATTGCACTTCATACAATAAAATTAAATACCATCTTCAGGGTACATTATGATTATGAAAATCAACACAAATATACATCCTTCACATTCTATACATTGAATTGAAAACCCCTAATATTGCATTAATATTGCACTATATAGTAGATGCATTAAATCTGCTAGTAGGTCTTAATGCATCTAGTTTGAATAACACTGCAGAGTTACTTTTTTTTAAAAAAAGGAAAATATTTCCATTAAGAATTGGTGCCATTATTTCAGAACCAAATGAAAAGGTGTAAAAATGTATATGTATCTGGGAGTGCATCCTACTGAACTCAATAAGATTCCTTTCTAGTAGAGGTAAGTAGGCTGATACTATTAGTCTTCCTTGACATGTATGCCATTGTTCACATTATATTAATCCACATGTATAGGGCCAATCTTATGCAGTAATTATGGTATCAAACTAGAAACCCAAAAACTATGAGTTCTAGTCCCATCTAGAAGTCACTTTGGGCCAGCCACATTCTCTCAGCTCTAGGAAGCAAGTAATGGCAAAGCATATCTTGCAAAGAAAACAGCATGGATTAGTCCAGGCAATTGCCAGGAATCAACACTGACTCCAACACACACACACACACACACACACAGAGAGAGAGAGAGAGAGAGAGAGAGAGAGAGAGAGAGAGTTGTATAGAACATACAGCATTATCACACATGTTTTAACCCTCTTTGATAGGCTATTCAGCTATGTTAGGACCACATCAGACTGGAAATTCTAGAGTTGTCTCAATACATTTATTACACAGGTCTATTCTGGCATTTGCCCCTTCAGACAGAACAGGAAATTTGTACTTCTACACAGGGAAAAAAATCACCCAGTACATATTTTACTTTTTTTACATATATGTTCTCAATCAAGATATGCTTGAGACAGAGAGAGAAAATTGCCATTTCAAAACAGACAATGTCATCAGAACACCGCTGGGTGCTTTGCTGCTGCTTTTTTCAGGGTTCAAACATAATAGCTGAATATATACATATTTATTAGAGAAGTAACCAAAATATGCCAACTTTCCTCTTTTTCTATTCAACATTTCACGGTGACAGCTCAATATATAGCTCAAAAGTTGATTTTGAATATAGCATTTATTTCAAAGTTCAAGTGTTTTTTCCAAATCATTAGCATCTCTTGATTGTTTTGACTTTGGCTGGCATTAAATATGAAATCACAAGCTGTCAAATATTATCAATTACACAATATCATTGTACATCAGCAATAAAATGCAAAATATCAGCACATGCCAACTATCAAGTACAGTCAAATATCAATCCAGAATGACTGTATTCACACAACATACTTATCTTTTCTGAATGAACTCAATCTTCCAAATTCATAAAGAACACTGAACTATAAACTCATTAAATGGTCTTGGGCTCCCAGAATATACAAAGCCACCAAAAATTCTCCTGTTAAGAATAATGTTCAACTTTTTTGTTCAAATACAGGTGCTCAATTTCCAATTTGAAATTATTGTACAGGGAAAGGGTTTGCATACCCCAGCAAATATTTAGTAATCCAGAAAATTTCCTAACTTAGTATCTTCTTCATGTGTGTTCCATCATCATCTCCAGTAGAGATATAATATTGTTGGGTGGATATTTTGGGTGTTACAGTCTAATACATCAGGAAAGCTGATATAAAACAAAAAACAACAAAAGATAGATTGTGATATAGAAGTGAAGTAAAGAGACCATGGAGTAGCAATAGCAATAGCACTTAGACTTATATACCACTTTATGGTGATTTACAGCCCTCTCTAAGCAGTTTGCAGAATTAGCATATTGCCCCCAACAATCTGGGTCCTCATTTTAATATCAGGGTCCTCATCCTTAATATCAGAAGGATGGAAGGCCGAGTCAATCTTGAGCTTGTCAGAATCGAACTCCTGGTAGTAAGCAGTGAGTTAGCCTGCAATAGTGCATTCTTACCACTATGCCACCACCAGATGGTAGACTTTTGTGTGGAATAAGTGACAACTCTGAATTCCTGTCTTTGGGATTCTTAAATTATAAGTCTTTTTCTACCAGATCTGAGTTTTCTAATAAATGGCAAGATATACTGTATACTGAAAACAAGATATCTGCCCCCTTTGATGGATGAACAGGAGGGCACACCCTCCTGTAGACCTGTGGTTTTCACAGAAATGCTGATGGCTACATATTTCAAAAGCCCTTGTGGAAGGCATGAATCTTATGGTGCCTTGACCAACAGCAAAATTAAGGTATCCTTTTTCTCCTTAACTCCCAAATATAGTATATTGGTCCCCACATGATTTTGGGCCCCATGAAAATTGAAGGGCTCTAAAACAAACCTGCTGATAGATCATGTACTTTTTGTGTGCTTAATCTAGACTATAGGAGCTATAGTGTCATCCCAAGATAAATGTGGCCTGTCAAAGTTTTTTCTGTTGTCCCTCATCCCTTACCAAATTTCTGGTAAACTAAAATGTATTATAGTGGTTTCAGTGTACAGTGTATAAATTAGACAGGGAGCAAATCAATCTAAAGAAAACTGGTTCAATTTTAGGGATCAGTTTTTATTCTGGATGAGGCCATTTCTTTGATCTCTCCCATTTCACCATTGCACCATCCCTAGGTGGATCCCAATATATTCCATAAAACTAGTACTAAGTACAATTTTGGGTATAGGATCTTTTGCTCTGTATTGCTTGCATTGTACAATCATCTCTGCAACAGTCCCTAGCTTTCCATGTTTCCACAATCCCAAGAGGAACTGGGGAATTATCCACTACTTTGGGGCAGCTTTTTCTATAACAATGGCACTGTCAGCCAGGGGGGATATTGTACAGTTGTTGAGAATTCTGGTAAAAAATGGAAAAAATTGTCCACCTGATTTCTCTGCCCACAAATCTGGGGAAATCCAAACTGTTAATGTGTGCCTAGCTGTATGATGTGACTTCAACTCAGCAAAGTATCAAAAGCCATGAAGAATATTTCCCACCAATAGCTTTTGGCTGTACATATTGTCATGTTAGTTTGCTGCTCTATATAACAAATAGGCATCTTCTAGGTCAAGAACTATGAAGCCTGGATTTCAAATGCCTTGAATAAAAATGATGTTGTTTTTCCCAAAATGCACTTGGACAAATAATGGTAAACAGTAACGTATGCAGAATTGAATTACAACCCATCTCCCCTGACAATCCATCTTTTCCTGTTCCTGTCTGCTTGCCACAAGTGCAGAAAGTATTGAGTGCTGCAAGATATACTTAGTTTTTCTGAAGCTGTGCACAACTTGTTATGGATGGCCTCATGTCCAGGTAAAGGTTAAGGAGGTTCTTTGCTGTTCTAGTTTTCACTTGTCCCTGACACTTCTGCCTAATCATTCCACATAATAACAACCCTGAAATGCAGGCAGGCCTGAGTCAAAGTCACAAGTCAATAAATCCATTTGTTCCTCTCTTTCAGGCAGAGTGTTGAATAGCACTGAGTGTGCAGTGTCATAGAGCCCTCTAGTCTATCACCCCAAGGTCACCTGGTTTATAGTACAAAAACTTTATTTCTTTAAGTGCCTCCCATGTTCAGGAAGGAAAAAGCAGTTTCATTGAAGCAACAGCTCAGCTGCAAACCCCCCTTTCCTCCCTCCCCCATCAGCCTCCCCCCGTTTTTCCCTTCAATTCAGCTGTGTCTGATTCTCAGAGACTGCCTGGAAAAGTCTCTGCAGTGTTCTTGGTGAGGTTTCTGAGACGTAGTTTGTCATTGCCTGCTTTCTAAGGCTGAGGAAATGTGTCTAGCTTTGCATCTAAGATGGGATTAGAACACCCAGTTTCTAGCATGGGGTCTTAACCACTGCATCTAACTGTCTCTCACGTTAGGTCCCTAAGGACCTGCTTACCACAAGGAGTGGGCAACCCCTAGCCACATTGATGGTATATTCAAGGGGGAATGTTATTTGTTTGGTTTGGTTTGGTGATCATCTCTCTGTATCAGTCATAGTAATTGGGGAATCAGATCAAAACTAAGCATTAGAAAAAACTTCCTAAGGATATCATTATCTCTGTGAAGCCAACAGGACAGGAGTAGTGAACTTTGTTGAAGGAAGGATAAGAGAAAGAGAAATGGCCATTTATTAGGGATGATGTAGTTATATCCCACAATGCAGATTCTGTAGTGAGAAGGGGATGGATTTCCTTCCAATTTAATCATTTCTTGTGGTAAATTTGTTTTCATTAGTGCTGCCTCATGCTGCTTGAACCTTTGCAGGATATGTATGGTGCCCTTTCTTTTATGGAGTTGAAAGCATCTTTTTATTCTCAAAAACAATCCTGTAAGGTGGGTAGGAGATGAAGCAAATGTCCTCTGAAGTGTCATAGCAAATGGAGATTTAAGCCTAAATTTCCTCAACCTCATCCACCAATTTAATCACCATTCCACACTGTTGATCATTTTGGAATCATTTATTGTCTAGCGGGAAGAGGTTTATAGGCTACTTAGTTTCAGAATGGGTGCCAAAAATAGTAGGATTCATGCTTACAAAATTCTGAGCCATTGCAACTGCAAAATGTAATGCCTATTAACAAACTTCAAACCCTTTATTCCAAACAAGCCCAATAATTGCATTATTAATGCCATAGCAATCAAATAGGGAGGACAGATAGAAAGTTATAATTCATTTAAATGTAAGTCCTATTTGAGAATTTCACATGATTAATCGCCACCAGAAAATAAAACGACAACTGTACATATTGACCCTTTTCCTAGCACTCCCCTGGATTTTTAGCACTGAATAGGGAAGCATGAAAAATTGCTATTAGCCTTTATCTGAATATGATATAGTGGGATTCAGATCTGCATAATGTCAGTGTTTCAAGTAACGTGCCCATTGAAAGCAGAACTCCGTGGCAGGTAGATTCCTCAAAGGACATGTTTATTGGATACATCATATTGGCACAGCCAGTGAAAACCAACTCTAACAGTTCCCATGGGTTTCACCTAATTAAAAGAGTAAAACTCCCCCCTCCTGGGTGTTACCGGTCACATTGTCCAATAAAGATGGATGGCAGGCTCCTCCCCTTCTTCAACAGCCACCTGTTTGAATGACTTTAGTTCCCATAGGAAAACTTTTTTTTTGAAAAGAAGTTGGGCTATCTACTTCCCCACTCTCTTCCCCATCTTGGGCTTCATGGCAACTATAAGGCAGCCCAAGATGGCTTCAGCCAGGTTCACTTCAGAGTTGACGTATAAAAGATCAAGTGAATAGGGTCATAAATTTAATCTAAGTGTTCCAAGTTGAAAAACATTAAAAGTGGCATCACTCCATTTCTCTTACTACTGACTGTAGATCTGGGGTCCCCAGCCCCCAGGCCCACTACCTGGCCATGGCCTATTCAGAATTGGGCTGCATGTTTAGCTGGCTGGAGCATGCATGCAGCTCAACTTCCATGAGCTGTGGGCCAACAGGCACTCACATACATGCGCACCGGCTGCTCACACAAGTTAAGCTATGCACATAAGTGCCAGCTCTCAACTCATGCAAAGGCTGCATGTGCATGCATGCCAGCCTGCCACTCATGTGGCCCTGCCCCCCTCCCCCAGACAGACTGCCAAGCTGCAAAGGTTGGGGGCCACTGCTGTATATGGTCTGAGTTTCACCCAAGAGTTGGAGAAGATTCTCAGCCTAAGATACCTTAATGCAGCAATGTTTTCAAAATAATTGAGTTTTCATAGAAAACTCTGGGGAAGGGAGGAGGAGGTGTGCAAATAAGCCTGCTTTAATTTAATTTGGCAGTTTCAGTAGCATTTTTTAAAGTTCTCTGATTAAAATAGAAGAGGGATATATTTACCAATTTACAAATGGGAAAGAAATCTAGTTCTCAAGTAATTTCTGACATCTCCAAATAGGATGGAGGAAAATGTCCTGTTTGAAACTCTGGCTAACTGATAACACTCTTTTGTAGACAGTTATTTATAGAATAGGATATATGGATTAGGGGGTACTGTTGCCTAATGGTTAAGACACTGGATTTGTTGACTGGAAGATTGGCAGTTCATGTCCCAAGCATTACTCAATGGGGTAAGGTCCCATTCTTGCCCCAACTCCTGCCAACTTAGCAATTTGAAGGCATGCAAATGCGAGTAGATAAATAGGTACCACTTGGGTGGGAAGGTAACAGCATGCTGGTGCACTTTGGCATATGGTCATGTTGGCCACATGTCCACAGAAGCATCTTCAGACAATGCTGACTCCCTCAGCTAGAAAACAGATGAGTACCACCTCCAAGAGTCACACACGACTGGACAGGAGAACATCTCTCTCACTCGATCTGTATGTGTGTGTGTGTGTGTGTGTGTGTGTGTGTGTGTGTGTACATATACACTAACATAGTAGCTACACTTTGGATAAAGCAGACTTTTAAGTTTAGTTATGATCAAAGATATACATATTATAATCCAGTTGTTAGCTTTCTTTTACTTTAATTTATGGCCAATTTTTAATCATATCTACCTGAAAATGTAGGTCTAAATTATATAAATTGAAAGTTTCATTCTATTAAATTGAAATTGTACTGCAATTTTCTCTTGGTTATGATATTTAAGATGTTGATTATTGCTGCCCATGTTAGGGTGAGCATTTGTTATTTACTCAATTTTTTCATTTCCTATAAACTGTAACACTGTAATCGCTCTGATAAAATACTTCCACCCTCATTTATTTTGTTATTTGTTAGTAATACGTTGAAACATCAGTAGACGTTGTAAAATTATACATTTATAATTTGTATTAGTGGGTGAAATGATGATTCAGGGAATTGCCAACATGGAAGAAGAAATAATTAGAGCATTACGTGCAATAGAGAAAATATGAAATGAAGGTACCTGGTGTTTTTTAAATAGATATGTGAATATTTATCCTACCATAGCAAATGGAGAAGTGTGATTTTTTTTTCCAAAAACACTTTGAACACATTTTCTCTCACCTGTGGTTGAACTAAGGCCTAGTGAATGTGATGACTCCTTGCATGCTTCCCCAGATACCACTCCAAATGTCAGGAGAATGAGGGGAGTTGGTCAATGGCTTGGAGCAGCCATCTGAGAAGGATTTGGCTAAAGCATAGCTGCAGCAGAACAGCCCTGAGACTTCAGGTAGGAAAAGCATGTAGCTTCATCTGGTCAGTAATGAGGAAAAGGAACTGGCCTTCTGCACCTAATCTGAGAACATGTAGGGAGGAGAAAAGGTAGGAGCAGTGAAGGTCAGCTTGATTACTTGCAAGGAGGCAGCCTCGCCCTTCTTGATGGGTTGCATCAAAAGCTGGCTATTTAGCATAGCAGACAGATGGAGGCAATGCTGGGAACAATGTGTACATTTCCTAGCTGCATGTTTCGTAGTCACTATGATTCCTGCCTTCCTTTGGGTTGATACCGTGCCTTGGCTTTGTATCGTGCCTTGTGAACCCTGGACTTTTCATGTCTCATGAACTCTCTTGTGTTGTGGATTTAATTTTGTCTGATAGGATTATCTTTTGGGGAAACTTTCAAATGCCTTGTGCTCTCATTGGCCAGTGCTTTCTGGATTAACATTGCCTGCTTTTGGTTGGACTTAATTGGACAACACATAGTTTAGTTCCCAGTTGCAGTGAAAGAAACCTTGGTTCAAGAATAGACGGTTCTAATTAAAAATGCATCATAGTAGCATCAGTCCCAAGATCTTATCCTTCCCCCAAACCTTGGTCACAGCTCTCAAAATCCCCCCACTAAAACAATAGCAAGCAAGGCATATTTATTTAATTAATCGATTAAGTAATTTATTCTTCACATTTCTATCTGACCACAATGCCAAGGACACCTGGTGGCTTACATACTGTAGAACAGGGCTGCCAAACTCCCAGCCCTCAGGCCAGATGTGTCACACGCTGGCCATGCCCACACCCGGTTTAGCAAAGGGGGGGAAAGTCTCAATATGTCATGTGATGCCGCTGTGACAAACAAGAGTTTGACACCCTGCTATAGAATATAAACATCAAATAAAATAAACTTCAATAAAAATAATAAAATCAACACCAACCAAATTATAAACATTAAAGAGAAATTTAAAATGACATGTTGAAATCAGAGGAAGACTCTCCCAAGTCCATTTTAGAAGCTTCCAAACATCAAAAAGGAGAGGGCTAGCCTGATCTCAACAGGAGAGGCTGCTACTGAAAAGCAGTACCTTCTCACTTCAGCATCCCCCCCGCCCCCAAACCTTTTGAAAATTCTGGCTCAATGATAGTTTTTCTCTGTTTGATCTGATCAGTTAAGCCAGTATAAGTAAGTAAGTGCTCCTGCAGATATCTGTTGGCAGTAAGCATATTCACTATGCTTAATTACCTCCTTTTTAATTGAAATTAAAGTTGATTCAAACAAATTTCATTTCTGTCCTGATTGCATTTATTTTTTATCCTGCCCTGCCTCGTTTTTTGGGTTTGGTGGGTTTTTTTTATTTCCATAATCTCAGATGGACAATTTGGATTAAATTGTATTTGATAAGCTCTCAAAGATCTGAAAAAAGTTGTGCATCTCTGTTATAAGATCACACAATTGTGTCCATGGTGTCAGGTCATATTGTCTAAACTTGCTATAAAGTTGAACAAGATGATTACTTTGACCACAAATACCTATGCTACATTAAACTAATAAAGTATTACTGGAAAACAGGGTGGTACATGGTGCATTCAAAAGCTCACAAGCAATGGATGATAATGTTATTTAGTTTTGTCCCAGGCAGCTGGATGAGATATCTCAATAGATGATAAGCTAGTTAACATAGCCTTTCAAGTACATCATATGCATTGTAATAGTTGGTATGGTAGAAGAATGCAATGTACTATTGAAATAGTGCAGACATATAAGGGAATCATCTTTTATATAATTTGTGAACATAGGAATGTGCCTTCTACTGAGACAAAGCATTGTTCCATTAAGCTGTAGAGAGCATAGAGAATGGCTTTGAAGAATAGGAGGAAGAGCTGCTACCAAGGCAACAATCACATAAGTATTACTTGAGCCTAGGCCAAGAAATATTTATTTCAATAAATATATCAAAAAGGGCCTTCCCTAGTTCATGCAAAGATAAAAAGGGTGGAGAGCACATTCAGACATGCAAGACTCTGTTGCTGTAGCATTGCAATAATACATGATGTTGGTTTCTTAGTCTGGTCAATCTTATAGGGTTGATATTAGTACTTTATCTTCTGCTCTGTCTAGCAACAGCTTTTTCAGGCAGGAATAGTGGACAGGTTGGAACCAAGTCCATTGAGGGACATCATTTTTTTTTACCTGAAAGACCAACCATTCAGAACCATGTATCTTATAGTCCCTTGGAAGCATCCGTCAATATCAAGTTCTGAAAAAGAGTGCCAGATGAATGCAGTCAGATCAGATGTTTTCAGAATGTTTGGATGTTTGCCTGGCCAGCTGACACATCACCTTTTCACTTTGCTATTATTCTATAGTTTCTTATTTAGCCAACCAAGCACTGACTTCTAAACAATTTGGATGGCTCAGCAAGGCCTCTTCTGAAACAGTCTTCTCAGATGTATGAGCAACATGCAAAGTTGCCTTCTCAGAAAATGTGATCTGTTTCTACAATGGACCTTGCCAGAAGCTGTTTCCACAACAACAGTTCTTGGATCCAATCCAGAACCTAAACTATGTCGAAAGCTGAGCCTGATTCATTTCTCTGAGCGTCTTGCAAATCTATCCTTCTTCCATCTCTTGTGCTGACAATGTGCAATGACCCTGCAGCAATTCTTTCATGTTTATAGCTTCCCCTTCCCTGCTTTTTCAAACAAAGTCAGCAATAAAAATAGAGTGTCCCACCTGTGTTGGTTCATTGCATGGATGTAAATAAATGGCTGTAACTTTTGACATCATGGTGTCTGCTGGACTTGAAACACACATAAAATATGAGAGAGCCCTAGAAATATGTACCTCCAGGCTTAAACATACATTCTACTTCACCTATTGGTAGCTGCAAAAAAAGAAAAAGACAACTGCTGCATTTGTCTCCTTAATAATACTATGAGAAGAACCTTCCTAAATCATCCAAACATTGTCTTTTTAATGGTGACCAGAAAACTCATGAGCAGGACATCAAAAGAGTGGTTTTGTCATAATCGGAGAGCCATGTTCAGATCCTTATTCAACCAACTTTTCCATTTGTTGTTTGTTAAAAATCAACATGAGCAAGGACATATCAGAAATCTGCTTTGAAAAATAACAGATAAATAAAATGGACCCATCTGGTTTACTCATCCTTAGCAAATGATTGGTCAGTCTTCAAGATCTTGAGAAAGGCAGCTTCTATTATCACTCTTGGCAAATGGATTTGCTGTCAAAATGTTCTGGCTATTAAAATGTTTTTTAATGTTTGCCCTGTGAGGTGATTTACCTTATAGGATGCTGTTGTGAAGAAAGAGTAAAAGAAGAAAAAATTTTGTGATATATCATACCTTGTTGAATGGAAGGGAGTTCCTTTTTCATCATTATCATCAGTGTGCATCTCTAACTTCATGTGTTTCCTGACTCATCATTAGGGAATTCAGTTTACCTTAACTTGAAATAAAAATGCATGTTTAAAAAGACAACCTTCTGGTGTTACAAAGAAAATAAATGTAAAGTAAATAGTCCAACAAAAATGCCAAATAAAGAAAGGGACCCATATGGAGTTTTGAAAGAGTGCATTAACCTTTTACTGCTGGATAGCAGAGCTCGCTTTCCTTCTCTGAACAAAGTGAAAGGTGAGTTGGGTAATTGTCTTTTAAATCCCAAGCCGGTATTTGTCGATATCAGAAAATTGCCACACAATTTGGGAAAGGAAAAGTCAGACCTGGAATAGCAAATTGATACTTGGGCAGAACAAAAAGCCCTTGGCAGAACTGAATATTCTTGTGCATGTTTGGATGAAGAGAAGCTGATGGAATCCATTGCTGAGGTAGCCTCCGGGTTTTAATGTTTTATTGTAATGGATACACACAACAGAAGACCTCAAAAGCAAGTTCTGTTATTGTTTTTGGTGGAAAATTTCCAGAATTTCCAAGAAACTGAACAAAAAAGATGTGGATGCTGCTCCCTTTTCTATTGATCTCCAGTGAAAACAATCCAACACATACTGTATTCTAACCACTGCACCACTATGGCAAGGAGGTTGTTCAGTGAGTTGTGCCCAATTTTGTAACCTTTAGAAAGTTGTTAAGCATACCTGGTTTTTCCCAGTGACTTTGCTGGTTGGAAACAGCTGGAAAGGCCACAAATGGTGATTACATGATCATGGGACATTGCATCCATTGTAAATACATGCTGATGGCCAAGCATTAGAATTCTGATCATGTGAACATGAGATGCTGCAATGGTCATAGATGTGAAGAATAGCTGTCACTTTTTTCAGTGCCATTATGACTGAACGGTCACTAAATGAATGTTTGTAAGTCCAGGATTACCTGTGGTTTAAGTGCACATTAATTTCTAAAATACTGTTCTTGTGAAAAATAAACTTGCTCTTTTTCCTTTTTCTTGGGACCCTGGAGAAATTCTTTGGAATACCTCTTGGTGAGGTCTGTAAAATTACTTTACTGACAGAGACATTGCTGGTGTTACTGTTTTGTATTACTCATCTTTTCATTACCTTGAAGGCTGCTTGTATGACTTCACTTCCCAATCTGAAAAAGCCCAACTAAGAATGCCCCTCATGTCATCTTGTCTTGAGATTCAGCTGGCATGTACGAAACCAGAAAGGCAGCAATCCACTGCAGAGAGAGTTGGGTAACAAAAACCAGGATATTCTCACCCACAGCTACCTTGTGGCTAAGTGCCAGAACATTCCACTCCCAGGACAATATGGGAATTCAACAGTAGGAATCATCCAGAAAATGATGTCGCCAGGCGATTATCAACTAGATTTGCAATTCCATAATAAAATGTACAAAATAGTGTTCTAGATTTGGAAGAATTTATATAAAGGGAAGAAATAATTCTGAACACACTCTAAGCACTCATCTGAAAAGGATGGGATTTTGCTTTGTTTTGTTTAATGTTTGTGTTGTTGCAAACAAACTATGGCAAGTTGTAATTGTGTTAAGGAATTTTCCCTGTTGAATTCCTCTTTTCAAGTAAGAGATAACAGAATAAGAATATCCAGCAGTAAAGCACTGGAAGCTAACACACACAGTGCAAGGTACACAAAAATATCACTATTATTCACATTCATTTACCTGTGTGTTGAATTTACTTCAAAAGCAATGAGTCTCCTAACAAAGTAAATAAACTCTAATTCATTATTCCTTTCTCCCTGTACGGAAAAAAAGTTTTTTTTTCTTCTCCTTTAAAAAATAACCCAAGACTGCCCTGCTCTCTTTATCTGTGAAGGCTAAAACCCATGTCATTGTGGTGGAGCTCTTCCAGTTCCAGCATTAAGTTAGGAATAAATACAATATCTGAATAATCCCTATGTTCAGAACAACTGCCTTTCCTTCTAATTATGACAAAAGCATCAGTGACAACAATAAAATGCTTCTGCCAGAATTAATACAAATCTTGATATCTATCATTCCATGCAAATGTAGAATTGGGAGTCAATTCACTTTTGTTTCTATGACTGGAATGTTTTTGCACTCTTAATCTGAAAGACTTCATTATCCTAAACAAACTAAGGAGATTTTAATATAATTGGGCCTTTCAATGATCTGAGTTTATCAGGAATGGGAGACACAATCTTCATAGTGATAGTTCCTAGACTTTGGGGTGTTTTTCCTAGAAAGTCTATTTTCACCATATCTTTTGTCTTCTCATTCACAAAACCATCTTATTTATAGGTACCTACAACTTGTTAAAGCAAGTAACCCTATTCTCTATGACACACAAATACCTTATTTTCTAAGTGTTAGTTTTATGTAAGTAAAGGTGCATTGGCCTCCACACACAAAGGGAGGTATTGACAAGCTTAGGAAATTCCAGTTCTACTGGCTGTGAAATATTAACCATCTTTTGGCAGAAAAATGAAAACAGTAGGATAAAATACAAAGAAGGGCATGGTTAGCTGGTTGGCAATTTGAACAGAAGCATTGCACACTGCAGCTTGTTTGTGTGAGTGTTGCAGGTCCTACACATCAGCTGCAATTTCTGATCCACTTTTCCTGTTGATGTTTTGTTTTTAATTGTAATTTTACTTTGTGTATACTAGATGTTTCTTTCATGCAAACTGTATAAGCATAATAAACAAGAGAGATGAGTAATATCTAGGGAACAGTTCTAGGGCAAAAGTTCCATAATCAGGGTATCCTCACTCAAAATAAGTTTTTAGGGTAGCCTCTCCTTGAAATGTGGTTCTCCAAAGGAGCAGAACAATCTTATTGACTCTGCTGACATTGTTTTAAAAAGGCAGAGCAAAATCTGTCCTTCTATTTTTAGTTTTCTCTTTGTCCCACTATGTGTACTTTGTTTCTCACCCACATACTCATCTTGTGACCTAAACTCTCCATTTCACAGAAACTGGACCTGTTGAATATCTGTAGGATCCCTAGGCTGAAATTCTTGTCAAAAAGCCACAGCTCACATTCTAATAGTTTCAGCCTTCTATGCCTCCCCTCATTAGAGAGAATAAATTATCACGGCAGGTGGGTGAGAGGAAATGAATCCACTCTTAAAAGAGTGAAAGGAGAAAAAACATAAACCCAAGGAGTAATATATCAGACCAGCATGTAGAATATCCAGCTGAGGAACAATTTTAATGAAGTGGTGATTTCTGAATCCATGCTGAACCACCAAAGACTAGAAAAGTTCTTATTTCCAGAGCCTTAGGTAACGTAGAAAGATCTGAGTTATGCTGTTAACAAACTCCTGGAGACCATAAATCAAGAAAAGAGATGATACAAGTATTTTCAGCAGGAACACAAATATATATCAGACAGGAAAATCCAGCTGGCTGCAGGTTCCCCTCCCCCTGGCCCCCTTCTTTTCTTCTGATCCATTTACAACACTGTGGTGCTTTGGTTAAAGTATAGCATTTATGGACAGATGGGGTAGGGGGAATATAACAAATTAAGTAAAGTGGTGGTGCAACACTAGCCCAAGATAGTTTACTGCCTGAAGCAAAGAACAAAATGGAAACATCCATTCTCATTCCAGAAATAAAAGACGACTGAATTGGCAATCAGATCTTCCTTCTTCATTTGCATTGGGACAGTGTTTCTTACTGTAAGAAGGCAGCAGATTAAATCAAGGCAGCATCTGGCAGACTGCATAGCTTACAGTTCTTTCTCCCAACATATTGATACTGCCTCTAGTATACTAGGCTTCCAATTCTGTGCTGCAGGAATCCAGATGACCATTAGAGGGTAGTGAAGAGTTAGGATTTTCTGTGTCTATTTGCTGCCAGCTTGTGGATATTTTCTGTATTTGCTTTATATATTTGCTCAGGTTTTGAATTGAAGCAAGACAGAAACCTAAAGTGAATATGTCTCTTTTTGCCTTAACCTGAGATGCCAAAGCCTTCAGTATTCTTCTCTGAACTGCTGACATTCTAGATGATTCCTTGTTCCTTTGGTTTCTACTCATATACTACCATATCTCATCCAAGTCTCCTATTCAAGGAGAGAAGCAACCTACCTAGAACTAAGGAGAAATTTCCTAATAGTGATAACAATTAACCAGTAGGATCAGTGGTGGGATTCAAAAACTTTTACTACCAGTTCTGTGGGCATGGCTTGGGGAAGTGGCAGGGGAAGGATACTGTAAAATCTCTAGACAGAGGTGGTATTTGCTGGTTCTCCAAACCAGTGGTCACCAACCAGTGGGCTGGGGACCACTGGTGATCCATGAGAAAATTTTGGTGGTCCACAGAGAAATGTCTCCTCCAAAGCAATTGATCCAGGCTGTGCAGGAACACAAGGCTGTGCCACCCACATGGCCCATGGAAACACAAGGCTTGTGTCGCTTGCATTGCGAACAACATGAGGTAGTGGGGGGAGGGGGGAAAGGATGGAGGAGAACTCACCCCACTCTCCCCATGAACTTGGCCTGGCCACCGGGCTGCTTATTTCTTCTTTCTTCT
Organism: Pseudonaja textilis; assembly: GCF_049901715.1. NCBI lineage: Eukaryota > Metazoa > Chordata > Lepidosauria > Squamata > Elapidae > Pseudonaja > Pseudonaja textilis. Next base: position 30,668,067 of record NC_141990.1, on the reverse strand, counting down.
TCTGTTTTTGGCTTTCTCTCCCCCAAACTCCACCAGAAACTCCAGAAACTTTCTCTCCCCCAAACTCCACCAGAAATGAGTCTTTGGGACCCTGCAAGGCATCCTGCTCCAAGAGGCTGCACCAGCAAAGACTCATTTCTGGTGGAGTTGGGGGGAGAGAAAGAAAGACTTCTGCTGCTTCTGCTGCTTTCCTTGCATGAAGCCAAAAGTCTTTCTCTCTCTCTCTCTCTCTCTCTCTCCCTCCCTCCCTCCTCCCCTCCCTCTCTCTCTCCCCTGAGAACAGAGCTGGAGACGGTATCCTGCCATCCCAAATAAAGAATGATGGATCGGTAGGAAAACGGGGTGGAGACTTTTCCTGCAAACTCTTTTTGGGATTTTTCCAGGGTCTCTGGCCCGCCAGATTTTAAATTATGAGTTTGGTGGTCCCTGAGGTCCAAGGGGTTGGTGACCCCTGCTCGAAACTACTCAAAATTTCCACTACCAGTTCTACAGAATTGATCAGGACCTGCTGAATACCACCTCTGTGTAGAATGGGTTGCCTGCAAAGGTTGTGGATGCTCCATCTTTGGAGGCTTTTAAAAAGAGTTTGGACAGCCACTTATCTAGAATGGTATAGGGTTTCCTGCTTGAGCAGTGGGGTTGGACTAGAAGACCTCTAAGGTCCCTTTCAACTCTGTTATTCTGTTATTATTAGAAATCTGACAATGAGGTTGAGGCTGAATCTCTGGTCAGAATACCAACTCAGGTTTTCCTTTGGTGCTGTGTACACTGCACCTATAAAGAACCTATTAGGCGATTGGTGTCCTATCATTAGTGGATCACAGTGGTTTGCTTCATAGTGCAAAACCTAGTAAATAGACATGTCCAAGGCAGACCATTAGCTCACATTTCTCATTTATAGGAGGTGTGTTTAATGATAAGAGATGCTGGGAACTGCATGCCTATGACATATGGATCGGAATGGTTTGTAGCTCTTGATTCTATAGCCAACCCTACTGGAACCCTGACACTTACATTCATAGACAAACACCCCAGCTATATTAGGCGATTACAATACATTCACTCATTGAGCTATGGCTTATAGTAGGGTGAAGCCTGATATGAAAAGTATAGCTTTGATTTTATGTTCATGTTGTCTTTATACCCTGTATATGGCCCTATATACACCATATATATATATGACCCGTGGTGCAGTGGTTAGAGTGCAGTAGTGCAGGCAACTTCTGCTGACTGACTGCAATTTGGCAGTTCAAATCTCACTAGGCTCAAGATTGACTCAGCCTTCCATCCTTCCAAGGACATAAATGAGGACACAAATTGTTGGGGGCAAGAGGCTGACTCTGTAAACCACTTAGAGAGGGCTGTAAAGCACTGTAAAGCAGTATATAAGTCTAAGTGCTATTGGTATATACCAATCTTTATGGCTACATCAGCCTTAGTCACAGAAAGCAAATCCTCTCTCTCTCTCTCTCTTTCTCATCTTGAGTACTAAATTTGCACCATGCCAATTCTTGAAAATTTAATTCCATGCAAGGTAGCAACAATCAACTTTAAATTAACAACTTTATGAAGAAATGAAAAGTCAAAGTGCTGACCAAAAGTATTTTATGATATTTAATTAAAAGAAGGTAAGGCAGTAGCAATGAGTCACAAATCAGATAAATGGAAAGGCAGTAGATTCTCATATTTAACACTGATTTGACTTGTGGTTGCTTAACAGTATACCAGTGGTCCAAATGATGACTTCCAAATATAAAATTATGAGAATAACATAAGAGTAGTGCAGAGGAGAAAAGGCAATGTTAACTTTAAAGCTTGAACTGTGCTACTTCTAGTCATGGCATGTTTACTTTTATTCCTTCTAAAAAGACTGTCAAGTCTCAGATGAATATACCCTCTTTTGATTAATTTAATCATCACTGTTTTTTCTTTTCTCAACATTCTCCAGATGTTCCTCCCTCTAAATTTGGCTCATGGTTTCTTTTAAGTGAAATGCATTGGTAGTTCTAAGCCTAGAATTTTTCAACTTGATTGATTCAATGAAGAATTTATTTCTATGGGCTGCTGGCAATAGAATATCTAAAGCTGCTGTGAAGCAAAATGTTCCCTCTCAATCCTGATGCAATGTCAACAAGGTATCTAGTATCATACTCGTAAGATTCTTATAATAAAGTTCCACTCTTTGAAGGTGATGTAGTCAAGCTTTTTGGAGTGAATAGTTACATTATTTCATATTATTTGTGACCAATAGGTCTATCCTCAAATGAGTGTGATCCTTATGATCAAATCACCACCTGCCATCCCTTGCAACCTTTTGAATGGACAAAGAGAGACAGAGAGAGGGAGAGTGACAGAGATTTGCTTTAGTTTACAATTATCTTTCACTGTTTCCCAGGTTTCAGTTTGTGAATCAAGTATGATCATCTGATTTCTTTTTCACCATTCCCATTCTCATTTAATCCATTATTGCTTAATCCTTCTACTACTACTTTGTTTATCCATCTTACTATTCCTTCTGCAACTCTTTCTTCCTTCTAACAATCTTCTATTTTGATGTAAAACAATTATTTTATAATAGTACCATACTAATTTTTATATAGCTTTCCTCCATTGTTTATTTATCCCTTTAACAAATCATTCATTGATTAGTTCCTTTTCACTTTTAACTATGTAAATAATATTGTTCTGAGAGACCATCTTTCTTTTTTTCAGTTTTACAGAAAAGAACTAGCAGGGTACCATTTTCTTCTGATACTTCTAAGCCAAAATGAGTCTTCTGTCAGGCTAAGATAGATTGGTCTACTCCAGGAGGAAAAGATATGTCCTCAAAATAAACTGGGCAGACTCTTCACAACTCAAAGAAAACTTTGGAAGAGACTCTAGGATCGCTTCTTGAGACTTTAAGAGCTACTGATGTAATGCATAGTTGACTGACTGATTGATTGATTGCCATTAAGTTGGAATGTGACCATATCAACCCCTCCATGATGATCTGCCGCCTTGCTGTGAGGGCAATCATTGTTCTATTGTCCACATCGTGTTTTGAATCTTAACATAGTTCTTCTCCCAAAGCACCAGTTTTGATTAATGTAAAACTAGTTTCCAATAGTTGCCATATTTCTTCCATTTATTTTTTTAATTTATTTTTATTACTTAAAATACTTTATAAAAACAACAGAAAAAGAAGGAAAAAACAAAATTCAAAGATAATTTTAATGCAAATACATGCACAAAACCATGCATAAAAAGGACTTTAATAGGCAAAAAAAATACAACAGAACAAATATATATTATAGCAACCAACGGTGACAATTCTTTATATACTTATCTAATGTAAATATTGTTTCTAATACATTGTTATAACTTCTATTCTTTTAATCTACTGTATTTTGTTTAAATTAGTACCTTATCTCTATGTCATATTTGTCCATATAAACTCTATGTCTTTAGGTATTCCTTTCAGTGTAATCAGGTCTTCAGTAATGAATAGTGCCATACATGTATCTTTCCAATATTGAAATATCAGACTTTTATCAAAAATAAGAGCACAGAGAATCTGTGACATAGTGGGATGAAGACACATATTGAAATAGCTAATTATTTTCAACTTTTGAGCTGTTTTGTTTGGATATAATATTTTCTTTGAATAAACCACACAGATTCTGAAATAGTAATGTTGATAATGTGTGTTCAGTACCATTCAGAGCTTCTTTGACATTAATAATTACCTTCATTGCTTCTATTTTTTTTGCTAATAAATCACAATAACAATCTCAAGCAGTCAATATGCAATAGTTAAATAGGGTATTGTCCCCATTCTATGTCCAGTATGACAACATTACTTGAAGCCAATTATGTAGATGGGAATAAAAACTATTATCACAGAAATCAAATTATATTAATTTCAATTAACAAACATAAAGAAAGGACATGCCAACAAGATTTTTTTTGACATTACTAAATATGTCTAGAAAAGCAGCAAAAGACATGAGCTCAGTCCTAACTTGAACCAATTTGTGGTTCTTCACATGGGTATTTAACCTTTGCCTAGTTTCTGATCCAGACTTTGACACTCTTTTTAAAGTGAGTTTCTAAAGTCACGATTTCCTTGTAACCCCTAACAAAAAAAAGCTAATTACTATCCGTGGTTGAAACTCCCCACATCAATTTTCAAGATAGAAAATACAGTATTAAATGTGCCTGAAAGTAGGAATCAGAAGACTCTGAAACAATGGGGACCAATTACTATTTTGTCTATCAAGGAACCATTTATTAACGCAAAATAGCTGCCACTATCCTGCTTCCCACTGAAGCTGTGTAATTCCAGCGGATTTTCCCCCCAAGTAGCATATGGCATAATGCAATATTTTATGCCTGTTGTCTTGTAAAGCCAGCAATAGCTCTTATTAAATCTGGAAAAGAGCTATTGCTTATCGCTTGCTGGGATCTGATTTTATTTTATTTTATTTGCTTATGCCTGATTTTGCCATCTTTCTGCCTGAGAAAGTGCATTGAAACACAATGGACTCAGAGGTAATCGATAAAAAGGTTTAGAGGTCAGAGCCATTCTTTGACAAACTTTAAGTTCATGATTAAATATTCTCCAGCAGGAACTGCTGCTGGTATTTAAAAGTCACACTGCCCCTGTAGCCCTGGATTCAGTTATGTGTGTTATTGTGTCGAGCTACAATGAACTTGGGGTGATTTGGCACAAGTCTATAGCTCACTGATGGAGTACATGCAGTGGTGGGATTCAGCCAGTTCGCAACTTTCTGAGCAGTTTGGTGAATTGGTTGTTGGAAGAAATCATTAGGGCAGAGAACTGGTTGTTAAATTATTTGAATCCCACCACTGAGTACATGCAAGGAGATGCCATGTTCATTCCAACTATTGTCATTTCAAATAGCTTGCACAATCTAGTTCCCTCCAGATGTGTTGAGAATCTAACTCCAAGAAATCCAAGCCAATATTGGAACAGGTGTTAATTCAGCAGAAGGTATTGGGGGAGCGGGGGAATAATGTGGGTTTTGTCCACATTATTCCCCCACTCCCCCAATACCATATTATATATTTTAATATATAATATTTTTTTATATTTTCCATATTGTTTCTTAATGACTTAGACAAGAAGATATATCCACTGCTTTACCCTCAAACTAATCTCTATCGACCTCATCCCATTCCTAAGAGGTCTGTAAGGGGTGTGCATAAGCGCACAATCATGCCTACTGTCCCTGTCCTATTGTCCCCAATTATTAGTTCCTATTTCATGTATTTAAACTTTTTTATTCTTATTTCTATTATATTGTAAGCATTTGACAAAATAAATTAAATAAATAAATAAAAATATAACAGATGCTCATCAGAATTACATCTAACATCAAGCTGGGAGATGAACCGCTAATATCTCAGGAGACAAGTCAAAGGCTGAAAAGAATATGTGCCAGAAAGATCTGATGTCTCCTGATAGACCACAAATTAAGCATAATTCAGGAATGTATTGCAGTGCAATCTTTGACTGCATACATAGAGGTATAATGTCAATCCAAATGGGACTAACACCCAACATGATAGTCCCATTTTATTTTGAATGTTAGATTACAATTGAAATACTGTGTCTATTTGGTATTTGATTAGCACAAAATAAGAAAGATGCTGCAGAACTATAAATAGTACAAAGATGGGCAACAAAAATGGTGAGAGGCTTGGAGGTTAAGGTTTGAAAAGGAAAATTAAAAGAATTGTGTATGTTTACTCTAAAGGACAGAAGGCTAAGGGGAGACATGATAGTAGTCTTACAATATTTAAAAAGCACTTACAATGAAGACGATGCCCCAAGGTAAGACAAGAACTACCAGGTGAAAATTTACCTAGGGAGATCCAAACTCATAATAAGGAGGAATTTCCAGACCATGAGAGCTTATTAAGCGATAGAACAGCCTGTTTTGTGAAGTCATAAATACTTAATCAGTAAAAGATTTTCAAACAAGGTTTGGAGAACCATTTGTTTAGAATAGTGTGAGAATTCCTAACCTAGTAGGGATATGGAGGAGAAGGTCTCCAAGATCCCTAGAATCAAATCTTATCTTTGGGACATGAGTGAGTGCTTATATTATGTTTTTGAATAATGATGATCTAGAGTGTTGCCAAGAGGATAAGGCATGGCACCTCTCTCCATTAATGGACCAGCTTTCAGATTTGCAGCTCAGCTTCTACTTTATGTTGGTTTTACTGTCTCTAGGACAATTAGAGGTCAATCTTGTGACCCAAGCAGCTTTGAAGTGAGAGCTGTGGAATATGGCAGTAAAGAAAGTAGCTGGAGATTCACATTACTCCTCTGTGGCAAAATACATGAAAAGTTTCTCTTTGAAGAATTGAGCTCTGCACCCCCAGATATGCTTACCTACAACAGACACAGCTGCCTTCCCAATCATTGTCTCTGAGACTGCATCCCTGAGCCTAGCCTGCAGAAGTTTGAAAATGCCCTCACTGGTCATGGGCAGTTTCAGGTTCATTTGGAAATCATGTCAGCCATGATGGCTTTTCCTGTTCAGCTCTAATGAAACTTTCATGCCTGCTTTGATTCCCTTTGCCTCAGATTTCATATGCCTGAATGCTCGTCACTAAGCTGTCCACTCAAAATGGGAAAAAAGTGCACTATTTTTCTCCTTCTTCTGACCAGCTAAATCATTTACTCTGCTAACAATTACATAACAGCACAAGCTACATGTGAGAAGAAAGTCTCACTGTTTAAAGGCAGGTGTTAGAGACCAAATCTCAATCAAAAGATATTTTTCTTTTGTGATTATTTTAAACTAGTAATATTTTATTTAGAAGGGCTGTTTCTGTGTGTGCATGTGCACCTTTAAAGCCTCCTCTCTAAGTAACATCAATAAGCAGCATAAGAGCTGTTCAAATATCTTGTGAAAGAGTAGAATCCAAAGGTGTCCTTGGTCAACTGATTTCTCAGAGGGGAAGTGAAGTATTATTAAAGGCTGGATATTATTAGGTTGTTGACCAAATTTCCAGAGATTTTGAGGTGAGAAAGGACAAAACCTTTCATTTCCATTTGCAGATGGGGGCAGATGGCTGCATTGCAAAAGAAAAAGATGGAAGGAAATGAGATGTCACACATTAAAAGGCACATAGATTATGCACTAGGAAAGATGCTTAAATGTTAAAGGAATAAGACTCATACAGATTAAGAGGAGTAAGACTCATACAGATTAATGTTCACATATAGCCCCAATAATCTAATTCTAGATACCAAGTTTGATCTATAAAAGCCTATGTGGCTTGGCGTCAAGGTACCTAAGGGATCACGTCCTGCAGATAAATTCTGCTATGCCTATCCCCAACCCCATATCCCTATGGGCTGGCTAAGGAATTCTAGTTGAAGTTCACACATCTAAAACCGTCTAAGGTTAAGAAACAGAGCCACACCTGCATCAAGGGGCCAGACCACCTCTATATTGTGGAAAATGCGTCCCTGGAGGATGAGCCTAGCAGTCTCCGTATTGGTCTTCAATAAGACAATTAAGGCATGTTTGAGAAATTACTGATATGGGAGCTCCATTTGATGAGTAGAGATGCACATTTGCTTTTATGGAATGTTTTTTTATAAATTACATATTACATATGCCATCTTCTTATATGCTACCAGGAATCATTTGAGCTGGATGATATAGAAATCCTATTAATAAATGCTTGCATAATAAACAAATGTCTACCTTGAAAAGAAAACTTGGTAAAATTATAAGGTTTACTCTTCATTAAGAACAGAATAGGAAGAGTTTGCATGTGTCCAACTATACTTCATTTCCAAAGTGCTCTAGTGAAGCCAACCCATTAGCCCCATGGAGTAGAGCCACCGCAATGAATACAGTGGAGGTAGGGTTTTGTTAGGCAGATTAAATAAATAAAATGACATTAAGTAATTGTTCCAAGGCCATCAAGAGATTTGGCGTCATGAACAGAACATCTAGTCACTCTTGTCTGAAGGCTGTACTACTCTCTCATAACTTTGTAGTTCACCAAAAACTGGGATCAGCACATTTGTGTTATACAGAAAATCAATGAAAATAACTTTGAGTCAATCTCCTGGATATAGTTATAGGTTGGCTGAACTTGTGCAGTTCAGGATGAAATGATTCAAGATGAAACACTTTTCAGGATGAAATCTTCATGCCCTGCTCATCCTTACCCTTCTTGGAACAGTTTTTAAAGTTGTAAACAATTAACTCAGATTTTCACAAGTCTTATCCATTTTTATTTAAATAGTATGACAATTATAGGCTATTTATTTATTCAATTACATTTTAAATCATGTATTATTACTTAGCAGTTAGAACCCTCTGAGCAACATATATTAAGCACAAAATATCAGTACAATATCATTTTTAAATTGCTAAAATATGTTAAAATAAATGTATAATATAAGCACTAAACCAGCAACATTTCCTAAATTAGTGAGAACCATCAATCATGACAGACAGAAGACCAGCACAGTAAAGCCAGGAGCCCTCATAATACCTACGGAGGTCTGACAATTAAAACAACCAGACTCTCTATTATTTTTTAATCTATAACATTTGAGGTAGCCAAGACATGGGCCTTTTCCTGTAGCCTCCTGCATACTGAAGATTGCTAAATGAAGCTCCTCATCTCTAGAGTAGTCATTTCTCTACTAGCAACTCCTTGAACCTTTTAGAGGCATCCAACCATCATTGTGCCAAAATAACTATGATGAGTTAAATCATAGTAATGTCACTTCACTGATGGATGGCTGATGCTATGAAGATGCTGTAAGCCACCAGTGAAAAAGTGACCCTAACATTGCTTTTGTCAGCAGTGATGACACAAACCACCAATTTGGACTAGGAATGGTGAAGAATTTACAAGAGAAAGACAACCATAGAGGTGCTTGCTTCAATGGAAAACATAGGGATAGTCAAGATAGGAGTGGAAGCTGCTTAAGGGCCCAGCCAGGCTTCCAATATTATAAAAATAAAAGATCATTGTATGCTTCAGAGTTGATATATGTCTATAAAGGAACTCATCTGAGTGATGACAGGCAGAAGAATGATTTAGGCAAGAGAAAAAAAATGTCATGAAGCAAGAGGGTACATAAAACCCTCACTTTTATCTACCATCTGGCAATCATCTAATCAATATTTTTCAGTCTTAGCAATTTTTAGATATGTGGACTTGAACTCCCAGAATTCCCAAGCCAGCAAGCTGTTTGCTGTTGTCATTCCTGCATATTAAAGTTGCCAAGGTAGAGAAATACCAATCTAGTGTATTGTAGAGTGTGCAGTCAATTAACAATCAATTTATGTCAGAGATTTCATTTCAGAGATGTTCAAGGTCTTGACTGATGCCACATAAAGCTATTTTCCATGAGGCTCAGCCTCCATTTAGGACATGGCTACTCATTTTCCTTTGCTTATACTTGATCTGCCTAACACTTTTTCTCTAAACAACTTCAAAAACATTGAATGGATGCTGAGATCAGAACATCTCATATTCCAATCAGGTATAAAATAGGCTTGCAGATACTACCCAGGCCTCAAGCTAGATGGCAAAGGCAGGTTCTTAGGGCAAATCTGATTTCTGTGGGGAGAATCTGAGGTGGTATTCAGCAGGTTCTGACCAGTTCTGGAGAACCAGTAATGAAAATTTTGAGTAGTTCAGACAACTGGCAAATGCCACCTCTGACTGGAGATTTTACAGTATCCTGCAACACCCACCAAGCCACGCCCACAGAACTGGTAGTAAAAAAAATTGAATCCCACCACTGGGGAGAATGTTCCAGAGGGTGAGTGCCAGAGCAAAGAAGTCTCTCCTTCTGGGTCCCACCAGAAGGAACTCTCTAGCAGATGAAACCCCGAGCTTGCCTCTGGTGACATATAGATGAATCTCAACCATCGAAGAATTAATATCAATATATTGATTGGGATGCTATTTGCTTCTCATACAGTATAAATCAGCTTTCATATGAAAGCTGAGATATATTGTATGAGAAGCAAATTTCCTACTTTCTGAAGTTAAATCTGAGGGGAAAAAATAAAAGCAGGAATGTGGGGAGGGGGAAGGTAACTAATTTATGCATTGGATAGCCATGCAAATTTAAAAATATTTACTATTTCTACATCACTTAATGTCTTTAGGATGGCACATATCAAGGCTCCACTTGACTCTTTGGGCAAGAGCATTTTCCATGTCCATGACATTTTTCAAATATTAAATGCTGCATAATCCAGGACATAGAGCTGCTCTTAATATGATTCAGGAGGTTAGAAACAAACTACAAATAAACATTGCTAAGGTTTTTGTTTACTTTCCTAAAAATTCTGCCTTCAATCACTGAGCCTATGTTCACTTGCAGTTTAACATCTCTCTACTAAAATTATCTCCTAGACCTGTGAGATCATTATACCTGTCATTCTGTTGGAAAAGAAACATATTTAGCACTCGGCAGCCCTACCTAATTTTCCTCGAAGGCAAGGAACAAACAGCTAGAATTAAGTAAATATCTCAGCAGCTCAGTCTGTCCAACTAATTCTCAGGATGGTTTAATTGTCTATCCCCACATTTTAAATACAGCTTTTAAAATTCATTTATCTCCCACCCCTCAACCCCCGTTTCAATGTTATACTTTAAAAAATTCTTCATTTTTTTAAATAGAAAAAAATTGATGGATACAAAAATTAGTGGTGACTGGTTTAATTAATTATGTTCCCATAGACAATCTGCCACTTGCCATCATTTTTTTTTCAATATAATTTTTGTTTGTTTTCATTCTGTAGAGCATTTTCATTTGTGCAATGTTCCAGTCCTTTTCAACACTGTGTAAAAAATGGATTAGACTCAAGGTAGCCTTGAAAGTCATATGCCTCAATAGAAAATTAATAATGCATTGCAGCAGTATAAAAATTAAGTTATGGTGGTGAGGGGAGAGGGGAATTAGCTGAGAAGGGTGGCTGTGGTCAAAATATCATGCATTCCAACTCAGAAAGAAGCCAGGGCATGAAATGATTTCTCACAATCTCACATCAAATCTTGGAATAAAACAGAAAATGAACATTGAATATAGCAGTATGTCAGGAGGTATGCAAGTTTGAACACTGTTAAACAACAGCTTTGACTCCTCCAACACTATGGAAAACATTGGCAGAGGACAATGTTTGCAGAAATACATAGTGCAAGAAATGCAGTTTTATGGAGAATCTATGGTTTGTTCCCTGAACCATCAAGATCCCAGAAACATACTGATAAACATGGCTTCCTTTTCTACCAATCTTTTTGCTGAATATACATATTTCATTTCAACATTGTTTAATCTCTTAATCCCAATGTTTTAAATTAAAAATGGGTGTTGTTATAATTTTTCTGTTTTATTATCTTAGAATTTTATTTTTATTGTATATAACTTTTATTTTTCCATACATTTATTTTGTTTGTTTGCTTATAAAATTTATTTGCTGCCCATTTCATATCCAATGACTCTGGACTGTTACAGCTTAATGTATTAAAGAAGAAAAGACAGTAAAATTGACAGATATGGCACTGATAAAATCATTCACAGTTACAAACCATTAAATCAGATGGGAAAGGCAGGAGCTGGACACCCAGGGGGTGGGATTAGGTTTAATTAATCGACCACCTGTAGTATGAAGCTCCCCTGTTGGGTGCCCAAGCTATCCAGCAGAGTCAAGTCTTGAGGCTCTTCGAAACAACAGGAGAGTGGGAGGTGGGAGCCAATTTCCCTTCAGGGGGCAGAATGTTCCTGAGGGCAGGAGATATGTTCCCAAGGGCCAAGAAGGCTCTTTTCTTGGAACCCACCAGCTGAAATTACTTGGCTGATGGGATCTGCAGTATGCCATCTCTGCTGGCATGGGTGGTGCAGGTCAGTCCCCTCAGGGTGAGACAGCTCCTCAAGTATCCTAGACCTATGCCATGCAGGCTTTAAAGGTGATGACAAACACCTTGCATTGCACCTGGAAGCAGAATGGCAACCAGCTCACAAAACTCTCTAAGGGCCCTAAAAACTGCCCACATCACTGCACTCTGCACCAGCTGTAGCTTCCAAATCCTTTTCCAAGATAGCCCCATGCAGAGAGCATTGCAATAGTCCAAACATGAGGTGACTAGGACTTGAGTAACTGAGCACAGGGCCTCCTGATCCAGGAGAAGCTGCAACTGGCACACAAAACAAAGATGTGCAAGAGCTCACCTAGCCACAACTGCCACCTGCTCTTCTTTATACTCATTCAGAAAATGTGTATTTTCATATGCACCTAGACCAATCACTATAAAAACTATAAGTTGTTTGCCCATTTGTTGAATAATTGTAATTGGTTCATTTCATGCCATACACCAGGTGTATCAAACTCGCGTCATCACATGACATATCATGACATTTTTTTCTCCTTCACTAAACCAGGTGTGGGTGTGGCCAGCACGTGACACATCCAGGCCGTTATGTGAACCCAGCCATAATTTAGGTGGGCTGGATTCCTTCATTTCTACTTTCTTAGACTCTCTTTTTACGGTCTTTTTTCTTTGCCCTATATTATAATCATTTAAAGGACACATTTCCTGGATTTATATGGCTTATTGAGTTTTATCTTATTAGCATTTGCATGATAATAGAATCTGTAAAGAAATGTGTTCTAGGTTAGTAAATTAGTTTAAAATCATGTTTTCTTATACCTGTATTTGTAAGCAACGTTCATGGTTCACATAGTTTGCTTGATATTCCTGGCTTACACCTACTTTATTTTGTCTCCTCTCTAATAATTAATTGATTCACAAAAGTGTAGGAACAACCAATTTAAAAAGGAAATAACAAATAAGTCAGCATTACTTAAGGAAGTTTTCAGCTAGGTTCATACATCACATTATGCAAAAATATTGTCTGTTGGTTTAATCTTAATATGTGTTTGCAAAGGTCTGTGTTGCACATTCAAAATGGGTGGATCTTCAACTGTATCACCATGACTTCCATCAACTTTTTTTTTACAATGACTTGTGAATAACTTTGAAGCTAATCATAATTAAGTACAATGTATACAGGTATCCTGATAAATATTTTTGCTTGTCCAACAAACTATGATTAAGGTAAACCATGGTTCAGCATTATACATTCTTCTTCTTCCTAGCATATTCCTGCAAGTGCAGGGTCCACATTTTGGATCACTGAAAGCCACTTTTCATGGTTAGCTATGTCTCCAAGGCATAGGCCCACGGCTTGCATATCTTTATTTTTTAAACAAGTTTTATTCAGTTTTCCACATTTTAACATCGCTTTTTAATGAACAGCACGATTACAGATTTTACATATACATACAAATATGACCATAGTTACATATTCAATTTTTATATCCAGTTTCTTATCTTAAAAATGCTTTTATACATTTTCTATTTTATTGTGTTATTTCAAATATTTATCTCATTATTTAATTCACTTATATTAACTTCATAATCATTATACTTTAGTACTTTTAACTGTCACATTTGTATATTTCATCTTAAATTCTAGTTAAAAAACACTTCATCTATAAATTGGTTTCCCCCCTAAAATATCAATATAAGTGTGTCACCTCTGAGTTACATATTCATTGATTTTCACCCCTTTTAAATCCAATTGAACGTTTAACATCATTACCCAAAACATTAAACTTAATAATCCCTTTAAAACAACTTAGCATATATAAATCAGATTCTGCATGGTTTTTCCCTTTTTTAATTTCATTAATTTTTTCAAAAGAAAGGGGCATATTAATCTACTCAATCAAACAGTGATACAACCCTATACCCTAAGATTAATTCCATTTCAGCTGTCCTCCTATATTATTTCATTTATTTCAATATATTTAGTACACATACATTAATTATTCCATTCATATTTAAACAAAAAAGAAAACCAACATTCCAATCCTAAAAATATTTATATTAATAAACTTATTCCATTATTTGTTACAATTATCTCTATGCATAAAGAAGAAGAGCATTAAATTCCATTATAAAAAAATAACAATTCTGTTTTCCATCTTATCAATCTATATGTCCCTGTTTCCTAACTATAAATTTATTTGTATTACCCCCAATACCTTGCAGAATCCCCTTTCTAAATATTGTCACCCATTATCTCTGTGTCTAAACAATTTATCCCCATTTGTTTATAATTCCCATATTTCTTTGTTCCCAAATCCTGTTTCTTGTCCCTTCTTTCCCCTTGTCTTTTCTCCTTTATTCTTTCACTTCAGTTTTTATCCTCCTTTCTATTTACATCTTCCTTCTGCCCTTCAAATTTCTGCTGACTCTTTTCCCCTTTTTTAATTTTCCAGATATTCCCCTTTTTATTAAGTTTCTTAAAACTCCTACATTTATTTCCAATCTTTTCCTTTCTTTCAAAGAGTTCTTTGTTCTCGATTATCACCAAAGATGGCCCCTTCAATAATTTGCTCCACCTCCTCTTCCACCTTTTTTCTTTGCTGTTTGTATTTTGCAATCGCATTTTCAATAAATTTTAAAGCAGGCTTGTCCAACCTGTGGCCCGCGGGCCGCATGCGGCCCAGGTCGCCTTGTAATGTGGCCCAGTGCCCACCCCAACCTTCGCGCCAGAGCCAGCGAGGAGGAGGAGGAGTGGCAGGTGCGAGGCGGGGCGAGGCGAGTGCCAGGCCAAGCAGCAACAGAAAAGATGGGTGCTGTCAGAGTGACACCTCCTGCTGTTGCTGCCGCTGCCGCTTCTGCCCCCGCCGCCGCTTCTTCCCCCGCCACTGCTGCTGCTTCTGCCCCCGCTGCCGCTGCCCCCGTCGCTGCTTCTGCCCTCGCTGCCACTTCTGCCCCCACCGCCGCTTCTTCCCCGCCGCTGCCGCTTCTTCCCCCGCCACCGCTGCTGCTTCTGCCCCGCCGCTGCCGCTTCTTCCCCCGCCACTGCTGCTGCTTCTGCCCCCGCCGCCACTGCCCCCACCACTGCTTCTGCCCCCGCCGCCGCCGCTTCTGCCCCTGCCGCCGCTTCTGCCCCCACCCCGCTGCAGCTTCTGCCCCGCCACCGCTGCCGCTTCTTCCCCTGCCACTGCTGCTGCTTCAGCTCCCGCCGCCGCTGCCCCCACCACCGCTTCTGCCCCCGCCGCCGCCGCTTCTGCCCCCGCCGCCACTGCTGCTTCTGCCTTCCAGTCCTGCCTCATCCAGCCAGGCCATTTGCAGGAGGAGAGGTAGGCGCGAGTCGGGCGAGCTTCCCCCCACAAAATTTGGCCGGAAAATAAACCGTGATAAAAAACCGTGATAAAAATAAATAATTTTTAATAAATAATTAATAATAAATAATAAAAACATCTCACTAACTTCATTTCCAAATAAATTTAATATGTTAACTATGTTTTCTATGGTTTTTTTGGATGATCAGGTATCGTTACTGTTATTTTATTTTATGTGCGGCCCAAACCAAATTTTCATCTTCTAATGTGGCCCAGGGAAGGTGAAAGGTTGGACACCCCTGTTTTAAAGCAAAACCCAGTGATTTACCTCGTTCTTGTAGTATGTCTTTCATTTTTCTAAGTTCCATTTTTAATGCCAGAAGAGATATCGCCATTTTAAAACTTTCTAATTGAGCAATTTAATCCAAATAGTGTCTTTAAAGTTTATTTCCAACAGTCAACTTTTTTTTCTTCCTCTCAAGTTTTAAACCTCCGCTAATCCAATGCCAAGTCCATGTCAGAATCAACAATTAATCCAAGGGCAGAATCCTCCTGTTTCTTTCTTTGTTACAATATTTCAATTTTTCAAAGTTCTTGCTTTATTGTATCAATTTCCCATACAGTTTTAAGAAACAGTCTTTTAAAAAAAAACAAGTTGAGTTTAACTTAGATGGCACTCTTTATTATGCTAAATCTTCACTCCCTCTTTTCTTTTTTCTTCACTATTATTCAGAGCTTTTTAAACCAGAGTTTTCAAAAAAAAAATCAAATCTAATTGGTATTAAATTTCCTCTTTAACAATCTATAGTTCAGCTTTAATAGTGCCTATATAGAATCAAAATATAATTATCCAAATTGATTATATGATTTCTTCTGCAGCTTCCAGCTTGCATGGTTCAAAGCCCCACTGTCAAAAGTAATCCACACCATTTTTTTTTCTCTTTCTCTTTGCCGCTTTAGATCCTTTCTTAAAAATTCTTTGAAATGTTAATCCTGGGGGTATCTTCCATTTAATTATATCATCCCGTTCCTCCTGCTGTTTGCTTCCTTCTCTCTCTCCTGTGCAATCTTATTCCAGTCAAATCGTCCCCTTCATCTTAGACCACCGCTACAGGTGTCTTCAGGAGGGAATAAATGCCAAGCCGGGGAGGGGATTTGCAACTCCTTCCCTTCCTCCGCTGCCTCTATGAGGCAGCTTCTGCCCCAAATCCAAAGGATCAGGGCTCTCTGATGCCAAAGCATGGACCAAAGCCGCGCATGATCACGGTCAGCGGTCTATCTTCAGGGAAGCTCATAACCGGAAGCCCCCAGCTTGCCTATCTTTGTTGATGGTATCTTACCATCTCCGTTTTGGGTGCCCTTGAGGCTGCTGGCCATTGACTTCTAGCAGAAGGTGCTACACTCAGGACATGTCCATACCAGCAGAGCTGGCCTTCTCTCATCGTCTCTACAATTGGTGCCACACCAAAATGTTGTCGAATGGTGTCATTTGTGATGTGGTCAAGAAGGGAGATGCCTGATATCCAATAGAACATTCACATGTCCATCGCTTTTGGTCCCTTTTGTTGCTGCCCAGCATTCAGTGTCATACAGTGGAACAGGGTGGACGGTTGTCTTGTAAATCTTAGGTTTAAGACAGGTTGGCATTTGTCTGTCACATAGTATACTAGTGAGTTCTCGCCAACACATCCAGGCTGCATTCACCCTTGCTCGTACCTCACCATTGATGTCACCATTGACTTGGAGGTGGGATCCCAGATACTGAAAAATGTCTACCTTCAGCATAATACAGTATATGAACATAAATACCAGCACTGACAAGGGTGTCATACCTTATTTGATTTGCTTCTTCTAATATTTCAGATGATCCTGTTTTGAAGTCCAAATGTTCCAGCTAGGCAAGTGTGATGCTGACAGATTGTTATCAAAAGCTGGACCATATTCCACAGCAGCTTATATCAAATTTTAAATATCCTGGGATCAGGCTATTACAGGAACTACCTTCATTTTTATTTCTCTGCTTAAGAACTTTGTTCAGCTGCAGAAGCAATTTCTCACAGCAAAACAGGAATATTTGATTTCCTAACCTGGTCCTAGCCTGCAAAGCCTTAAATGAAGTCCTTTCAAGAGAGTACAATTAAGTATACCCTTAATTTTAATGTTTTACTGAAGAAAATGGGAATGTTTAAATACATATAGAATCACTATGTTAAATATACTATTGAAATAAATTTAGTTTTTGTGCCCATTCTTTCTTCATTCGGGGGAGACATGACTTTTAGTCTGAGCAATATCCCTACAGAGCTTTCACTTTCCTTTTAAACAGATGTTAAAACTGGAATTATCCCAGCACAGTTTTTTTTAGCTAGAAAGTTATCTGCTTTGCTGTATTTTTGCTTCGTTTTTGCACCAAATGTAATATTGTTGATCTTGCTTTTTTTTTTAAAGGAACTTTTTGTAAGACTCTGAGAGTTAGTGGTATATGGGGAAAAAAGGGATCTAAAGAGAAAATGATTTATATCTATTTAGTGATGGCATTTGGGAGATCAGAAATTAAGTAATATTTTTAAAATTAATATTTAAATTTGGATCTCCATTACCGATAAACAACAATGTGTTTCTGACCTCTAACATATTAGGAAGGAAGGAAGGAAGGAAGGAAGGAAGGAAGGAAGGAAGGAAGGAAGGAAGGGACCCTGTGAAGATTTTCATTCATATTTTTGTGCTGCTGCTTCCAGCCTGCCTATTGCTCTCTTTTGCAGGTGTACAGCTGGTTTGCAAGTGAGCCCTAGAAATGCTGACTTGGAAACAAAACTGCACATCAATTATAAATTGTCAAAAGTAGATGAATATGTTATTTTGTTGTATTGTTAATATTTCAGGAGGATAATTCAAAGTCTGCTATAAAGTGAATATTTCATTTTTCTTCCTCATTTCTAAGAAACATAAACACACACATACACACACACTCACTCACTCCCACTCTATATTCCCTCCTCGCTGTGCTCAGTAGTGCTGCCTTTCGAGCTGTCAAGCCAAGTGTTTTCAGACCCCCTCATTAACAAAACAGACAACCAGTCTCAATATGCATTATCAAAATTAGATCTTTTCGGAACAGTTGACAATTATGTATTATACAGTTACATGCATATAAATCTGGGGCTTGGCTTTGTTAGATTTTACTCCCGACTTTTAACAAAGTGCTGTCTAATTACATTTCACATTGTGCCAACTCTCCATGGTGTGTGTGTATGTGTGCGTATGTATAACTTGGAGAGGGGTTCGTTACTTTGCAATTTGTTTTGCAATGCAATTGTACAAAAATTGAAATGATCATGTGTAGTGAAGGTTTTTATTCTTCTTGCATAGCTATTTCTGCTAGTAAGCAAAGCCCTGAGGATGAAAGAATCAAAGTTCTTAATGGCATTAACTTTTCATGCAGATGTTCCTGGAGACGCTGATGAAATGCCCTCATATCAAGACCTACAATTCGGCTATTACTGCTTGCTTCAATTAAACTAACATTTTCTCTAGAATTCAAGCCCACCTCTGTCTTATGTTGAAGCGCCACATAATCTGGGACAGCTTACTTCTAGCCACCTAAACTGCATAGAGATCCAGTGTGCAATTAGCTACTTACAAGTAGACTTTACCTTCCTGCTCTCTGTATTCAGTGCAAGAGTTTTAATGGAGTAGGGCTAGTGGTCTGAGGTGGAACTGTTCCTCTTTGAATAGATGAATGCCTCACATATGAATACAGTACAGGTAGACCTTGACTTATAATAATTTGTTTACTGACCATTCAAAGTTACAACATCATTGAAAAAGGTGACATGACCATTTTCCACACTTATGACTGTTGTAGCATCACTATGGTCACTGATTTACATTCAGATGATTGACCACTGACTCACATTTATGACAGTTTCAGTGTCCCAGGGTTATATGATCCCTTTTGCAGCCTTCTGACAAGCAAAATCAATGTGGAAGCCGGATTCATTTAACAACTATATTACTAATTTAATAACTGCAGTGATTCACTTAACATATATGGCAAGAAAGGTCATAGATAAAGATATAGGTTCCCCTTGCACATACATGCTAGTCATTCCTGACTCTAGGGGGCGGCGCTCATCTCCGTTTCAAAGCTGAAGAGCCAGCGCTGTCCGAAGACATCTCCATGGTCATGTGGCCAGCAGGACCAAACACCGAAGGTGCATGGAATGCTGTTATCTTCCCATCAGAGTGGTCCCTATTTTTCTACTTGCATTTTTACATGCTTCTGAACTGCTAAGTTGGCAGATGCTGGGACAAGTAACATGTGGCGCTAGAGATGCAAACTGCCAAACTGCCAACTTTTCTGATCAACAAACTCAGCATCTTAGCCACTGAGCCATTGCATCCCCTTTAAGAAAAGTCATAAAAGGGTGCAAAACTCCCATAACAAATTTCTCACTTAACGACTTAAATTTTGGGCTCAATTATGGTAATAAGTTGAGGACTACCTGTAATGCAGTGCTTCTTCATTATTCAAAACTGCTTATCAAAAATTCCATTTTTAAGCAATGCTGGTAAAACATTAACTGCACAGAAAAACATATGACTTTATGTATTGTTACCTAAAGAAAAACTGCTTTTACTCAATTTTGGGTAATTTACCCAGGTATAGGAAGCACTGTAGTAATGGGCAAATAGGCTTTCAGCTTTCTTCCTCTCTCAAGCTTTGGTCTGCATATGCCATGAATGAGATAATATCAACATTGCACATGTGAATGTTCTTATTCATTAAAAAAGAAGAAGAAATGTAAGAGAAACCCAGGAATAGAACCTTGTTTTTCTCATGTTGGTTGGTTGGCTGGTTTTATATAAGGGATCAAATTACATGATTAAATAATGTTCATTGCTCCATGATAGTCTCCAGGCCATCCTGGACAATGGTTAGATTAATCTACCTCACAAAGAACTTGTGAAAACAAAATAGGGAGTAGCAAGTATGCGTCTTTTCTAAGAAGAGCAGAATATGATAATTATTGAATATGTTAGCAGTATTCCATCAATACACATTCATCCCATCAATATTCATTCATTCAATCAAATCCAAGTTTCTATTAATTTCTCTTGTCCTGCTTTTTTCCCCCTCTTGTATATGAAAATCAACATTTTCTCTTCATGTAACCATTTTATATGGAACTTTTCCTAACATATGAATGTCTGCATGTAGCATTTTCTAACACAAACACTTCAGTGCTGTGATTTAAAAAAAAAAATACTACTGGTTCTGTGGGCATGGCTTGGTGGGCATGGCATGGCTTGGTGGGCATGGCACGGGAAGGATACTGTAAAATCTCCATTCCCACCCCACTTCAGGGGAAGGTTACTGCAAAATCTCATTCCCTCCCCACCCCACTAACCTGCTTTCCAGCTCCATTCTCCTGTGCAGGGCAGGAAAAGAAGACCCAGCTGATCAGTTGGGACTCGGGAGGCAGAGAATAGATGGGGGCAGGGCCAGTCAGAGGTGGTATTTGCTGGTTCTCTGAACTACTTAAAATTTCCGCTACTGGTTCTCCAGAACTGGTCAGAACCTGCTGAATACCACCTCTGAAGCACTTCCTTCTCTTCCTTTTGAGACCAGAACAAGCACTGCCCAATTTGATGACTTGGGCAAACTCCAGAAAAAATGAATTCTAATATACACATTTGGGTCAGTTTTATGAGTCAGGTTCACTTTGCTTCAAAATGTCAGCCAGGTACAATTCTTCACCATTCCTAAATCAAGAATTAAAATTAAAAATTACTTTTTTCCTTGTTCAATACTCAAAGAAAAACAATTTATTGTAGGAGAGACTTGAACTGAACATGTTATGGACCCAGGACCTAAGAAAAAAAAGGATGGAGACAAATGGAAATCAAGTCCCCTCATCACTCATCCATAAAAGACACAAATACTAGATCTTGCCTTTTGTTTAAAGTTATGGGTTTTCAACTTGTTCTCCAGCCATGATAGTTAGCAGTTTTCTTTTTTTCTCCAAGAAAAGCTCACACCACTGACACAGAGGAGGAACTATTGTACCTTTATTATCTCTCTGATTCCTGCAATCACAGGACTTCTCTCTCCTTTGTCTATAGCTTCACAATGTAGCAGCTGTATCAAAGTCTGGAAATGAATTCAAAAAGCTTCTCAGATTAACAAATATTTCATATTTGATCATGAAATGCCCAAGTCTTTGACAATGTGCCGTGAAATATGCTACAGTATGTTTGTTACTATGAGAAAACAATATTTTATCATAAACCTTTCAGCCCTAGTTGTAACCCTTTAATTTAAGGTTCCTTGTTGCCCATAAGGCCATGGGTTTAACAAGATCGTTAGGAAAATGCTTTAAACGGAAATTAGAGGGAATCACAAACAGCCCAGAATATGGTACTTTGCCTGAATGTGCCATATTGTTTTACTCTTGTAATTGTTCCTCTGATGTAAGAGAGAGAGAGAGAATCAAAAAAGCAAGTGATCTGCTTTCTAATGAAAAAGATAAAAACTAAAATAATTGTCCATCAATAGGACCTCTAAATCCGTTTCCTGAGTCATGGGACTACACACCAGCACAATGCTTTTAAACATGATATCCATGTAAAAAGAACAGGAGGCTGCTGGTTTCGCCTGTCATATATTTTTATAGGCTTTTCCAGAATGCTGTTGTGTTTGACAGAGTAACTGACTATGGCTTGAAATAAAGTGTAAGTCAATTCCATGCTTCCATAATTCACTGCCCAGGATTGTTGAAAAAAGATTTAGTGATGGCAGTGACAGACAGCAAGCCTCTTGAAGTTTTCATTTTCACTTAGTGGCTGTAATACCTCAAACTTGCTGACCCCCAGAGAACAGACTGAGAAAGGCCTCCAGAACTTCTATGAAGGTGTTCATTCACTCAAATATTTTTGTTTGCTTCCAGTACCTTTAGCAACTAGCCACAAATACACCTGGGTGCAGAATGTAGGTGAGAAAGAAAATATTTATGAGGATGTTTCACTGCCAAGGCACTGTCAGAAGCCTTACACTTTTCTCAAAGCTCCTAGATCATTTATTCAATCCTGTCTTAAGTGTTGACTGGTCTGTAATAAATTGTGCAGCATCCATTGTTAAAATGACATTTTAAAAAAAGAATACTGAGACCCAAGAATCTTCAAGGGTAGTCAAAAAAAGTCAAGATGGTGGCTGTGACAGTGTGATCAAAGCCCAATCTCCCTTTGATGTGGTGGAGAGGGAAACTTAATGTACTAAAAGGGCAGATTTTTCTCCTTTCTTGCTTGTGGCACTCACATTATGAAACACCCTGTGTGCTGCATCCCCTAAAGTTTGAGATCACCCACCCAACCTACCTTTTATAAGGCTGTATAAATCTTCTAACAAGATTATGGTATGGTGATGGATCCAGCCAACTTTGTCAATGAATGGTTTTTGTTAGTCATGGTTTTATTTTTGCCTTTAGTTTCACTGATATTGTGAACCACCCAGTGGTGGGATTCAAAAAAATTTTACTACTGGTTTGTGGGTGTGACTTGGTGGGCATGGCAGGGGAAGAAGTCAAAGGCAAAGTCCCCATTCCCACCCCACCCCACTAACCAGCTCTTGTGTAGGGCAATCAAAGAAGACCCAGCTGATCAGCTGGGACTCGGGATGCAGAAAATAGATGGGGGTGGGGCCAGTCAGAGGTGGTATTTGCCAGTTCTCTGAACTACTCAAAATTTCCACTATCGGTTCTCCAGAACTGGTCAGAATCTGCTGCATACCACCTCTGGAACCACCCTAACTCTTTAAATAGAGTAGTACAAAAATCTTACCATAACTAAATAAAATTTAGGGTTTCCTGCCTGAGCAGGGGGGTGGACTAGAAGGCCTCCAAGGTCACTTCCAACTCTGTCATTCTATTCTATTCTATTTCACTCCATTCTATGTTCAGAAAGCAAATGTACATTTCTTTGTTTACCAATCTTGTTGTTTTAGCATCCAATTTCAGGGCAATTTACACTGCAAGCTAAAGAAATATGATAAAATTGTAAAAATTTAACAGAAATATACTCAATCTAGAATACATAGTGATGGTGGGGCTGTAAGTCAGGCTTGATCACATCAGTATGCCTATGAGGTTTTCATCCTGGCAGTACTTGAAGGGGCTTGCTGTGACCTTTATATGGATTTTTTGAAAACTCCCTAAACTGACTTATAGCCCTGGGATTCCCCAGTGGTCTCCCAGCCAACTACCAACCAGCCCATCTGCCTAATTTCTGAACTCAAATAAAGTTAACTAGATACTGCTATCTGCAGAAACATCACAACTGTGAAACAAGCACATTTGAACAAAGTATGAAACCTAGAGCCAATTCAGACAATGCATTTTATTTCATTGGAAAATGTCAACTGTATTTATTAAAAGCTTGCAACACTTTTTGGCATTAAGGAACATAGTCATATATGTTGATTTCTGTATTACTTTATTTAAAGTATGTTTCCTGGAAGTGTGCTGATATCAGTATTGCTTTTTTCATAAAGCAGTATTGGCAAGCCAGAAGAGATCCAGCAGTGGATTTAGGAATACTCTAAAGTCATAAAACATGATTCCACATGGAGTATAACACACATTCTCCAAACAAACAGGTTTAACCCTGTTTAATGGCTGACTTTTCTACTGATCAGATATCGCCTTTTGTATTTTCTGGTATAATACTACAAATCAAAGATTAAAATGCTGTGAATTATTATCAACTTCATTGTCATCTTTGTGTTTCATTTCTGAGCTATAAGGAGATGGAAAACTGTAAATATTATCCTTTGTTTGTTTTCCAATATCTGTTGTTATCTTAGGTTTCATATTTATACTGTATAATGTTGTGCTTAAAATGGTTACATGGCCTAGACTAGACACTGGTGTTTGAACAAAGATTTTTTTTAACATTCATATTTTATTGTGTTTTATTAATCTAGATGAAATGTGAATATATATTGCTGCTCCATATATGATATGCTATATGCTAAATAAATAAGTAATCTGTATAATCAAAACAGAAGCTTAATAAACTCCTAAAGAACCTGGCTATTAGCACTTAATTGTTTTAAAAGTTAACATTAGAATTTTCAATTTCTATTTAAAAAGATTGAGAGGAGGAAACAAGATTAGAATTGAATAAACTAATGATGTCCAACATCCAAAGAACAATATATTGCCTTCACTGTTAGTTTTGGCTGTTTCCTGCTAAGTTCAAAATTCTTGGACTTAAAGAGTAAGAAGGGAGATCATTGCACTCAGACTGGAGCCTTCTTCCATCTCTTTTTAATTTCTTGCATCAGTAAGAACTTCTACAATTCATCATGGTCATCAGCATGTTCATTATTGGTGTTATTATTTACTCCATTACTATTGAAATACAGATTGGGAGGCAACTATTTTCTCCAATTTTCTGTTATAAGTCTACTAATAGTTTTATTAGTTTTGATGATCTCAAGCAAGGATCATTTAATCTGCAAAGAGCAGCATCCACAAGATCAGTATATAGTCAGTTATTAGGTTTTATTTTCAAAACAAGTGTTTTTGTCAATAAAAATAAATTGATTTAATGGGTTTGTTTAGTAAAATGTGGGTATCAGAAAAGTACAGAAAGGGATTCTTCCTGCTAACCCATGCAGTTGTAAAATCTGAATGTATATCCATTTACGCAATTAGTTTCTTTACAGAGAATACTTGTTATGGCATTTAAGTGGACTTACATTTATAAATTTATCAGGTGGGAGCAGCTAATGGTGCTGATCATAAAGGCATTTTTGATATCTCCATCACTTAGAACACAATTCATGAGTCTGTTGCCTAGGAAAAACTTTAGGAATTTCAGCTATGTGAATCTGAACATAAACAGCTTCCATCAGAAACCAGAATATTCAGATCAAAACCTAAATTCTTTCTACGGTATCTCATAATTCCAACATTCTCCCTCTGTCATCCAACTATGTTAGGGCCTAGCTCTGTACAAGTAGTCCTCAGCTTACAATCACAACTGAAACCAGAATTTCCATACAGATGTTAAGTGAGTCACACCTGATTTTACCACCTTTTTGCTCATTTGTTAAGGGAATTACTATGGTCACTAAGTGAATCGTGTGGTTGTTAAATGAATTCAGTTTCTCCCATTGACTTTGCTTATCAGAAACCTTGAAAAAGTCAAAAGGTGAGACATGGCAACCACATGATTCCAGGATGCAGCCATAGTTGTAAATAAATGCCAGTTGCCAAGCAATCAAATTTTGACCTGAGGGAATGCTACATAAGCACATTCTATGGATAATGCTACTTAGTCATAAGCTCAAGGACTGATTGTAAGTCACATTGTAACTTCAAACGCTCATTAAGTAAATGGTTGTAAGTCAAGAACTACTGGCAATAATTTTTACCCTAAATGCTTTTGAAGCATCCAGCTCTTTCAAATTCACCAGCTGTTTAGTTCTTAACATTATGGATATATGAGACAGCATACCTAATAAGAACTTTATCACTACAATGAGATTTTTAAAAAGGAGCAAATGAAAACAAAATCATAGAGCTTGAAAGTACACAATCCGCTGACGCAACTACCTTTCTTACTACATTATCAGTGTTGATATCTGTACAACACCTAGCAAGGCATTGAACAAGCCTGGTCATCCATATTCCTCAGTGAAATCAGTGTCTGCATTTTGGCTGTTTGAAATGAGAGTTGGCAGCACTTATTCAAACACTGAAGCTCTTTTTAATCTTTTCTTTTGCTTTCCAAAAGTCATTATTATTTAATTTTTCTTCTGATTCATGCCAAGGTCTTAATCTGTATTGCGCCAGTAGTGGGAACATTTAAAGGAATCATTTCCCAAGGCACTTTTAATACATTGCCAGTAAATTGTACCTAAACCTGTCCAGCTGGCTGGGTCATTTAGCAAGTGACACACCCACTCAGTGTTTGTGAGATGCCACCTGAGAGTTACCTCAGTGCTTTCAAAACAAAACAAAACAAAAACCTCTATAAGATGATGGGATAAAGCTTTGCTAATGTGCAAATGTGATGGGGGAATACAGTGATAACTGCTCATGGGGGAACAGAAGGATCTTTTCAAGTTTTGTTAGGGAAAAGCTTACCGCACACAATTAGACAACAGATTTTGGAACAGTAGTGTTGAAATTACACCAGTTATAAAGGAAAGCAGCAGGAAAAAAACACTTGATTATTTCAAACAGTTTTTCCTTGATGAGTTCTTCTTTTTTCCCCAGGTCTTTTTCTACCAAAAATCAAACACTGAAGTTTTCCAATAGCAAGGCTATTAAACAATCATATAGAACCGTGATGGCAAACCTATGGCATGTGTGGTACGCAGTGTGCCCTGCCCCCCTGCCCCCTGCACATGCACATGCAACATCCCCACCCCCTTACCTGCACTGTGCATGCGCATGCCACCCAGCTAATTTTCAGCCCATTTGAGGTCATTTTTGCCCTCCCAGAGGCTTGAGGGAAACCTCTGCAGCCTTGGGAGGCTGAAAAACAGGCCTTCCAGAAATGCTGGAAGGACCTTTTTTCACCTCCAGAGGTCCTCTGGAGCACGGGGAAGGCTGTTTTTCTCCTCCTGGTGGCTCAAGGAAAGCCTCTGGAGCCTCAGAAGGCTGAAAATGGGCCCATTTCAGACTTCTGGTATTTCCGGAAGGCCCGTTTTTGGCCTCCCAAGACTGCAGAGGAGTCTCTCGAGCATCTAGGGGGGCAAAAATGGCCTCCCCCAGGTTTCAGAGGCCCTCCTGAGGCTGAAAACGGGTATTTCTAGAAGTGCCCGTTTTTCAGCCTCCCGAGGCTGCTGAGGTTTCTCTTGAGCCTCTGGGAGGGCAAAAACAACCTCAAACAGGCTGAAAATCAGCTGGGTGGCGCGTGCATGTGCAGCGCATATAAGGGGGGGGGGATGTTGCATGCATATGTGCAGGGGGGGGCAGGGCACATTGCATTGTGTGTGTCAGCACATGTGCACTTTTAGCACAGCACAACAAAAAGGTTCACCATCACTGATAGAGAAAATGACAGCTGTATTTTCTTTCCATGTGAAATTAGAATTAATATTTCGCTAAGAGCTAAATCAAAACTAGTGGTGTGTTTCACATTGTCTGTTTATTTAGGTCAGAGGTCTCCAAACTTGGGAATTTGGGGAGTTGAAGTCCACAAGTCTTAAAGTTGGCAAGTTTGGGGACTCCTGATTTAGGTCATCCTCACTATACTTAGAATTGTCTCCAAACAAGATGGTGAATGAAAGATGTTTCCTCCTCCATGTTCCCATCTGCAACATGCAAGGGGGAGCGGGGCAGGTTGGCATAGGAGGGTCAAAAAAGTCAAGATAGTAGCTTCAACCACATAATCAGTGCCATGTCTTTTTTTTTTTTTTTTTTGCATGTAAAAGAACAGGGTTTTAGTTGTGTCAACACAGCCACTGTCTCAACTATTTTCTCTCATGCACATAAATCACTGTAGAGGTCCCTGCCAATATAAAAGCTTCCTTTCTAGAACCAGTGGGTCCTGCTGAATGGAGGAGGCCACATGAGCAAGAGATGAAAAAGTAGAAATGGCTGAAATAAATAAGGTACTTGCCTCAAAACCAGGGGACTGTAAGTTCTAGTCCTGTCCAAGCATGAAAGCTGGCTGGGTAAGCTCTCTTAGATCAACCTACCTCACAGAGTTTTTGTGGGAGAAAATGGAGGAAAGAGTATTATCTGTGTTCCCCACCTTGAGTCATTTATAAAAATAATAAAGAAGAAAGAAATGTTCTCTACTTAAGTAAAATAATATCCTACAAGCATGCGGCTATTTAAATTTGAATTTATCAGACACCACCTTGTTTATGAATTCCATTGAATTGTGATAGTAAACATGGAACTCTGTTAGGAACAGGCACAAAAAGACTTTTAGCACATCATTCAATGGCATCTTTCAAAACAGATAAATATTTTTAAATAGTTTCTGTGTTCTCCTTTTTGAATTTGTCCTCTCTGGTTAACCTCTGTTATACTGCACTAAAGAATATAGCAGGCATGGCAGTGAAGTTTCAAGTTGCATCTGGCTGAGCTGAACTGAGCTGAGGGGGAGGTTGACTTAACTGCACTGCTCTAATCCCAAGGTTTTGATTTTAATGTGATTGATTAAGAGACATAGCTGAGTTCCTAAAAGGAAAGATCAAGAGAGGAACTTCAGGCTTCCTTGGAAACTGAAAAAAATCAGTGAAGATGTTAGAACAGTGGTTCTGAAGGAAATGAAAAAGAAACTAAAAGAGTTTCAAGCCTGGAGGTTGAAAAAAGATAAATTGGGCAAGAAAATAAACCCTAAAAGATGAGCACATCATCAGGAAGAACAAAACTGAGGACTATGGATTTGAATGAGCTTGCCAACATTTCTCCTATGTGTTGTGGGTTGTGGCATTTTTTAACCTCTGCTCATCATCATCAATTAAGTTAGTTTAATAACAATATTTTCTCCAAAAATGTTTTAGATGCCATATCTCCATGTCATAAAATTTATTGTACCTTTATGTGGAATTATACCAGAGTTGAACATATAAATCAATTTATAAGGTCTAATGACATACAAATGCTTAAAAACAAAAGGTGATGTAGTAAATTCAAATTACCATTACAAATGTAAGCTTTGTAGTCAGTGTGTGACCCACTAAGGATTATATTTAACTCCCCTGAGAGTGGTTTATCATAAAACTTTATGCTTTTATTACAGTGAATTATTAACTCCTCCATGATGTGAGTCATTCCATGCTCTGACTATAGCTTTTTTTAATGACAGTATAATAGACATCTTGCTAATAGCAGTGGGATTGTTACCTCTGAGGTAAAAACGGGAGGGGGGGAATCAAACTATGAGAAGAAAGAAAAGAAATGAAGGGGACAAATAGCATATTTCCCAAGAGAACAAAACAACTGTTCATATTACTCATGTTAGAAACAATAGCTTTACTTGGTGATATCTGAAAAGAGCTTGCATTTAAATATCATACCTTTAGAGGCGGGGAAAGCAGGGTCATTATAAGCTCTTTTGCCTGAAGAAAAAAGACCAAAAGTTTTTTTCAACAGCTCTGAGATCTATCTGAATGACTGGATATAAATCACTACTTTGGAAAGTTACTCACTGCTACTAGGATATCCACCAAATAGTAGAAATATCTACATAAACCTTCTTCAGTCTGGTGCATTCTAATTAGTCTATAGAATGGAGCCATTAGTTGGTAGACATCGGATTCAGATTCTCATTCCTCACCATCTTTTCCTTTACTTCCCCTGCCATCTTGTTCAAAACAGTTCTATAAACATGAGACAAACTGAAAAGATAGAACTGTGATAGCTGCAGCTTTCCTTACTGATGTCTCTTTAACAGATTCACAAGGGCTAAACATGTAACTCAGGCAGAGTACAAAAGAGCATAAGTGCTGACTGAGGCCATGAAAATTCATTTAATCCTGCAGTCTGTTCTCACATGATGATGAAAAAGAATCCTTTAATAACTGAAGTTCTCTGGGCATATTTGTGGATGAGTACTCTTCATAATGTTTTCTTTTATAAAAATTATCTAGAATTTTCTATTCCATCTATTTCTGCTATTCTAGAATAGGGGAGACTCCCGACTCAGTATGCATCCAATTCTATATCCACACCTATCTAGAACTGACAGTACAGTCAGTTCAAACAGTGCCAGTTCATATTGCAAAAGATATTTGGCACAAGCACATCTATACTTCCGTAAGGTTGTGAGATGTACTTCTAACTTTCCCCATCTATAGCTTGAATCATCAGTTCATGTAAGAGATTCCTTGTAGAAACTTCTCTAAACCTAAGAATGTAGTTCTTCTAAGCTAGGCCACTGGTCCAATTTGCTCAATCGTTTTTCTTTATGACTGACAGCAGTAGCAGCTGCTTCCCTCAAATGCACTGAATTAACATTTCCAGAACTTCTAAGTTGTCACAGCCATGTTGGTTGATATGTTGGCAAATACCATCCAAAACATCTCTAAATTATCAGGTTGGGAAACTGTAATCTATTCACTGATGCAGTATCTTTTACAACCCAGTTTGCTTAAATAGAGATGTTAGAGAATGACACATTTGTACAAGTCTCTAGCCTTCCCCACTCCATGGCTGTATGGTTTATCATTTATTAGATGAAAACGAACTGTTTTTGTCTACAATGTTTAAGTACTACTAAAAGCACTCGGGCAATATTTTCCATATATCATACCAAATCTGCATGCACACAGCACATATAACTGCCAATTTCCTAGGATCGATATTTACCACAGCAGGCTCTCTGTGTTCTACTTGGGGACCTTTTTATTAACAAAACATTTGGTCCCTGTAGCCTGCTGAATTTGCTGCACAACTGAACACATCAAGTCTGACTCAAAACAACCTTGCTGCAAAGGTGTCTAGAGATTTAAGAGGAATCAAGGCATGCTGTGTTCAGTACAGGAGACTATAGTTTTTTGGAATGTGTAAGCAAGCTCACAGGACTGATAGAATTAATCAAGATAGAATCCCTTGCATTGTAAAAGGTCTCCCAACACTATCTTCATATTTTATAGATACAAGACTACACAATTATATTTGTCTGTAAGGAGCCAATGTTCAGCAAATCAGCTAAGTTATTGTGATGTTTTAGAAAGAGCAGACTATGCTGAAGAATTGAATGAGAAAACATATAAATGGACAGAAGAGATATTAGATTTGGAATGTAATTAGAGTCAGGAAGAAATGAAATTATTCTGTGTATGTGTGTGTGTGTGTGTGTGTGTGTGTGTGCACATGCGTGAATTGCTATGTGTACATAGGGATAACAGATATTTACGGAGGGATATAGCCCATAGCAGATCTATATAGTGTGGCTAATATGTGTGACATAGCTATATTTTAATGGGGAATAATTCAATCAAACAACAGTTTAAGTTCCCAATTGCTTCCTTTTAAGAAACACAAAGGATTGTTATAAAATGGAAAATACAGTTTTGTTACAATATTGATGGACCAAAGACTAGAAAATGTATTCCTATCTTTAAAGAGGACAAAAACAGAATCAAGGTAACTACAGACTAATCAGAATTACAGTATACTGATTCCAGGCAAATCTCTTAAATAGATTTTAAGCAACTGATTTGTAAGTATTTCTAAAAGAATGACTTGATAGGAGTTGGCATGGCTTTATGAAGAAAAGTCCTGTCAAATCAACCAGAACTCTTGTGTTAGATTTTCGCTAGTTTAACGGACCATAGGAGTAAAATCAGCATGGTGTATCTGGATTTCAGCAGAATATTTTACCTAGTCCCAATGAATCCCAGTGAAGAAGATGGCAAAATATACACTGGACTATATTCCTACTAGATAGATATAGAATTGGTTCTGTATCATACTGGGAGGAAGTGATGAGCAGTATACTAGAGGGCTCTGTGCTGTCCCAGCCGGTCTATGGGAATTGGATAGTTACTTAGGAATTATGAGCTGTCCCCTTAAGGGAATGCATCATGGTAAATGTAGTTAAAGGTATCCAGGGAAATGTAGTTCATGTCACGTGGCCACATCTGTATTCCTGATTGGCCACTAAATTGACTCTCGAGAGGTTGGGGGAGTTTTCCTCATTCTTGCCTGAACTCGCTAACTCATGGCAGCTTCTTTCTATCACTACAAGATGAGTTAGGGGGATACCTGATGAACCAATAAATGTAATTTGTTATGGATGTGTTGTTGAGTTATCTATCTGCATCTGTACAGCTTCAAATCCACCTCTGTGCAGAAGGCAGAAAAGGCTCTGTTCTAGACCCTATACTTCTTAATATATTTATAAATAAATGAATATGAATTACGGTCTGGAAAATATTTTTATAAATTTATGACAATTCAAAGATAGAGGAAAAGCAAAGACCTTTATTAAAATGTTGACAGCCTGGAACAATGAGCAGAAATCAACAAAATGCATTATAGAAGGGGCAATTGTTAATTTTGGGGGGGCAGGAAAAGTATAGAATAAATGATATCATGCCGCTGTTCCTTTATATTCTGAGTTCATCAAATAACACTTATGATATAATGCTAACTTTGGGTCTCTGAATTTTAGGAAGAATTCTGTTCACAGAGGGTTGACAAAGTCCAGAGAAGAGCAACCAAAATAATAACACCTGGAAGAAAAAAATTAGATGGGACTGTTGGGTATATTTATCTAATAAGAGAAGAAGAACAACATTTCTTCAAATACTGGAAAGACCAACATGTAGGAAGCAGAGTAGACACTGTATCCTTCTAGAAGAAAATGCAAAGTATACTAGATTTATATTACAAGGAAGGAGATTTCCATTGGACATCATAAAGTATTTCTTAACAAATAAAAACAGTTCAGTAATGTAATACACTGCCGTAAAAGGTGGTGGACTTTTTGCTGAAAGACTTTAATTAGAGATTGGATAGACATTTTATGTAAATACTCTAACAGTGGATTTATGCACTGGATGATGGTTGTTACCAAAATATTTCCCATTCCATGGTTCTAATTCATTTATCCGGACTGCAAAAATCCAGAAAGACACAGGAGTTAGAGATTTTTCTTCACTACTATCTAGTGGTCATTTCCTAATGTTCAAGATCCTAACAAACAGAGAAACATGAAAAATTGGATCTGGCGGTATAGAAATGGCAGTGAAAGAAATGATGTGGATGTCAATGCTATGGAAATTATGGGACTATGTTTCTGTACGTCAAATAAATTTTCAGGTTAGTATGGGTATGAAATCAATAATCTTAGAGAAGGAAAAGAGATGAAACGGATTGTGAAAACTTAAAATTATCTGTTCAACATTTAGAAACATTCAGAATACATCATGCCCAAATACATCAGAAATACTTGAAAAAAATGTATACTACTTGCTTCTCTGGAACCTCATTTTTGTTTGACTCTCACCTTACCTGCTTCTACATTACCTGACCCTCCTACCAATTCTCATTTTAAATCTTCAAGAAAATGTCATCATCCAAGAAAAACCCAGTTGGGTTAGGTAACTATTTTATATAAACGAATTGAGTGTGAGAGAAGAGAGACAGACAGACAGACAGAATTACAGACCGAGGGGAGGAGGAAGGGAGAGACAGAGGGAGGGAGAGGGTTATATCTCTTGTTTGTTTTAACATGCTGTGAATATAAGCATCTCAGTGCAAGGTATATGCTTGCAGCAACCTCTTGTTATGACCTCTGATGACAAGACAGATTGTTCTGGTCATCTATGGGTGGATGGTGAACTGAACTCTTGGCATTTTATTTTATTTTTAAATGTGGCATCCTTGGACAAATATTTCTTACAGGGAAGTACACCATTGTTTGCAATATCCTGAGCAGTCATGGACCAATGGTAAAGTCAGAGAAAGTCAGAGAGGGAAATTGTAGAAAGGAAAGAGAAACGAAGCAAAGGGGAGTCTCAGGAGCTTCAGTGATGCTAGCTCATAGCCAGCAAACCTTCTTCCACTGAGCGCTAATGGAGAATATGACTTACAAACAGAGGGATCAGCAAATATGTTCTAAATTAATAATGTGCCCTTTTAGTAGCAATTGCTTGGTGAAAATTGCTAGGTCTGGTTGTTGTTGTTGTTTCTTTTCTTCTCCTAAAAAGAAAACAGAGAAATAAGTGGGTCTCACTGGAGCTTTTGTTTAAGACTGACCACCTTGTTTTATTAACCTTCTAACACTTTTCAGGTAGTTCTTCCTTCATGTCTCCTCCAGCAAAATCTCTATTGATCACTGTTTACTGTTATAATTCCTTTCAAATTTATCATCCATGACTAACACTCCATGTATTGATTAACACTGACAGATGTCCCTGTACAGTGCATACTCAGGGCGTTGGGAAGTGATCAGATTTACGAGAGACAATCATAAGTCTTCACCTGTAGCCTAAAGTAACAAAGATGTAAGGTCTAGCATTTATTTCTGTGTTTGTTCATATAGTGAAGGGATAAAATGGGTGTCACTGATGACTAAGAACATGATGTCCAAAATCTGGACCATAAATGGATTCATTTGTCAACACTGCATTTTTGCTATCTACCTGCAACATTTCTTCTATTCTTGTAGGCCAGAAATAGAGTCTAAAATTAATTTCTACTGGGGCTTCTTTTTCCATAGCTGCATTTTCTTTATTTTGTTTTGCTTGAAATGACTTTAGAAGCACTTGCTATAGCACCACCATTGTATCATTGCCTTGAGAAACCAAGATAATCAGGAGGGGGTAGGTCAAGTTGACTTGTGAATTAAAACTATCCTGGGGCACAATCTGGTTAAAATGAAGTACTCTCAGGGCAGCAATTCTTTAGGTACTTACATATTACACATAGTTTACCTGTGACCATCTTACACATTCAGAGTTGAAATGTATTTGAATGTACTAACATTCAAATATTAATTCATTAACAGCTTTTCATCTATGGATTTGACAAAACACTATTTTGCACTCAGTCTATATAAATAATTGCCTGTAATCATCAGGTAATGAAACTGTCTTTTGGAATAATTCTGCAGAATTTTTTTTTTCACCAAAGGCTAGAAAAATGACATTTCCTACACAAGCAGACACATCCAGACTGCCTTGTGGCATGCCTACTTGCTAAAGAGTACATCTCAAACAGGTGGTCTTTCAATATCTTTGTACTGGACTGTACATTGAATTGGAAAGCATTTAATTTTGTCTAGCTTGTCTCTACAGTTAAGAGCTGTGTGCCGCAGTGGTTAGAATGCAGTACTGCAGACTATTCTGCTGACTGCTGGCTGCCAACAGTTCAGCAGTTTAAGTCTAACCAGTTCAAGGTTGACTCAGCCTTCCATCCTTCTGAGGTTGATAAAATGTGGACCCAGATTGTTGGAGGTAATATGCCAACTCTGTAAACCACTTAAAGATGGCTGTAAAGCACTGTGAAGCAGTATATACTGTAAGTCTAACGGCTATTGCTAAGTGCTATATATGTCATGATGAGGTTATCCATTTAGTTCTGTCCATCTCTTGGTAACTCTATGTGCCAGGTCTCTCCCATCATGTAATATTAATCATGAAAAAAGTTATGTCTAAAATGATTTTTAATTATTAAAATAATTATTATGGAAATTATTATTTCCATAATCCAGGCTGGCTTCTCTGCACGACTCGCTTTCCCAGTGAGTGCAACTTTGCAAAGCAAAAGCAAAAGCAACTATAAAACTCAAGGATCCCCCTTTCCTTTTTGGGTTTTATGGCATGCAGGTCACCTATTCAGATGAGAGTTCTGTTTCCTATGACACTGAATTTCCAGACAGTCTTGCATGGTATTTTATCTCATCTATTACTTAATCTATGACTCAAAACTGAAAAGCCTCTCAAATTTATTTATTATCATTACCTCTGTTCTTCACCTGTAATGAACAAGTTACATTCATAACAATTCTTGGTTACAGAAATGAACAACCTTTCCTGTGGCAAAGAGCACAAAGGACCATATTGAAATATAAGAATATAATAATGCCCTTGCTGGATCAGAGCCCATTTTAATCCAGTATGGGATGATCACAGGTCATAGTCATGGAGATGGAGACATAGTCTTTTCCCAACCTTGTTCCCCAACACTGGTATTTAAAGGTATACTTCATACACCACCCCAAATAACATTGAGACTTAAAACTAAAAGCACAGGATAAACTTGTCCTTCTATGTTATTGGCTATCATCATGCTTTCTAGTAATGAATTCCACAGGTTAATTGTGTGCTGTGTACTTTCTTTTGTGTCTTCTAAATCTTCCTTCCGGTCAACATTATTGGATGTCATGACCTTAATGCTTGAGGTTTAAAAGGAAAAAAAAATAGAGGGGACAAAGGAGCTTCTCCCTGACTATTTTGTCTATGTCTTGCATGATTTTCTCACACATCAATCATATTTCCTCTCATTTCATATTTTTTCTAAGCTAGAATCCAAAGGTTTTAACATTTCCAGATTCTCAGCTTCCTAATAATTTGTGTTGCCCTATTCTACCCTTTTCAAGCTCTATTATGTTGTGTCTTTTCTACTAGTCAAACAAAAAGACAATAGAGAGAGTAAATATCTTGGAATGTTGTTTCCATATTATTCTAAAAAAAAATCAAGAATTAGAGAGATCAGAATAATATATATTAATTTATTTAAATACAGGTCTAGCATTTCCCCTTTCAGCCAGCAATCTTGGAAACTTACTAAGAATGAGAAAATGCATCTTGGTATTGGAAGTTATTGTTACACTTCCACCATTTCTAACATCCAAGGTCCTCAGCTTTCTCCTTATCACAACCCTATTTCTCCTTCTTAAAATGTAACAAATATGAAACAGCCACTTCTGTAAGGAGTTAGCAAGATGCGGGAATCATAACGGACTATTGTTGTGCGACAGACTCATTTCCCATTGCAATCTGTTGAAACTGTATTTTAAAAAGATTCCTGCTTCAATTACACAAGCTACCAAATTGCCTTTGTTATTTTGTCCCTTTTTAATGCAATATTTGAAAGGATTGCTTTCAGTGTCTTGCAGCTTTTAACAGCCCATTTATAACATCTTTGTCTTGCTTCCCCCTCCCCCTTGTCACACGTGCATTTTTATTCAGGTGTAATAAGGTGGCAACAACTGTGTGAAACAGTTGTTAATTCTCAGTATAAAAAGATTCTTAATAATCACTTGGCATTTATTTGATATACAAGCCCTGTCTTATTAAATCAAACTCTTTAGATTTAATAGGATAGTTTATTGTGCTATATAGCTTTGCAGCTGCAACACTAGAGTTCTGCCTGGAGAAGCATTTTCATTATAAACTGCTTGTTGCGAGTATATAGAAGTTCCCCAAGTCCTGTTTTTACTTAACTGCACTTTCTATGCCCCATTTTCCCCTCTTTCCTTTTTTTTTTTTTTACAAGTTATCCTCAACTTACAACCACAATTGGGCCAAAATTTCCATTGCTAAGCAAGGTAGTTGTTAAATGAGTCACACCCAATTTTATGTTTGTTAAGCAAATCACTGTAATAGTTCAATGAATCATTCAGTTGTCAGGACTTCCCCCATGGACTTTGCTTGTCAGAAGCCAGCTGGAAAGGTCTCAAATGGCAATCACTTGAGCCCAGGATGTGGCAGCCACCATAAAAACATACCAGTTGCCAAGTGCCCAGTTTTGATTATGTGACTGGGCGGAATGCTGCAGCAGTCTTAAATGTGAGGACTAATTGTAAGTCCCCCTTTTTAGTACTTTTTAAAAATAACTTCCGAAAATCAAACAATCCTTAAATATGTGTCGACTATCTGTATTAATTCAAGGTTAAATATTTCAAAAACAATTCAGCTCTGTTAATGCAGCATTGTATAGCAGGGAAAGGTACAAAACTTCACATTCTTAGCCCATTCCTTCTTTCTTTCACACATAGCCAGCATCTCAAAACTTCTACCAAGCATTTCAGGAAAGCATTTATCTGAAACATGTAACCTTCAATACTAAAGGAGCTTCTGGTGTGGGCAAGTTCGAACTAAGCCTGGTTTGTTTACCATGGCTTTCTTGAAGAAACAAACATTTACTACAATTGTAAGTCACCGTTTATAAATCACAATAGCTGGAGTCACATGGAGTCAAAGCCAGACAAACACTTTGATGGATTAATGCAAAGGACAAAGCCAGTCAGAGACTGGACCGGATTCACCAAATAAATGTGAAAGTTCAAAAAGATTTGATATACTAGTAAGTCCTGTCCTGTCCTGCAGGCCACAGAACCAGCTGTTTGGAACACAATATCAACTGCCTATTGCTCTTCACACATCTCTTCCCTCTTATGACTGTATGACTGTAACCTTGTTGCTTGTATCCTATTTTTATTGACTGTTTCATAGCATGATTGATTGCTTATTGTACCATATGACTATTATTAAGTGTTGCACCTTACAATTCTTGACTCTTGATGAATGTATCTTTTATTTTATGTACACTGAGAGCGTATGCACCAAGACAAATTCCTTGTGTGTCTAATCACACTTGGCTAATAGAGTTCAGTTATGTTCTATTCTAGTCTAATCTAGTCTAGTCTAGTCGAGTCTATGTTCTTCTCTTTGACCAGAATCTAGTGATAGATAAAAACCTGACTTTCTCTCAGCACTTCATCAGCTCTTGCTTCAGGATTTATTGTGATCCACAGAAGGTGCTAGAACACTCTTAAACTCTTTATTAAGGAAAGAAACTCTAACTTAGGACATTCTTTACATCCCCACATATCCTTGCTGTGCAACACTGATATGCAGTAACAAAGGACTACTCAAGCAATCATAAGACTTCATTGGAATTGGATAGCTAATAAAATGAATTGATGGATGGATGGATGGAAAAGAAGTATGTCAGCTTAATTTTAGGGACTACTTGTTCCCTGTATGGACGTGCAGGACGATTAATGCCTTTTCCCAAGTCTTGGCAGATTCAGTGTGTATGAACAAAATGGTAGCATTCAAAATGTTCTCCCAGGTGAACTTGGACTCTTGCTTTGTGTCTTCTCCATCAGAAACCATGGAGAGGTTTATTACAATGGTCCTTTAAATATGTAATCTGTAGTTTTATTATTTCCAGTTTTAATAAGTAACATTATCCCTGCAGCTGTTAGAGATTTCTTTTCCTCAGTTCTGATTATTTTATGACTTCTTTGTTATTGCATTTAAAAATTGTGGTTATATTTGAACTTTTAATTGATTTGATTATCAGTTTGTTATTATACTTCCGTTAATCTGGAGGCAAGGGAGACATTAATCATTCATCAAATAATATATAGTGGTATTGAGCAGGGGTCTCCAACCTTGCAACTTTAAGACTTGTGGACTTCAACTCCCAGAATTCATCAGTCAGCTTTGCAAGTCTTAAAGTTGCCAAGGTTGGAGACCCCTGGTATTGAGGACAAAGTTGGTGATGAATTTGAGAGTCCTCTCAAATTTGCAGGGAAAGAAAAACTACATACAAAAACAGCAAATAACGTAGTTTGCTCACCTGGAGAGGATGTAGTGGGATTCCATACCATACAAGGCATATACAAACAGAGGAGAAGGTCAAAGTATATGAGGCAGGCTCAGAAGGTGGAGAAACAACATCAAAGACACAGTACATCATTTAACAATGCTGGAGATCACCTGGTACTTCTAGCCAGCAACTCCCAGAATTTTTGTAATACTCCCATTTAAAATATATCTTATTTTCATTAATGTTGTGATCTTATTTATGGCTAAAAAGTAATCATTTTACGATTTGAAGAGAAACCAGAGTATAATCATTTTCTAATGTTCAATATTTTGTTGAGCCATCACATCAATTCAGACACTCAAGAACTCCTATTCTGCTGCAGGGCTTACTTTTTCCTAAATGCTAAGTGTTTTCCATCTGCCTTATTAGTACTAAATAGAGGAGGAACAGCCTCTTTGCATGCTGAGCTCTTAGTATTCTGTCCTACCAAGGACAGTTCCAAAGACCAGCAAC
This sequence comes from Pseudonaja textilis, assembly GCF_049901715.1. Lineage (NCBI taxonomy): Eukaryota > Metazoa > Chordata > Lepidosauria > Squamata > Elapidae > Pseudonaja > Pseudonaja textilis. The sequence continues at coordinate 30,628,307 of NC_141990.1, read as the reverse complement.
CAAGCATCATCTTCAGACTAATTATGTTTAAATTACCATAATTGAGTATACATAGGATTGCCCTTAAGGACCATACAGAAACTTCAGTGATTCCAAAATACAGCAGCTTGTGTACTTACTGATTACTTTTAATTATATATTACATTAATGTTGTGGAAGCTGCATTGGCTGCTAATATGCTTCTGAGTCCAGATCAAAACGTTGGTCACTATCTTTAAAGCTTTTAATGCCTTTAGGGTCTAAGTATTTCAGAGACTGGCTCACAATGATAAAATCTGACCACCTGACCTGCACAGTTACAGGGCATCTGCTCTAGGTCCCACTACCAGGAAGTGCAATGGGAAGGGTCTAAACATGTTTTCTCTGTAGGACATCTTGCCTCTAGAAGAACTGCCTCAACTCTTAAGATGTTCTAGAAAACCTCTGACTTTTCCAGGTCTTTTCACAATTGATTCTGCAGCCATTACATTGATATTAAGATTTAGTTTTACTACAGAGATTTATTGCTTACATTAGTAGTTTGTTTTGTTTGTTTGTTTATTGTAGATAGCCTAGAGCCTGATTGAAGTGGAATGATATACATGTTTCATAAATAAATAAAAAAATGCATTATTGTGTCTGGGAATATAATCTCACCATCACCACAATAGGAAACTATAAATTATGGGAGTGGTTCTTCTTTGCCTGTTGAGGCTTCAGACACTTTCACAAACAAATGTCAAGTAATATTATTCTGACTGGTATCAGAAATAGTGCCAACCAAATTGCTCTTCTATATTAAAAATAAAGCCCTTGATTAATGAATGTGTTCTCAAAATGAGTTTCTGAGAAGATTATCTTATATTCTAACTGCAAGACAGCAGCTTTGGCATCATGTTCCAAGCACGACCCTTTGGTCCATGTATCAATGTCACACTTGCACTGACCTGCTTGCAGATTTTTATATTACCCTCCTCCCATACAGTGGTGGTATTCAGCAGGTTCTGACCAGTTCTGGAAACCGGTAGCAGAAATTTTGAGTAGTTTGGAGAACCAGCAAATACCACCTCTGACTGGAGATTTTACAATATCCTTCCCCTGCCACGCCCACCAAGCCATGACCACAGAACCAGTAGTAAAAAAAAATTGAATCCCACTAATGCTCCCATACCTCTATCAGCTTTGCATGGCAAATCAAAAGACATGTTCAAAAGGATGGGCGGGTCCCATCATTTCATAACTTAGGAATTAATAAACTCCCTAATACAATTTTAAAAAAAACTGATGAAATTTTTGCCTCCATACACTTCAGGGACCTTGTGGAATAGAAAGTGAATGTTAATAGCATCCATGTGATTTAGGAAACATTTTTTGCACACCTTATCCTTGGGATAATTTTTAAGATACACTTGCCCTAAATAGAGGATACAAATGGCAGCTATTGAAAAAATTAGAAGCAAGTTGGGGACCTTGTAGATTGGGGAAATTATCACTGTGTCATAGCTTTCTTGGCAGTAACCCTTCCCATTAGAGAGATAGCTGGAAGTGGGTTTTTTTTAGTAATGATAGGTTGTCTGTTGCTATCTCCAACTCTTTAAGTAAATATAATAAAGCCCCCAACTTTTATTCCTTGGATAGAACATAGCAAATATCAGCAATCTCTATAGAATTGTAATGCCTGAATTTTCAGCTTCTCTTTTCAAATTGCAAAAAAAAGTGTATTTCCTAGATGGATTTTTTTAAGATCACTCATCTGGATTCAAATTTTATTAGAGATTAATCCTGACTTTAAAATAACTGCAAAACTTTCCACATGATTAAACTTAAAATTATCTGGACTTTTTTTTTCTGATGCTGCTGCTAATGTACATCTGACTGATCAAGAGGTCCAAAGTGCAGATTTCTATGGTTGGCTTCCAGCCAGGGTTGCAAACAAAAGCCCTCCAAATAGATGCAGTAATACAGATTTTTCTTTACACCTCATCCTGGATGGACTATGTCTGACAGAGCCTTACAATGGCAGCATAATGGGAAAAAATTATTCCAGGTGACATTTATATAATTGAATTGGTTGCAGTAGAGTGGAGAAATAAATAAAGGGATTAAGACTGGTGCAAATTGGCAGGAAGAAGTACTTACTTGTACAAAGAAGTTAGAAGTTGATGGGTGAGGTAAATTTCTGGTTGCACAGCATCTGAAACTGAGAGGTCAGAAGTAGAAGAAATAAGATCCTAAGATAAATAGAAGTAAAGTTTAAAGGAAGTGATAAGATGTTTCTTATTTGCTTGAAATTAGAAAGTTAAATTAGAATTGAAAGCTTGTAAAAGAGAGATGATCTCTCTCAAAGAGCCAAGAAGCTAGAAATGAAGTTCAAAAAAACAAGGAAAGATATAAAAAGCAATGGATGCACAGAACTAGCTTAGTGGTTAAGACATCAAGCTTGAAACTGGAAGACCATGAGTTTTATTTTTTTTTTCCCCTTAGGCATGAAGCCAGCTGGGTTCCCCTTGGGCTAGTCACTCCCAGGTGTAGGAAACAGGTAATAGCAAACCACTTCCAAAAAAAACCTTGCCAAGAAAACTGCAGGGAGTCGTCCAGCCATGCAGTGCTGACTTGAAAATGACTACAGGCACACACCTACACACCGAGAGATGCATGGGGAGAGAAAGGAGAGGAGGTTTAGCTGGGGGTGGGGGGTGGGGGTAGGGAGAAGGTTAGTCTAGTAATAGGTAGCCTAAGGAGTCAATAGGCAAGGAAAATACTTGTCAGTAAGCAAGAGATAACAGGGAAGAAGCACAAGGGAGAAAGGGACTGTTTCATCAATGCAGAAAATACCCAGTGAATCAGGTGGAAGAGGAGGAAGGTTTGAATTACTAAAAAGGTAAGGCTTAATTCAGACCAGGCAGGAGGTGGTGGAAAACAAATCAAGTGGCCAGGAGGACAGTGGAATTGACTGTTACAAGAGGCTTTTTCTGGAAGATTATTGCCTCTTGCAAGTGGGGAGAGGGAGAGTTGGTTTATTTCATGCTGGCTGGGAAATTCTGGGAGTTGAAGTTAAGTTGCCAAGTTTGAAAAATACTGGTTTATTGAAATATGAACTGTCTTGGGGAGATACTGTACCTTTTAAAAAACCTACACAATTCTTGAGACAATAGCTAGCTCTGAGTAAGCCTCTTTGCAGGACTTCCATTGAGGTAATGATTCAAAGATGCTATTGTACCTGGGTAATGTTATTTATATAAAGACATGATTATTTTTGTACTATAAATAGTACAGTTCTTAGTTTATAACTAAGAAAGAAATCACCATTAAAGTTCCCCCTTCTGGTCAGAGAATTAGTAGCAGGTTTTGTTTAATTTGTAAAGAATCTGGAAGGGATCTTGCTTGAAAGGTTTCTGAGGGAGCCAGATCCTTGGACTCCAAACAAGGGATTGTGTGTTTCGAACTACATTTGGGGCCTAAATCCAGTAGAGCAGAAAGAATGCATGTCAAAATATTATACAAAAAAAATCTGTCCAACCCTACAGCAAAAAAAATTATAATAAAAGTTAAACTGGGGGAGGAGCTGATGAAATATAAGCTTCCTTAATGGCACTCAGCTTCCTTTTGATTATTTATGGCAGAAGCACCAGGCAGGATAAAGAACATAAGACTGTCATTGATCGAAAAAAGATTGCTGGATTTCTAGTTTCAGTGCAGATTTCACCAGCTTATGTTGTATCAAATATCTGCTGTCCCAGGTCATCAACCACCAATAATATCGCAGTTGTAAAGCTAAACTCTGAATTTTGCATATTTCCTACAAATTATGTAAATAGTTACATAAATGACAACTGATTATGTCATTCAGGGTACATTACTCCTAGTGCAATGTAGTGCAAAGCTACAGTATTTTCTTTACTTACTCAGAGCTAAGAGAGAAGTATGCAGATACCTGATCCTTGCAAATGGCTAACAGGATGCAAATATTCACATAGGTTTTTATATACAAATGCAACTTTCACTTCCCACTTTTTCTGCAACTGTCAAATGACAAGGGAACAGTGCAATTGGTTTCAAAATTCAGCTTTAAAAATGCTCATATCAGAATACCCAATCAAGAAGTTTAATATCCCTACAGTTGAATACCATTACCCTGGTTCAATTTATCTCCACCATTGCTGCTACATCTAGCTCAATCTATCTCATAACTCCTGGTGGCTTTAAATGTTGTGTTTTTTTGCCCTAGATAGCAACAGATAATAATTATTATTTTAAAAGGGGGTGGGCTGTGGAACTACAAACCAGTCAATCTGACATCAACACCTGGGAAGATTGTAGAGCAGATCATAAAGGGATTGACCTGAAAGCACTTTTAAAGCAACTCAGTAAATACCAAAGTCAGCATGTCAGCAGTCCCCAAGCAAAGATTTCCCAAGAACAAGACTAGCCTTACCTCATTTTCCCAGGCCAGACTAGCCTTACCTCATTTTTTGATCAGATAATTTCCTTTGTAGATTATCAAAGCACCACAGATATGTCTTAATTTTCTTCTTTAAAAAAAAAATAACCTCCTAAGACATTCTCATTAGTTCAATTTGAGCTAAGTGAATACATATTTAGTTTAAAAATCATGCAGAGTATTCATCATTAGTTCTTCATCAATCTGGAGTGAGGAATTGATGGGTTTGCTATAACATTCAGTCCCGGTCCTATATTCTTTGATATATTTTTAAGGACTTGGATGAAGAGTTGGAGGGACTGCCTACCAGATTTGCAGAAAACACAAAAATGAATGCAACAGTTAATATCATAAAAGATAAAATAATGTTCAAGACATTTTTGATAAGTTGGAGAAATTGGCTGGAAATTACAGAATGAATTTTATAAAGAGAAATGTAAAGTTCCTGAGCTGGGAAGCAACATCAAATGCTTCATTATAGAATATGGGATTCCTGGCATTGAATAAGAACTTAGATTGAGAGTTCATTACAAACTGAATATGAGCACTGTGATGTCGCTACAAGAAAGACAAATGTAATTTTAAGCTGCAACAATATAAGTACAGCTTCCAAATAACAAGAACTAATCATTCCTTTTTATTTTGCATTGGTCAGACCTCATTTTAATAAAGGGTTCAGTTCTGGGTGCCATGCTTTAAGAGAACTCCAAATAAACATGAACAAGTTCAAAGAAGAACAATGAGGATGATGAGAAAATTAGAAATTAATTTCATGAAAAAGGATTCAAAGGATTAGAAATGTTATCCTTAAGGAAAAAAAGATGAGGATTGGGTTGGGGGTTAGCATTCTTCAGATACCTGAAAAGATGTCATACAGATGAGTGCTCTGTGGTTCCTTTATGTAAAACTCAAGATTCAAATTACAGGAAGGAAGAATGTGACTGACATTAGGGAAAAAACAGCCTGACCCTAAGAAACCAACAGCATTTGATAGTTGAAATAATTTTCCTGATAAGTGGTTTCTCCCCACCCCCTGCCATTTGCAGAACATGTTCAAGCAAAAGTTGCCCAGCCATCTGCTGGGGAGATTCAAATGTACTTTTCTGCCCTAAAGTGGGAGATTGTATTCAATGTCTTCAGTAGCTCTTTCCAACTCTGTCATTTCAAATTGTGGGATGACTTGTTGGAACAACAACAGTTACTATAGAGGTTTATGCCAGTTGGAAAATAACTCTGGACAAGCACCTGAATCAGAAGCCTAAGAGCTTGCATCTTAGGTGATGTGGGCTTGCAACTCCTCAAACAAACCATCTTTTCTGTAAAGGTTGGTAGTAATGATTTAATAGTTGACCAGCTGCTGTAATATTGTAATACTGTAATGTTGTAATGATGATGCAATGGTAGCAATAAGTCAGCAGGGTTATTTGATTGCTACCACTTTACGAGGCTGTAATATAAGAGAGACCATGTGAAGGTGTATCTCTCTTTCCATGTGTGCTTCAGTGGCCTGTATCAAAGTACTTGTGTGTGTGTGTGTGTGTGTGTGTGTGTGTGTATGTATATGTATATGTATATGTATATGTATGTATTTGTTTTCTGAGGTTCTCGCGGGTATTTGTATGTGGATCTTTGGTTGTTCGGGTTTTCTCCCGCATAAGATTCGAAGTATCTAGGCAACGTTTCGATGAAGTCTCATTCATCATCTTCAGGCTTCTGTCTCCGGCTCTGTGCTTCTCAGAGTGATGTGAGGTTGCAGCTGCTTCTTCCTTTTAACTGCTAGTGGGGTGTGACTTGATTGGGTGGGGGCTTGGCTGTGTTCTGATTGGGTGGGGGTGTTCTCATTGGTAGGGGTTTGTCTGTGTTCTGATTGGTTGGGGGTTGGCCGTGTTCTGATTGGTTGGAGCGTGTTCTGTTCAGGTGGGGGCTTGGTTGTGCTCAGGTTAGTCTTAGTTGCTGGGGATTTGAGTTGGTGAGCTGTGATCTTGCTGTTTGGCTTCGAGTTCGTGGTCGTGCTGCATCTTCATAGTGGGTGTCGGTTTGCTTCATGTATGGCTCGGAGGGGTTTGAAGTGGGTAGTGATGCAGCTGCAGTGCAGCTTCTGGTCCATGGTCGTGTCTCATCTTCTGAGTGGGTGTGAGTCTGTTTTCTACATGGAAGTGTGGTGGTGGCATCTTGTGTGGCTCTCATGGGTGTGGGTCTGGTGTCCTTCTTCATGTTAGGTACTCGTCTGTTCATGAGGGCGGGTTTCCAAATGGCTGGAAGGCGGGAGGTGTCATCTCGTTTGTTCATGCTGTGTGGGCGTTTTTCTATCTCTATGGCTTCTCTGATTATTCTGCTGTTGAAGTGTTCGGTTTTGGCGATAGTTCTGGTATTTTTAAAATTAATTTCATGTCCTGTGGCTTTGAGGTGTTGGACCAGGGAAGAGGTCGTTTCTTCTTTTTTGATTGAGTTCTTATGTTCTTCAATGCGTGCACTTATTCTTCTGTTAGTTTGTCCAATGTATGTGGTAGGGCAGGCAGTGCAGGGGATACTTCATTGAAACGTTGCCTAGATACTTCTAATCTTACGCGGGAGAAAACCCGAACAACCAAAGATCCATATGTATGTATGTATGTATGTATGTATGTATGTATGTATGTATGTATATATATATATATATATATATATATATATATATATATATATATATATATTCTTAAGTTTTCGCGGGTACTTACATGTATGGCATTCAGCTTTGTTCGGGTATTTTCCCACGTCATTGTAGTTGTGCTTTTAAAGTTGTAGCAATGTTTCGGCAGAATCTCATCTGCCATCATCAGGCTTCTGTATTGTGTGTGTGTGTGTGTGTGTGTGCTTTTGTAGGGATAAAACCACTACATGTAAGTACAAACTTGTGTACTGTATTTGCTCCTGGGTTATCTCACCTGGTCACACTGTGTACATTTTAACATTTTCCTGGACTTGTAGGGTAGCCATACTATCCCAGGAAAATACTGATTTGAGGTACTATAATAAGTCAGTGTCTGGTGCAAGAAAATATTCAGAGCTAGTGTGGGAAATTGTCAGTACCTGTTACCTCCCCACCTATCTTCCAAAGATTGCACAGCTATTGATGTAAGCTAGGGATAAAGTGTGGGTTTTCCAAGGAGTCCCCAACAAAGATAACATATGCCCCTATGCCCCCCTCAATACATGTTTTGCTTCATAACCAGAGCACTATATCACACTTACCTGCGTCTCATCAATACAAAGTTTTCCTTCAAAATACAGTAGTTTGGAGGAGCTTACCGAATGTCTTTAAATGAGAATATTTTTTGTTATTCTCCTTACCTACCATAGAGACTTAGTGCCCTGTTACTAGTCAATGCATCATTTCGGTTCCTACCTCCCGGGCCAGCTACAAAACTACCATTTTATTTTTTGAGACTTTTAAGTGTAGCAGGAGGATATTGCAAGGCGACTTGAATGTTCGTTTTTTTTCATAAGTTATCTACATTTGCCTAAGTTCCCTCATAGCAATATGGAGTAGGGAGGTGGCAGCAATTCATTTTATTACATTTTTTGCATAGAATGGAAATAAATGGGAGGGGAGGGGGTTATTCCAGGATCTGTAGAAATGGGTAGGTATTGAATAGCCTTTTGTATTCCCCTATTGGTCATCTGGAGGGAACACTGACTCATAATGTTCTCTTCAAGTTCTCATTGATCCATGTCAGATAAGTTTGGCTGACTGAATGACCACCTCAGAGTCTTCTGTTGCTGAATGTGGCTTAGGACCTGGATCATTTTTGTGCCCATCCAGCCCCTTAACTACTACATCCCAATGTGTTTTTTTTTTCATTTCACACTCTACTCTCTATGCATAGTATTTTCTGGTAATTTCCCAATCAAATATTAATCAGCTTAGCTTTTCAAGATCAAGCATCATCATTATGTACTGTCCAATTCATGTATCTGCATGCCCAACAAATATACACATCCACACACCCAATACAATATGGGTGTGGCTGTATACAGGCACTTTACCAGTACTCACACTTGCCCACCCCCTCAATTACCACTTGCTTCACCGATATCATGTTACAATGAGACTGCCAGCATGAACTACATTCTTTAGAGCCTTTCCCCCCATTGGTACAGTGGTGACAGAATCAAGGTTGCTAAATGGGATAAGTTGCTACCACAGCAAGATGTTGTGATTTATTGGAGGGAATGGTTGATCTTGCTCCAGCAATTGTGGCCCAGGGCCAACAAAGCACAACTTTCCATGTTTCCCTTGTGCAGACTGTCCTGCCCCAGGCAGAAAGCTCAGTGGAGATCTCTGAATTTTATGCAAGCTCAACATTTTGTGCTGCTAGCAAAATCCAGTAAGCCAAGTAGTTAGCATATTTAATAAAATCAAGGGGAAATTCAGCTTGAATTCCCCATTGAGACATTATGTTTTGAATCAGGAAGCTCAATTTGACAGAGTTTTTATGAGGAAAGACAAAATGGGGTAGGGGAAAGAAGGAAAAAACAGCATGCATTTCCCTGTGTTTCCTGAAAGCTGGGTGGAATATCATGCAATCAATAACATCTTTTTTCCACATCCAGCACAAGGAGACATTTTGTAATACACTGACCTCAGGGATATGCCACCTTTTATTTAGAAAATTAAAAAGGGGGTTTTATGTCATATTCCACTAAATTAGGAGAAACAACTTCTTAGAGGCCAAGAGTACACTTAACATTTTGGGGTGGGTGAAACCCAAGAGGGATGATGTACAGAAGTGTCAACACATGTAAAAAAAAATCAAGATGGCAGGCACAACCACACAATTAAAGTCACACTTTTTCTTTTTCTCAAATGTATCACACATGCAACATATGGGAAAAAATTGTAGGGTTGTGACCATGTGGTTGAAGTTGCCAACATGGGATTTTTGAGCATCTTCCCAGCCGATGTTCCTAAATACAAAAGAGATCAGTCTCTGTCTCTCTGAAAATGTGAGGTATTGGGAAGTTTTACTTTTTTTGGATTTATGCAATGTTTTTGCATGTTTTCTTTTTCAAAAGGTGAGAAACAATGGTGCTGATTTTGAGCAGCTGTAGTGAGAGGGGGTTCTAGGGTCTTCAGAAAATGGGAATGAGATTAGGTATCAAGTTGTTTTGAAATGCATCCTTCAAGCACTCTATCCATCAAGAACCAAGATACTGGAACAGCTAGCAAACCTTCGATGCTACAAATGTATAGTTTTATCAAAATTATCATATTAAAATTTACAGTATGATGTTTCATTAAATAAGCAATGTCAGAGCTTGTAGGAGCCAGGCAGCAGGCCTCCTCCACTACACTGCTTACCCTCAGGAAGAGTATCTTCCCCATATAAATTCATTTGGTTCCCATCTACTCTTCTTCAAGAGAACTCAAAGCACGTGGCTCTTTCTTTGGGCCTTGGGTTAGGGTGGTTGGCTAGCCCATTTTTTGTTCTCTTGAGATGATCAAAGGTTTTTTCCCTCCTATTTTTTAATATCAAAGGTTTTTTCTGCTATTTTTAAATTTATGAAGCCACCTAGAATTATTTATGGAGCTGGGTGGCCTATACATTGGATAATCAATCAATGGATTTTGATAGTGTTTAATACCATTTAGCTATATTCTGTTTCAATTTTGTACTTCAAAACCTCTACACACAGGTTTAAACCAAATTAAGTCTAATTAAACATGCTATGAAAAGGTTCTTCCTTCCTTCCTTCCTTTCTTCCTTCTTATTTTCAGCCAACGTATTTGTCTCCAGCTGCTATATCTAATAGGACTTCAGAGATACCCTGAGTGATTAAAGGGTCATTGGCAGGACTAGATAAATGGGAGAGGAAGATTTTTTCTGCTGTTGCATCAAAGAATTTAAAGCTTTTTATATTGCTGTTGTTGTCGTCACTGTTCCTTTTTTTTAATCTCATGCTTTCCCTACAGGAGCTGGAGGTGGTACATATTTATTGCTTCCTGCAACATTATCTATACAACAACCATCTTGTGAGGCAGATTCTTCTCAGAGATATTATTTAGCCTTAAGTCTGTGAAGTTAAGTGGCTGAGTGTGGACTTGAATCTGAGCTTTTAGTCTGACACTGTAACTACTATGCTAAAGATCTTGGTTCACTTTATACGAGCCAATAATAAAGAGGAAGGTATGTCAGTCTAATTCAGGTCTGTGCCCTATTTCCGTGTGTGTGTGTGTGTGTGTGTGTGTGTGTGTGTGTGTGTTTTCTGAGGTGACCCCCAACTAATGAGAACACCCCACCCACCCAATCAGAACACAGCCAAGCCCCCACCCAGTCATGTCGCACTCCCACTGGCAGTTAAAAGAAAAAACAGCTGCAAGGTGACATTACTCCAAGAAGCACAAAGCCGAAGACACAAGCCTGAAGTATCTGCCTCCATGTAAAGTGTATCTGTAGCTTAATGTAATTGTAGCTCTGGCCTTAACAGATCAGGGAGGTGAAATGGTTGCTTGCCCTGGGAAAGTAGAAAGTATGAAAAAGAGACTCAGAGTGGCCCACCTTGATATAACTGTCCTTAAAAAGAGGCAATGAAGGTTTGAGATAGGCTGTCAAATTTCTGTCAAATACTCCACCACAAAAAGTAGCATTTCTGGGATCAGATTCTTGATCTGACTTACTGCAGAGATTGACATTAATAGAGGAAAGGGTGCCTTTAAGGTGGCCTGCTTGGCAGTCCTGCACTGGGAACTTGTGGAGTAAGGCTGCCCTTATGGAATTTTCTAGGATAAAAGATATTGACCTTGGATAACATGAATAGAATGAGACAGGGAGGGGGACTACAGACCTCAAATCTCTATGTTTGGCTAGAGTAAGTTTTGCACATACAAGCATACTACAATTTCAGAGAGAGAGTGAGAGAGAGAGAGAGAGAGTCAGTCAGTCATAGAAGAAGGCCTGATATAAATCATAATATATCATAAATTAATCTGAAATCCAGAACTGCAGCAGGCTAACTTAATGTAATGTGGATGTTTCATCCAATATGATCTAGCAACAGAGGAGGCAGGAATCAGAGGAAAAATCCACCCCAAATTCAACCTTCCCTTTCCCCATGATGCTTATTGAGGGCATTTGAGCTAAGTGTTTGCTTTTAAACTAACCTTTTTAGAAAGTGAGTCTGAGACTAAAATGGTCCTGGACTCATATAAACTATGTATATGGAACAAATCCATACAGGTTACTTGGAAAATAAGTAAGGAGAGTTTGATAGATTTCTACCAGCATATGTGAGTAAATTCTGTTTAGAAAATCAACTCTTCCTCCTTAATCCCTCTGAAGCAAGAGACAACAATTCTTTGTTGCCATGATAATCCAGGATAAAGATTTTTTTTTCAATCCAGTGGAAGAACCAGTCATAGTCTGAAGTAGTTTCTTCACTGAGGAGGGGGTGGGAAAACCGAGGCTGCTCAGAAATGTCACTTCAAGCTTGAACAAGTCCATGCTGCTAGCTGCAGAGCTTGTCAGAACACAGTGAAGGAGAAGCTGACAGCCATAAATCAAGTTCAAGACCTAAGAATATACCACTAAACAAGGCCTCAGTCACAACTGCTTTAGAGGGGTGCACTATCCCATCAAACTCCCTGCAACTTTCTGAAAACAGAGAACATATCCATGCCTCACCCTTTATTCTCTTCCATTCCCCTTTCAAATTTGGATGTGTTCCAGAATCCCCCTCCCCACTTTCTTTCTTTCTTTTTCTTTCCATGCCAAAAAGCCTTTCTTCTCATTCCCTCTTCTGTGTCAAAGAAACCAGCTGAGAAGTGCTAGCTATTGATTTTTCTATTAAACAGTTCTAGTAAACATTTTGACTAGCCATACTAACCCAATACAGATGTTCTCTTTTGCCAAAGCACTGTGTGAACAGGTCATAATGTAGTTTAAAAGAGTTCCCTGACTACGACAGAGCTTCAAACTGAATACAAAAGAGCACTGTTTGCTTGCAGTGAGAGCCACCAAGTCTCTTAATCAGATTACAGGATTGGCTGGTGGGACCTACAAACAAAGCATAAAGAACACAATCCTCCCCTGTCCTTTGCCCCCCGTATGATGTCTTAAAATTGGGGACCCTGTTTTTCTCTTAATGGAAACAACCACTTCTCTTTTGAAACTGAATTGTCTATTACTTTAAGGATTGAGTCTTTCATGCCTGTTATTTATCTTGTCAGAAAGTGTTCCTGTTAAGCACAAGTGACTGGGTCTGTCAAGTGCCCAGCCTGGTCCAAGATGCTGAAGCCCCCAAACAAACCTTGGTGAGGATCTCCTAAAATCAAGCTGAGGCCCAGATACATCCTGCATTGCCTTTCCATCACCATCACCATAGCAGTAGAATAGTAGAGTTAGGCTGTCTTCCTATACACTGAGTTGGATTAGAAATATTAGTTTGGATCAAAGCAACAATGGAATCGGATTGGGTATCTAAGGAAAAGTGATTTTGCTACAAGCTAAGTTTATTACCCATCCTTCTAGCTATGTGCATGACTTTTTACAGAGTGCAAGAGCACTCTGTATACTTACAATCTGGTTTGCACATTCTGATAGGCCCTGGCTTACTAAATGCATCACAACATGCTAAACTAAAACCAAGTCAAGGCTCCTTGATGCTCCCTGAGCTTGGATGTTTTCTTGAAGACATTTCATTATCCAAACTAGGTAACATATTTGTCCAGGATGGTATAATAAGGTCTCCTATTTGAGGAAGGGGTTAGAGTAGAAGACCTCCAAGGTCCCTTCCAGCTCTGGTATTCTGTTAATTAATCAGTCATCACGAGCACTGAAGTTTTACCTAGTTGGATAATGAAATGTCTGCAAGAAAACAACCAAGCTCAGGGAGTACCAAGGACCCCTCATTTCAACCCTGAGCTACAAATGTTCTCCTTTGATAAAACCTAGTCACATTGGTTATGTTTGCAGAGTATACTCATCTTTAACAAAGGCTTACAAATTACAACACAGGGACTGACATGAAACATGTTACTTCAAAAAAGTAAATCTGGTTTATATACCCCACTGTAGCCTAGTATGTCATTATGACTTAGTGTGATCTGTCAACCCAAACACTGAAAACAATATGGAAGCACAGAAATGATCAATATGATTTATATATACATGCTTTTCAGATATAAGCAATTTCTTTTAAAACCAGCAGTTAAACAAAAAAAAGGTAAATATGAGAATATTTTACTGTTGTCTTGTTTAAATGTGAAATCTTCTAATTTTGCATTGTCCCCCATCTTTTTGCTGTACTTTTTCAGCTATGCTGTTAGATCCCAGCTCTTTTTTATTCAAACAGCCTCATCTTCAAGTAATTACGTTTGTTGGGTATATGGTTGGTAGGTAAACAAAGTAGAGAAAATAATGGAAAGACATCTGTGCATATTTGCTGAACAATCCAATTGCACTAAAAGATTTTTAAAACATCCACTCTAATAAGAAATATGCACGAATAAAGTACAGCAAGAATAAAGGGAAAGGGACTTTTTTGTTGTTTTACTTTATTTGAAGTCATTTGTATAGTGCTTTAACACATCATCTATCTTATGTCACTATTTAGTCTTTTTATCTTTCACTTTTCTAGCCTGATGGTTTGGATTTCATATTCAGCTTTGGGGTGTTGTACATATTATTTGCTGTGCAAATGGAATAGATTTCCCTTTTTGTCTTAATAAAACGTGTTCCATGGCTGAAAGCAATAACTAATAAAACCCATCCAAAGGTGTAAGCTGATGTTTGGGGGACTAAGTAAACTAATGGGGGGGGGGGAGAATGCAAAGGCAAATCTATAATTAAATTATATGCAAATTAGTATGCAAATATATTTTCTTTAGTGCATTGAAATCTACTATCCCTACATGTGACTCCAGTAGAATCAGGGTTATATAGAGCAGGGCTGTCAAACCCGTGGTCTGCAACCCAGATGCATCACGTGCTGGCTCTGGCCCCATCCATTTAGTGAAGGGGGAAAAGTCCCGATATGTCATGTGATGCTGCTGTGATGACCCGAGCATGACACCCCTGCTATAGAGGAACAAAAGTTTAGAGTCCCTATCAACAACCACAAGATAGCATCCTAATCCTGATTAGATCCCATGTATGTTCATAAAAAAAAATAAAAAATAATAATAAGATGTAGCTGCTAGCCATGTAGTTTGTCCCATTCTCTGTTAATATCTCCAGTCCTTTTAACAAGACATTTGAGTGAATGGTACTCAATTCTATTAATGAATTATGCATTGTACAAAGAAGTCCTGTCTACATTTTTCTACAGCCAGTCATTCTCATTGAATGTCTAAAAGTTTAGAAGGGAAGTTTTTTTTCCGCTTTGTCCTTGCTGTTCATAATTGTATAAACCTATCTTGCATATGACTTCAATCATCACATGCTTTTTCATTTTTTTAAAATCATAACAATAAAAGGTGGAGTCCACATTTCAGCAGTTTATGACTAAGAAGGCCTCAAGGCAATGATTCAGTATGAGAATATGTAAAAAGCAGGCAAAATACTGATGAGAAATCAACACAGTAAGCAATCAGACCCTGCTGGAAATGTATAAAATTAACATCTTACAAATCTTTTCAAATGCTATCTTGTGACATTCAACTGGCAGCACCTGGACAGGATAATTTCTCTACATTTTGACAACCAACCAGCCACATCCCAACAAATTAGGATAGCTTTGCTCTCATGCTAGTCTATATAGCTCTGAACAGATACAAGAGGTGGATTCTGACTCTCATAGCAACTTTTCTGTATGGTGCGCTAGGTTTATGACATATTAGCCTGTTTCCATCTGTGCAATGTAGTTCTTGAGGTTGAAGGTTCTCTCTCTTTTGGATCATATATAAGCAGCTTCTGAGTGTGACCCCTTCCTTGTGATTTCATGATTAGCAACCCCCTCTAATTTTGAGGGTGACAGTGGATGTGTAGGAGATTGATTAGAAGGGTTAGGTGGTTGTCAGCCTTTTCTTTTATTGAAGTAAAATCTACTAGCAGGTAGGAGCTAGCAGGCTTCCTCCAACAAGGTGAAGTGATTGTTCATTGTTATCCAACAAGTTATGTTGCATATCAGAATCCAAATCCAAATCAATATCAGGGCAAGAGAAAATCTTGCCTTTTAAGGAATGTACTGCTCCAATTCTTGTGTCTTGCTTTAGGTCTAAAATGGGTTTCCTCTTGGAACCGCATTGAACAGGTAAGTTGGAAAGAAGTTATACTTTCCTCTAAGTTATTGTCAGTTAGGTCCCTCTGAAGGATAAGAGATGTCAAGGAAGGAAGTTTGTTGTTTTAAAATCTGTAGTCTGTTCTAAAGATCTATTAACAGAACATAAAATGAGTCATTGAGGGAGAAAGGAGGATGATTGCATTCTGTCTGCATTGAAGCATTAGTTTCTGTAGTAATTATCCTCTGGTCTTGGCAGGAGGCTCTAGCCTTAAGCAAGTGAGGGGAATGTAGCTGAATTGGGGCTGGACTAGGGTATCTTTAAAAATTCTAGAAGGGAAAACACTTGTTTTTGTTGAAAAGTTTTGGCTATCCTAGACATTTTCTGTAAATTATATGGCTTATGAAAAAGAAGATTCCTTTAAATCCTAAAAAAAACTAGGCAAAATGTGATATTTATCCAGATCAATGTGCTTGGGATGACGGTTTAGGAATTTGCTTAGCAGATTTATTACTGCTTTCCCATGTACAAGATCCCCAGCAAACAACTACGGTACTAGCACCAAATTTGTTACAGCTGGAATAATATAATCAAGTTTGGATTGGATGTTATTTAGGGGCAAAATAGCAATAGCACTTAGACTTATATACTGCTTCACACTGCTTTACAGATCTCTTTAAACAGTTTACAGAGTCAGCACATTGCCCCCAACAATCTGGATTTCATTGGGTAATGAAGCATCTGCAAGAAAACAAACAAACTCAGAGAGCACCAAGGACCCCTCAAATCTCGGTCCTCGTTTTACCAACCACAGAAAGATGGAAGGCTGAGTCAACCTTGAACCAGTCAGAATCGAACTGCTGGCAGTCGGCAAAATTAGCCTGTTATTCTAATCACTATGCCACCATGGCTTTTGTGCCACCACACCTGTAAGTAAGTAAGTAAGTAAGTAAGTAAATAGACAAAGTTCTTCTAGAGCCTTTAGGATAGTTTCTGAAGAAGGAATATCATGTGGTCTTTCACTACAATATTTATAGCAACTAAGGCTATAATAAATCTTGTTGAGTGTTTATAAAGATGGGCAGGTATTGTCTTTCCTCAATCTTCTTCAGAGAGGAAGTAGAGTCGTCTCTCATGACAGTAACCTTGGGTTTTATATAAAGGAGTACTGTACTTGAAGCTCTGTGGGTATCATGATGTGGTAGGAAAGACATTTTTGTTGCCTCCCTGCTTTTTTTTTTTTTGTACTGTTGTTGAATACTGTCTGGGCTGTTTCTTAGTCACTTTTTTCCCTTGGTGGTCATTTCCAAAGCTTTAATTGTGTTTTAATTCTTGACTTGGCTTTTTGTTTCTTTCACAATGTGATCCTCTAAATGCAGGCTTGAACTGGGATAATTTCTCATCACTTTGAGAGGAGCAACATAAATCTTTGGAACACAAAGAATTGAAGACTAGAAGATATTATATAGATGAGTAGAAGATATCTCAAGCCTAGGTATCTGTTCATAACCACAGATACCACAAGGATGAAACCCGTGTTGGGACATCAATCTGCAAACTACACCCTATGCTACTTGCATCACAATATCACATACAATGGGCCAGGTTTGTAACATGGATTGTAATGCATGTTCACTTGTCCTCCTTGCCACCTATGACCTCATTTTTTTTTGCTTCCAGTTCCTTTATGTTCAGGGTTGACTTCAGCATGTTTGAGGGACTTCAGCCACCACACTGTACCAATTGTCACTTTGATACTGTTTTTCCTGTCCCTTCCAAACACAGATGGACAGAAGAAAACAATACAGTGTATGCTTCAGCTCATATATATACAGTAGAGTGGGTGGGTGTGGGGCTGTGGGGGTAGGTGGGTGGGTATGTATGTATGTATGTATGTATGTTCATACATACATACAGAGAGAGACAGGAGAGAGGGAGAGAAACTGAGATGCATGTTACTAGTTGTAACAAGGATAAATCAAGGGGCACCATCTATAACTGTGTATCAATTCAATATTTCCCAAAATATTGTTTTGATTTAAAATTTCCCCCTTCGTGAAGGACAAGGAGAGTAGAAATCAATTTATCTTAAATAGGAAAGAGTTTCCCTTAATTCAGAGGTGTCAAACTCACATTGTCAGGGCTACATCATGTGACATATTGGGACTTTCCCCCCCACTTTCGCTAAACTAGGCGGAGTGGGGCCAGGACATGACACATGGCCACAAGTTTGACATCCCTGCCTTAATTAGTTAGTCCCAAATGTTAACAATAATTTAAGAGGAAGAGAGGAAGCCATCTTAAGGCTGTTAATTTGTTTTTGTTTTTTATGTATCTATATGTGCTTGCTCAGAGATGCCACAGATGTTTCCCTGTGCCTTCTTCTGTTTTAAATTAGCTAATAACCATATTAATACATATGGTCCTATCAGGGCTTGATGATTACTTCCTGTGAAAGAATAAGAAAGACTTCATAAATTTGCAGCACTAAAGCAAAGTACCTTGATCTCGTCATCCTCTGATTAGTATGAGGGAGGAAAGATCTGTCTACTCTCTTGCATATGCTTACAAACACCAGGACAGCTGCCATAATCCTCTTCTTTCTAAGTGAATAAAGGTCACCTGACCTTGCATGGTCAGCTAATCATTATTTATTAATAAAGAAAGAGTATTTGGAGAGCTCCCATTCTTCTCACAAGGACATACAACAGGACCTTTTTAGGTAGAAAATAGGGGGGGGAGTTGGAGTAAGTAGCCTCACCTCCAGATTCCATTCACTACCTGAAAAAAATGGGGTAGAAGAGTCCATCCTTTTTCATACAATTGCAGCTTCTTGTGAATGTTATGGCTTTGAGTCAGTCTGAGATTAATCATTTATCAAACATGTACAAGATAACAAGTGCAAGTATAAACATAAACAGGAACAAAGGGAGTAAATACAGATAAATGGGGACAGTAAGACAGGGACGGTAGGCATACTGGTGAGCTTATGCACGCCCCCTTTAAGCTTATGCATGCCACTTAGGAATGGGGTGAGGTTCACGGTAGACAGTTTGAGGTTGAAGCTGTGGGGGTTTGAGGCTGTAACAACGGAGTTGGGTGGAGCATTCCAGGCATTGACCACTCTTTTGCTGAAGTTGTATCTTCTGCAAATGAGTTTGGAGCGGTTTACCTTGAGTTTGTATTGGTTGTTTGCCCATGTATTGTTGTTATTGAGACTGAAGAAGTTGTTGACAGGTAAGACATTGTATCAGATAATTTTGTGTGCTATGTTTAGATCGGACTGCAGGTGGCACAGTTCTAGATTTTACAAATGCATTTAGACCAGACAAATCTGCTAGGAAAGGTGGAAGGAAAGAGAAGAGCATGACCAACAGCAAGATGGATGGACTTGATTACAATACCAATGGGTACTTCAGTGGGAGAGGATCAAGTTGGAGTGGAGATTATTTTGGATTAAGTTCATCTATGTGGTTACTGTAAATCAGTACCAACTTGATGACACATAAAGTTAGTCAAAGCTTGGCCAGGAAGCCTTGAAGCAATTCAGTAAGGCTCATTGTATGAACTTGTTTGATACTGAGGAAAATACCCAAAGCTGTACCAATATGAAGCTTCTTCCTGGCATTCTGGATTAAAATCAGTTTAACAGTACATAATAGTTCAGGAAATTCTATTAAGTAATTTAATATAGAAAAGCTACAAAACCATGAATAAGAATTCCAGTAAATGCTGTGAACCAAAAACATTTATTTATTAGTAAAATCAAAGATCTTATCTTTGAACTTCTTCCTCCCACTTGAGCTGTGTGATAAGTTAGATAGTTGTTTCCCTTGGCCAAGCAGCCTGATTATCAATTGTCTTTTATCTTAGCAATGATCAGATCTGATAATAGGTTGTCTTCAACTGTGTGAGATTTAATTCACATCTCTGGTGAAGGGAGAGTTAGGATAAGATAGTAAGGATGGCCATCTGCTTGCCAGCTATCCAAAAGCTCATCCACACAGCATGCTTACAACAGTGTGAAGACATTGCACAGTTTCTTTTTATTATTAAGTTTTATTGAATAAATTATTAAAAGCATTGGACATGGTGTGATCGTCCTGACAATCCTGTTTGTCATACACATTATGGTATAGAATACATGTTTTATATACATTTATACAGTATTTTTTATTTCTAATTATCCGTTCTGCCAACCCTACTTTCTTTTGATTCTAGATCCTTCCTTTTTTCCCATCATTGATAGAATTTATAGAATAGAATAGAATGCACTTGGGGGCAGAGATCTGCTTACCTTTAACTGGTTGATCATTCTGTTGTGGATACACTTCCTACTGCCTGTGCTCGGTACCACTTTGCAGTGTTTTTTAGATATGAAGGACGTTAGAACCCTGACTTCTAGAACCAGTAAAAATCAATTAACTGATCAATCTAAAAAGTATGATGCTCTGAAGTGGACTATCACCTGCTGAAAACACATCATTGAAAGTGTGAGTGAAAGAACTCTGTTCTTGGGCTTCTGTGGTTTGCATGGTAGAGAATTTCTTTTCCAGTGGCCTTTGCTCTTTGCCATTTTTAAAAAAAATTGCAATTCATTACAACAAGGAATCCAGTACAAAATTTCAACTACAATTTTTCCAGCAACATGTAAATGACTGCATTTGGCGATGCAAATCCTAAGCACAGAGGGCAGTAAGAGAGACAAACACTCACTGTCACCTAGTGCAAGGGTCTCCAACCTTAGCAACTTTAAGACTTGTGGACTTCAATTCCCAGAATTCCTCAGCCAGCGTCAGAGAATCTAACAATTGGTCAACAGATCAGCAACTATCTTGGAAAAATTACATGAATTAATTCAAAGGCCCCTAACAGTGGAACACTTCTCTCACACGTACCAAAATTATTTTCTTGAGTCCTGGCTCCAAAATACTTATGTAGTCACTGTATGTGGGTTACATCAACCCAGGCTACCACTACTTTGCAGCTAAGAAAGTTAAACTCTTTGCTGCCATTTGGTGATTACTAAGTCAATAGGTCGGTAATCCCTTGGGGGGGGAAAAACAGAGTATTTGATTGGAAGAGTGCACATACTGTAGCTTGCAAGCACTCCCAGTCAACATTCTATATGGCACTGGGTGGCAGCTTTTCCCAGGGTTGGCGACATTCAAATTTCAGCAAAAGAAAGCCAAATGGCTGTTCTCTTGGTATGTTATGGAGGAACTGAACAGATAGCACAGCATGGCCCCATTTCAAATGCATATTAAAAGCAGCTGTAGGGTTAAGCATGATTTGCATTGACATGATTTTCTCCTACCTCTGGGGCAAGAAGAAAGCTTGTGAGCCTCTAATCAAGACAGCAGCTTGCAGATGGAATAGAAATGCAATTTCTGGGCTACAAAAATCTGAGCCACCACTAGATGACAGCAAACAGGGTTATCTATATCTTTTTGTTGCCATCTAGTGGCTGTCAGGGCTTAGCAATACAAAAATAAAGGCTCTTGGTTGCAATGACATTTATACTGTAATAATTATTATACTCAAGTAAATAAAAGTAACATACTAAATTTACTTTACCTATTCTTGTTAAAGTCAGAATTCACTCTGATGCTCTGTTAGAGCTGATACTAATCTTGCTATGATACCAACCTTTGCTTGGAATGCTTCTCTAAACATCGGAGGGACCTGCAGAATTTTGCCTCATTCTGTTGCTAGATGTAATGCAGTGGGGGTTACTGCAAGGGTCCAATCAGGACTGATTCTTTTTGCAGCTTGAATGTTAGATACTAATGGGTTAAATCAAAGCAAATGGTGGTTTTTCAGAATATGAAATATGAGGAGTTTGGGAAAAGACAGAAGAATTTTAATATCATCAGAAATAATTTTTTTGCAACTCTGTGTGTGTGTGTCTCTGTGTGTGTGTTGCACATCTTGTGATCTTTAACACTAAAATGGGGAATTTACACAGACAAGCTTGACACTCCAGCCATTGCCCCAAAACTAATGTGTCTTAATTCCATTTCTTACAGATTTTTTTTAAAAAGGACAAAGTTAATGCTGTCATCATCCAGAAAATAAGAGGAAATTTGTCAAATCTATGGTGTCTAGCTCAAGGTAAAACTCAAGAGCTCTTATCCATCAATCTCTGGCAGGTCTCAAATCCCATTTTAGGATTTGCTAATTTATTTGTTCTTTAATCCAGGCAATTTCCAAGATTCTGCAGTTGGGCTTCAGCTCAGAACAACCTGAACCAGAATTGCAAGTCAAAACAAGAAAACTGACGCTTTCCTATTTCTCACACACCACCTGGCCTGAACTACACCCACCAGACTGCCAAAGAACAGAACGACAAGCCTCAGCTTGTGACCAACTAGTGAAGTGTCTCATTCTTATGAATGACATGAATATTTGAGAAATATTTTAGCAAATGCAAAATAGCAGCATAGCAAAGTAAGAGAATGTTGGAGTTGCCAAATAATTTTGTTTGTGACAAATCTTGCTTTTAGAAAATATGTGCAGAACTTTTGAAGAAAGTAAGCAATTCTTATAACATAGGAAAAATTCTCAGGGAGGGAGGACATTCACCTGTAGTGAATTAATTTATCTGCAGAAACAGCAAACAAATTACTATTTGAAACAGAATCCTCCAATTTGTGAGGATTCACAATGCTGCTAAATAATCATGCATAGCAAATCATTAAAACAAAAGTACGGAACAATGAAAACAAAAAAGACTACATTGAATCAGCAATAAATAGCACCATCTTGTATAGTGCTGCTGTTCTTGCTGAGTTTTTCATTTTATTGATGGCAAGTTTGGTCCTATTCCATTCTGCCTGAACTGGCAGAAAAAGTTTATACAAATATTTATAAGCATCATTATATGAATTTCTAATATGCTTGCTTTTGAATGCAGTTTTCCAATTCTACACATTTTTGCAAGCAATTGTGCTCTCCAGTATACTTTTTTGGGATGGGCATTTTTCTGGTCTGTGCTACAATGAGCTCCCCCCCCCCGCCGCCCTTTTTTTTTCCATTCAAGATCTTGGATGCAAATGAAGTTTTAATATTTCACCCTCTCAGTGGCTACAAAGAAGTGATCCAGGAGACATAGTATAGGTGTATCTGGAGAATGGACATCTGGATGATGTCCACTGATATGAAAAGTATTGGAGAGGCATTGGCAACAAGACCAGCATAGTCAAAGAACTGCAGTATGGCCAAGGGACAGCTGTCCAAGATAGCTTCAATAAGATCTAGAGCAGGGGTGTCAAACTCACATTGTCACCATAGTGTCACATGACATAACAGGACTTTGTTCCCTTTCGCTAAACTGGGCATGGCCATGGCCAGCACATAACTCATGTGGCCCATTGGCTGGGAGTTTGACAGCTCTGATTTAGAGGAAGAATGATTTGCAAAACCCTGAATGAGAGGTATAGATAGCAAAGAATGGTTTGGCAACCTCAGCATTGAAAATGTCCCTGAAGAAGCACCAGAGAGGGGTGGCCAAATAAAAACCATAGTCATATCAACAATGGAAGAAGAGGTCCCAGAGAGTTAAAAGATAGCAAGGGGCTGACAATTCTTAACAGTGGCAATGGCCAGCAAACTCCTCATCCAAAAGGTGTCCATGGAAGTTGTGGGATTCACATTTTTTTTACTACTGGTTCTATGGACATAGCTTGGTGGGTGTGGCAGTGGAAGGATACTGTAAAATCTCCAGTCAGAGGTGGTATTTGCCGGTTCTCTGAACTACTCAAAATTTCTGCTACAAGTTCTCCAGAACTGGTCAGAACCTGCTGAATACCACCTCTGGTCCATGGGGAATGCCCCAAAGCCTCCAAAATCCAGGTGCCCCCTTTTTTGTGGATGTGGCAAGTGCAACATATAAAAAAGATTCAGGGATGCAATATTATAGTTGTGGCTGCCATTTTACCTTTTTAAAACATATTACAGGCTCACAGGATTCCATGTTTTTGCTAATAGAAGGCCCAAGCAAGAAACAACACCTAAAAGGCTGCTTTTGCTATTTGCAAAAAGGAGAAGGAAATATAGATTCAGAAAAAAATAGAATATAGATACAGAGGACAGATAATAGTTACAGAAATATAAAGGTAAAATGTAAAGAAGAAAATAAGACATATTGCATACAGAAATGAAATGTATAGATATAATGATAAGAGTAATCTAAAAATCAAAATGACATTGGTAAAATAAATCCAATAAATTTCCCCTCTTGTCTGTGGTCTATACCATTCCTACTTTTGTGCTTCACATTTGTCCTTATCACTAAGGGCAGACTTTGGTATAGAGAGCATATATGCTCCCTTCTACTTTCAGCAGCAAACCAGCAAATTATAATTGTACTATTTCTTGCTAGTTGTTATCTTGAAGGAAAATGAAATGGATAGATCAAATCTCCAAGAGGCTTAGCCCACTTATATAAAAATTAAACAAAAAATACAGAAGAGAGGAGAAATAATCACACCCAGACACTTCTAGAAATATCTTAACATCACCTCCTGTCTGCTGAACTTAGAAACTACACACAGAGAGAAAAATTGGGGAAGGTTGACAGCTCATTGTTTAAGCACAGCATCTTCTGGTATATTTCATTGAGTCCTGACCATGTTTGGATCTATAATGATAGTGGTTAGATTCATACATCACAATCAGAATAATGTGAGCTTGGTGTTGGCTTGAATGTAGCCACACTCAACAAATAATGCTAAAAGCAGCCTTGATTTTTTATCTCATGTATTTCCAGCCAGAGGAGAGATGAATCCACCTGGACATGGCAGACTATTTGTAATCTTATGACCACAATATCTAAAGGCAACTGAAAATGACAATACTTTGGGGGTGCTTCTACCCATGTAGTTCCACCATGTCTTCTGTAGCATCCACTCATTACAAGACAATTTCAAATGCAACTTGCTTTTACCTTTTTCTTAAGAGTTTGTTGATAGCAATATATGATTGAAAACCTCTAAGGTGACTTTGATTAGAAATATTCCTGAATTAAATGAATTGATATATGATTCAAACATTAATGTATCCTGTTGTGTGGATCTTTTCCTTGGTTTTATATTGAGAAGAATCTATGGACAAAAAGAGGCATTTCCAAGAAAGGCTCGCTGAACTCATAGGATGTACAGTAAATGTTATCTTTAACTCAGTGTATAATTGTGCTTTCATTCGAAAATCAACCATGGGAATAAGGAATCCAACTCATTTTATGCATTGCTGCCTGAAGCCTTTCTCCTTAAAACAAATTACAGCAACTTCTATGCAACTCACACTCAAAAGCTAATTCTAACCCTATAGCTAAACTCTGAAATTAAACTTTAATCTAAGATATAAATAATTTTTGTGCTTGTGATCGGGTTTAGTGAATCCAGGATATAAATAATTTTGTGCTTGTGGTCAGTATTAGTGAGTTTCTTTAGTCTTCTCTTTGTTGTTGGATTTTTCCTCCTCCCATACAAAATTGGAAAAAGACAATTTTAATTTGTGTCTTGGCTTAATACTAGACAAGAGAAAAGAAGAAAAAATGAAAATGTCATTGCACAGCACACAGTACATTTTTTCTTTACTTAGACCTAAAAATAATAACTTACCTGTGCTTCCCCCCCCCCCAATTTTGCCAGGAAACTAAGAAACAAAGAGGTTTGTGGGGGCGGGTTGAGTCCTTTTGCTATTTAGTCAAAAATTAATTAGGCAGCATATCATTAACAAACAGAAGGGGGGAAATTAAGGGTATTCAACAGATCTTTTTACTATCACTTAAATAAGGAGAAGCATTCCCCAATTTATTTGTTTGCTTCCATCGAAACATTTGATATAGCATGGAAAACCATAAATAAAAAAAACTAGTTTATAGCAAGTGAGATTAAAGATCCAGGATGAGGAAAATTGCTTTACAGGTAAGGATGACAATAATGATTTTCCAAAGTCTTCAAGGAATATAACAATACCACTGTTCATTGAAATGCATGGATACATTTTTCACATTGGGAAGACTTTTAAAGGAAATAGTAGGAGGCATAACTTAACTTGTTTTTCTTCTTTCCCAGTGCTTATTTCTACATATTGTTCCCAATTTCAAGTTTATGATCATATCAGATGTCAGGAACTGCAAAAACAGGACTGGTATGAAACTTGTGTTTCCCAAATCTGATTTAGTTCCCCACTGATGACCCACAGAATGAGTGGCTTTCCAGCATACAAATCTTTTCAAACTTAATCTAGAAGCGACTTTTCTACCATGTTGCATAGTGATTTAGTTTTAGAAAATTATAATTATAATTCCTTTTTTCAAGATCTTTGCACTGATACAAGTTATCTTTGCAAATTACTGTATCCTTATACAGTACATACCACTTCAGGCTGTTATTACATAATAAACACAATGATGCATTACATATTTTCTTTCTTCAAGCAGCATCACACTCATACTATTTTCTAATAGCATTTGATGCATGGGAAGAAAAGAGAGAAAGAATGCAACATCCATTAAATTTAACCTCCTGATATCATGCAATATAATGCAGTTTCAGGCTATAATAGTGGTGGCTAATGTTTTCAGCACTGTGCCAAAACGGAAATATGCGCGCATGCGCAGGCCGGAAACTGAAAGAGCAGATCTCCAACACACACGCATGGGAATGAAGGAAACTGGAAGGTTAGCTTCCTGGCCTGCATATGCGTCCTGGCCACCTGGTCTTCTGGTCTTCTGGTTTCTAACACACATGCATTATATTTCCTTTATCTCCCCATTTTCCACAAGCATATGGTTGTCATTGTAGTTGGTTGCATGGTCATCTAGATGTATGGACTGGATTTGCATTTTTATCCATCTCTTGTGTCCTTCCCAAGGACCTGAGATATGTGAATGTTGATGTTTGATGGTGTTAAAGGTATCATCATAGGATGCAAAGTGTTCCAAGTAAAACAACCTTTTGAAATTCATTGGTGATTTTGTCAATGCTGACAGTATTATTATTATTATTCCAAATAAAAAATCTCATTTAAAACATTGTATATCTGTATTGTATTGTAGATTCCTTTTAAAACCTTTTAAAACCTAACTACTTCTTTTTTCATTAAGTATAGTGAAGTAATCAAGTGGTTTGGAACTGTAATATTCTCAATTAAGGAGAATTGTGGTTTTGATGTATTTTATATACAATCGTTTTATGAGAAATAGTGAAGTTCTGGTGTATTATCATGATGAGAAATGGTACTATTACTGTCATTAACCAAGCTCTATATATGTAGTAAAATGCCTTTTTTGTTGTTTGATGTTCTTGTTTACAAGATGAATGAAGCTCTCAATATAATTCAGAATTCAACCACTTTTATCAAGTACCTGGTTGTGACTATTAATCAGATTGAATATTAGAAATAAATGGAAGGTGTGTAGCATTTGTGAATATCTGGAAAATCTATTTATAGTAGATTAAAATACAAACAAGTCATTGCAAACCAAGTATGCTTAACAATTGTTACAGTATATTAAAAACAGCAATAGAAGTGATACTTAAAAATACAATAAGCTACACTGTCAAAGTCACAATTTCCATTGTTTTCAGAATTCTGTTTATAAACTAAAAATGTGAGAATCTGAAGGAACATTTCTCCATGCACATCCTGAGCATAGTCATTTTCCCCACTGCCACTAAACCCCCGAGGTTTGAGCGGTAGTTGTCTCCCAGTGGGAGTGACAGATCTCCTGCACAGATCACATTTGCTGTGTTCTTCTAAAGAAGTGGGCAGGCTGCCATACCATTAAAGCAATTATTCGTACTCTCTTCGATATGAAAGCATTAGATTCTGTCCCTTGGAATGGTGTAGCTCGAGGGATCGAAATATAACAGCTCTATCTAGACAGTGGGGAGGAAGAGAGGAAGTGTTGAGGGAGGGGGAAGGAGAAGACTATGAGACAAAAGTCACTGGTCTGCAAAGAGTTATCAAAGTTCAAAGTGTGCAGAACTGTCTCTTGCAAAGTTGATGCAGCAATTCTCCATCCTGCAAGAACCTGTTCAAGATGCTCTGATAAGTCAGAATTCATGGGAGATTACCATGCAGCCCCTGCCAAGCTGCACTACAGCACGTGTAATAGATACGCTCCAGTACTAAATCCTAAAAGGCTCTCGCTACATCTGTCAAGCATGCCCTGGAAAAGCACCTTCAGTTCAGATGTTATCACTGTTCTGCCTGCATCACAAGATTTAGTGTCCACCCTGGAGGTTGCTTTGGCTGCATAGTTTTCAGGGGCAAAACAACAAAGAAGAAAGATGAGAGGGAATTGGAGGTAGGGGGAGAAAGAGATGGAAGAGAGAAGAAGGGAGGTAGGACAGGAGTGAATAGAAAATCATTCTTGCTTGTAGCAAATGGAATAAAATGAAGCACTAGTGGATGGACTAGACTCCCCTGACTCTTGCAGAGAAAATTCCCAGGCTTCAATTTTGCTGGTGTTCTAAGATCTTTAACTAGGACATATCAGAACTATGACAGAAGGAAAATGATCTTTTATATGCCAGATAGCTCTTTCTTCCAAAGATAAAGAAAACCTCCAAAACAAAACAAAAAAATAACTAACAGTAGATTTACAGATGAGGAACATATATGATCAAATATCAAAATGTGATGATTCAGTAGGAAACAGGCTAAAATGGTCTTGGAGGGAAGAGAAAGCAAGATGGAAAATACAGTGGTTTCTAAGAACTGTTTGAGAACAGCAACATTTTCATCATGAAGCAGTCAGGCAATGCTAAACTTCAGTCAAAGGATCAGATAGCAGGAAATAGATGTGGAGATAACAAAATTATGTTTTACCTTTTTTCCTCACTATTTTGTTCATTTCTACATTCATATCACAGCCTTTTACTCTACTTCAATGGCGTACTATAAAAAATAATGTATGTAAATATGACTTTTAAAAAATAAGTTGTAGTGAAAATCTCTGGATGTGGTCCAGTGTCATCTTTGGTAAGACACATCATGGGGATCCCCCAAATCAGTGGTGGTATTTGACCAGTTCTGCCTGGTTCTGGAGAGCAGGTAGGAGCGATGAGCAGTGGAGATGGAACCAGTTTTCTCCACTGCTTTAATGGTTCTGCTGTTGGCCCACCTGCCCGCCCGGGCTGCCATACTCACTGTTCTGTATTCTTATAGTGGTGGATTTGTGAGCAGATAGATAAACTCGACAAGACATCCATAACAAAGTACATTTATTAGTTCATCAGGTATCCTCATAACTCACATTTGTGAAGAAGTTCTTCTTTAATGACCAATCATTTGTATATCTGCCTTGTAGGTAAAAAGATGGTTTACCTTCTATCCTTTTTTCCTCATGTTGTAGCAATAGAAGTAAAAGAGTTACCACGAGTCCGTGAGCTCAGCCAAGAGTGAGGAAAACCTCCCCCAACCCCTCGAGGGTCAATTTAGTGACCAATCAGGATTACACATGTGGTCATGTGGTATGGACTAAATTTCCCAGGATACCTTAACTACATTTACCATGATGCACTCCCTTAAGGGGACAGCTCACAATGGCTACTTAACTATCCAATTCCCATACACTGGCTGGACAGCACACTCACCTTTATTCACTGAATTTGAAGTGCAGCTACTTTGCACGGCACAGAATAGTGCCACACAGCAGCTGCTGAAGCAATCGGGAGATTGCACAGGCTTGCAGGAGGAGACATAGAATGCCACTGCACCTGTGCAAACGCCTCTGTGCCTGCATATTTGAATCCCACCACTGCCCCCAAATGTAATCCTAAACATATCCTAAAATATTGATGACATTCACTTTCAGTCAGAAAAGAAACCTGGAAAACTAGGTACTTCTTAGGTGGAAACTACAACAAATATGAAGGTAAAATAGTACAAAGTACATATGATTAATTATGCAAGAAGATCAAATATTGGCAATATTATTGCTAAATCTCTGGAGGAAGGTCCAGGATTCTACATGCAATTCTGATAACTCCATTCATATATAACTGTTCTTTGCCCTCCCTTTCCCTTCTTTTCCTTATGTCTCCTTCTGTGCTTTGTTCAGTCTAGCCATCAGCAAAGCCAGCATTTACTTTCTTACTCTTTTTTCCTTTCTTTCTTCTTTCTCTCTTTCTTTCTTTCTCTTTCTCTTTCTTTCTTTTCCTTTCCTTTCCTTTTTTCTCACTTTCCTTTACACACAGCATCTTGATTTCGCCAATGCCTCTGAACTTCTATGTCAAGGGTGTCAAACTCAAGGCCCATGGGCCAGATCCAGCCCACAGGGCTGACCTAGGAACAGCAAAGGATCAGCCCATGGTGCCTCTCCATGTGACCCTCCCCAGCTCCATTTTCAGCTGCAGAGACTGCAATGGCTTTCTGCAACCCTCTGCCAGTAAAAACAGAGTTCCCTGGACTCTGTTTTCACTGGCAGAGGACTGCCAGAGGCTGTTGCAGCTGAAAACAGAGGCTGTGCTGGCCATGTGTGGCCTCCCCAAGCTCCATTTTCACTGGCAGAAGGCTTCAGGAAGCTTTAGTGGCTGAAAATGGAATCATGGAATGGAATTGGGTGACTAGCTACGCCCACCCTGGCCACGACCACACCTGCCTCCCCCCCGCCCCCGAGTTCAAACACAATCCTGATGCAGTCCTCAATGAAATCAAATTTGACACCCCTGCCCTATATGATTGAAATAAATATAAAGAATTAAGATGGCAATGTCTGCAATTTTATCCTACAGTGTGCCCTGAGTTTTGTTTTTGCTAGTGTGCAGAAAAATGATTAGACAACTAATGGATGGTCATTTTGATTGAAGGAGCAATGCTGGATAAGGAGCAAGCTAGAGAAGAAATTAAGTAGTGTGTTCACATGCTGGTTCAAGAAAGCACCAAAGGAGATCTCGTCTTTCAGCATAATGCAGTGCTGTCATAAGTATGCAAGTTATTTTTGCTCTATAAAGTAAGTAAGTCTTGGGCCATGGTCACTCTTATGTTTCTAAAAATGAGCCCATGGGTGGGGGGGCAGGGAGGCAGAGATGTGGAGGTAAGGGCAAATGGCAACGTCCCTGTGAATGGCTTTTACAGACTTAGCTCTGAGCCTCCAAGAAGCAAAACATACCTGTATATGTTTTAAATTTAAAAATATACATCTAAAGTAAGTCTCAATCAAGTACTTTCAAAATCTATGCAAAAGAAAACCTATCCCCACAAGGCCCTCTGGCCCCTGCATTCATAAGTTATTTCTGCATGTTTGCTCGGCTTGATGCTGACATAAATCTTCAACTAGTTCAAAAAAGAAAGGACTTTGATTCTGACCTTCTGCTGTCAAAAACGGCTACTGTCAAGAATAATCTAAAACAGCTTCATAAGGGCTGTTTTAACTGATTAATCTCTGAAGGTCACACAATCTGTTTAGACTATCACACATCGAAGCCACTTGCCGAATATCTGAAGTTGTCAAGTCCTTGTTGGCTTTGCACTCGGAAGCTCTGGAGAGCAGCTATAAATAATTAGCACAGTTAAAAGTTCAGTTACTTTAGGTAGCTGTTTTCTACATCTTCCAAGGATGAGTTGTGAAAGCACTGATATATAGCCATCATATCTCTTAAATAATCTAAAAACAGGGGCCACAGTAACTATGGCATAAAATGGAAAAAAATGAACAAAAAAGTGCTTTCTCCATGTGTCTCTGGACCACACAATATGGAAGAAAGTTGGGACAATTTTGTTTGGTTTACAACAACTAAGTTGCATTTCATGATCCTACAGTGCAAATCAGAATGCAATTAAGTTTATATCAACACCATTCATCAAACCTGTTCATATTTATTTATCCTTGCAACTCATTCTTGTTTCCATTACTACCATATATTAATTCATACATTCATAGGTCCTTATTACATTTAAAATCTAGTTAACTTCTTAGTTACTTCTGGTTCAGTGTTATTGAATATTGGGGTAGACAGCTTCTGTTGCGGTTTTTAGACTCTAAGAAAGGTTACCACTCATCATGGGCTGAACACATCCCTCCCTTCCTGATTTTAAAATCACTAAATATCACTAAAAATCACAAATTGCTTTTGGATTTCAACAGTATGAAAGTCAATTGACCAAAGATATTTATATGTCCATAAATAAAGATTAAAGTCACATGTTGCCAAATCTTCCTTCACAGAACATAGCCATTATTTTATTATTAGGATGACATTTCTCCCCACACCCATGGTGGCTTAGGAGGTTGTCCCATCTTCATTCACACATTATACATAAGGAAAATGAGCCTGGTCTAAGATCACCCTGTGACTGAATGGAATCATGAGTCTACTTCTTTCTTGTTTCAGTGCACCAACCATGGAACTGCACTGATTTTTTTAAAGACATTAGATAATCAAGTATTTACTATGATTGTTTTTTCAATTTGGAACATATCTTCTAAAATATTAGAGCTACAGCAAAAGTTACCCCTGAGGAATAGAAATTTTGCAAATTTTATAAAACATATCATAGCATAACATAAAATTATCACAAAGCATTTTATGACATAATATAAATCATCATAAAACATTTCGTGTGAGCATCTCCTGATGTTTGACTGTGCTCAAAGTTCAACATGAGTTTCTTTCAAGGCTCAGAGGTCTCTGAATATCTCCCTGAATTTTGAAGAATTTTTCTAATTCATCACAAGTTTGCCATTGTTGAAAGCATTGATGAATATGTTAAAGAAAATGTCTCTGAAATGATGACCCAAGGGGTCATGGATTGTCTAGTCTGAACTAAAGGTTTCTAGCTATAATTGTTGTGGGAAAAGGCATGTTTAGAGGTAAGAATGTTATGTTTAACACTACACAATCATGGTAGCTGTATTCAATACAAAAGGCACAGTATACTGAACAACATTGTGAAAAAAGAGAGACTGTTTAGGTGTACATGGATGACATCTTAATTTCCAGACTCACTGTAGTTGAACAACAGCAAAGATGATCTAAAAGTATGGCAACCATAAAGGTCTCAAACCTAAACACAAGCAAATGCTTCTTACAGCTGAAAAAGCTTTCATTTCTAAGGCACCACATAAAAGAACATTGTCCGAGCCCACATTGAAAAAAGGTGGAAGCTATTATAAAGCTAAGCCTCCTAAAATTCTTTTTATCTTGAAAATTTTGTATTATTATTATTATTATTGTACTAAGTGGCATCAATCTTGCATTCTTTAAATACGTTGATCAAAAGAGATCCCACTTGACAAAAAATGACTCTATCATAGAATAGGCCAGGCCCAATCTCTTTATTTAGCAAAGAAATATAAACTAGAACTTTTCAGACAGATAGCTATATAGTTTCTCCACATACAAACTCAGTGATGAAGAGACTGACACCTCTCTGGGCAATACATTCTACAATGTCCATTAGGTCAGAGGGATCTCAACAGACTTGAACATTCTATCTAACAAAATGAAATTCAGTGGTGAGAAAAGGAAAGTTTTACACCTAGGCAAAAAAACCCAATTGTACACGTACAGACTAGGTGAAACCTGGCTCAATGTCAGTAACCATGAGAGGGATTTTGGAATCCAAATGGACAATCACTTAAATATGAGTCAACAGTGTGCGGCAGAAGCCAAAAAAGCCAAAGCAATCCTACAGAGGGATAGAATCAAGATCATTTGAAATATTAGTACTATTTTACAAAGACTTGGAATACTGCATCCAGTTTTGGTCACCACAATATAAAAAAGATGCTGAGACTCTGGAAAGACAGCAGAAAGAGCAACAAGAATGATTAGGGGACAGTAGTAAAGACAGAACATAAAATGAAAGCAGTGGAAGCAAAGGTTGAACAAACAGATAAGAAAGTAGAATCAATAGAACAGAAATTAATGGGAGAGAACAGGAAATTAGAAGAGGCAATTGCATATTTGGAGATGGAAAAGGCTGATTTCTTCCTCAGATTTCAGAAAGTAACAGAAGAAAATGGGGAAGACTTGCTCAAATTAATGGCAGATCTCACAGCAGAACCATTACAAAAAGAGAGCCAAGAGGTTCAAAAGGAAATCAACGAGGTATATAGAATATATACCAACTATACAAGAAGTTTTAGACTTCCAGGAGAAGTTCATATACGATTCTCAAAGAAACAACTGAGAGATGAGATATACAAAGTGACAAGAGATGAACTGCTGATATTCAAGGGAACAGAAATTGTAACATTGAAACACATTCCAAGAAGAACAAGAAAACATAGAAAGAAATACAGATTCCTGGCCGCCCAACTGAATAAGAATAACATCCTGTTCAAATGGCTCATCCCAGAGGGAATGTTAATATCATGGCAGGATAAAAAATTTAAGATAGACAGTATAGAAAAAAGCAAGGGAATTCTTTGAACTGTATGTGGTATCAGGAGAAGACCAGAACAGCAAAGAGGAAGTGGAAAGTAGGAGCCAAGAAGAAGATTGGGTGGAGGAAAGAGAAACAGAACAAGAGGAAAGAGAGCAGGAAGAAGTGGAAAGAGAAGGCATAAGAACGAGACACCAAACGAGAGCAAATAAGCTTCAACAAGAAACAACTACAGAGTAAGATGGCAGAAGAAATCAAATTGATTTCCATTAACATCAATGGTTTAAATTCACAAATTAAGAGGAAAAAAAAGATAACTAAACTACAGAAACTGAACTTAGATATTATATGCCTTCAAGGAACACATATCCAGAAACATCAAAGTAAATTGTTAGAACCACCAAAGGTAGGAGATTTATATGTATCTCTAGCCCAACAAAAAACGAGGTGGACAGCAATATACATTAGGAAACATTTACAAGCAAAACAGGTATATGCAGACGAGGAGGGTAGGATTTTGATGTTAGAAGTTTATATAAATTATAAGAAAATGTTATTGACAGTGATATATGCACCAAAGGAAAAACAAGAAGAAATTTATACCAAACTATAAAGAAAATTAGTAGAACAGGAATATGAAAACATATGCCTGCTAGGTGATTTCAATGCAATAGCAAATTTAGGAAAATATTACAATAATGGAAATCCAGGGAAAAAAAGGAAAAGGAAAACATCACCAAAAGTATTCTATCAAATGGCGGAAGAATTGGGATTAAAAGATATATGGAGAGAAAGAAATCTAGACAAAAACAGTATATTTACTATTCAGCACCACACACATCATGGTCAAGATTGGATATATTATGGACAAATGGGGAAATGGAACGTAATATAAAAGAAATAGAAATTGAATCTAACACATGGGCGGACCATAATCCCATTAAAATAATTTGGAAAGGATTGAAAAAAAAACAGAAGATGGATGCTAAACAAGGAGATCCTAAAAGAAAAAGAATTGTTAAGATGATGGAAAAAGAATTGGAGTTCTTTCTGAAAGAAAATAAAAAACAAGAAACATCAATTCCAAACCTATGGGACATGACTAAAGCATGTATCAGGGGCATAGCAATTTCATATAATACACATAGATATAAGGAAAAAATGGAGAACAATCTAAACTACTAGATACTCTTAAGGAGTTAGAAAAAACACTAGAAAAAACACCACATAATAAGACAGCAAATATGAGAGAATAGTGATTAGACATAAATTGAATATGTTAGACAAGATGAATAGGTACAGGACATGAAAAAGATAAAACAGAATTATTTTGAACATGCGAATAAGCCGGGAAGCCTATAGACTTAAGAAAGAAAAAGAAAAAAGACCAATTCAACAATTTGAAAGACACTGATGGTACCCTACATCAAACTGAAAAGAAAAAATACATTGTTAAAAGTTTTTTTGAGGAATTATATAGTAGGGAGGACATATCAGAGAGAAATATCCAACATAGAAGGAAAAGGGTTACCTGTGATCCCGGAAGAGGATAAAGAAGAGATAAACAGGGAAATAATATTAAGAGAACTGCAAGAGGCAATCCTGAAACAGAAAAACAATAAGACACCAGGACTGGATGGTCTCCCAGGGGAACTGTATAAAATGCTCCAAGAAAAATTAGGAATGCAATTATTAGAACTCTATAATGAGGTACTGGTGACAGCAAAATTACCTAAGTCATGGGGGGGGAGACATACATAACATTGATCCCAAAAGAAGATTCGGACCATCAATTAATTCAAAATTAGAGGCCCATATCCCTTTTAAATGTTGATTATAAAATATTTATGTCCATAACGGCAAAAAGATTTAAAAAATACTTAATCAGATCATTCATAGCGACCAAAACGGATTCTTACTAAATAGACAAATTAAAAATAATACCAGAATGGTATTGAATATAATAGAATATTATGAAGCAAACCCAGGAAAACAATTGGCAATGGTCTTCCTCGATGTGCAAAAGGCATTTGACAATGTTAATTGGCAGTTCATAATACAACAATTAAAAAGCATGCAATTTGACAATAAATTTATTAAATTGATTTTGACAATTTATACGACACAGATAGCCAGTGAAATAATGAATGGTGACAGAATGGAAACATTCAAGATCAACAAGGGAGTAAGGCAGGGATGCCCACTGTCACCCCTTCTCTTTATTCATACCTTAGAATACTTACTGGAAAACATTAGGAAAAATATAGAAATCAAAGGGGCTTTAATTAAAAAGGAGCATTATAAGGTACAGGCATTTGCCGATGATATAGTATTTTTTTTTGGAAGATCCAGAGGATACGGCAGTTAATAATTAATTAATAATTAGTTAATAATTAATAAAGGAAATAGAGGAATTTGGCAAAGTCGCAGGCCTTAAGATTAATACAAAACAAAATTATTGACTAAAAATTTAAAAGATAAGCAAAAAAAAAGAATTAGAAGGAAAATTGGGAATGCAAAGTGTGAAAAAGATAAAATATTTAGGCATTTGGTTAACAGCAAGATGCTCTTCAATCAAAAAAGATAACTATGACAAATTACTAATACAAATCAAAAAAGAATTGGAAATGTGGGGGAAATTACAGCTATCACTACTGGGGAAAATTGTGGCAATTAAAATGTCTACCCTACCAAAAATGCTATATCTTTTTCAAACTGTACCAGTAAGATTGGATAAAACCTCTTTTAGAGAATTAGACTGAATAATAAGTAAATTTGTTTGGGATGGGAAAAAAGCTAGGATAAAAATGAAATTGTTACAGGACAAAAGAGAAAGGGGTGGCTTTAGACTCCCTGACTGGGAAATGTATTATCAGGCTATGGCTATGGTATCAATTAAAGATTGGATCAACCTGGAAAATAGAAGAGTATTGTCGATAGAGGGTCATGACTTGCAGAGAGAGTGGCATAGTTTCCTATGGGATGGGAAATGTAAACAGCATTCATATTTTCAGAGACACATGATTAGAGATTCATTAATTCGGACATGGAACAAGATTAAAAAGAATCATTATACTAAAATACCGAACTGGTTGTCAACTATGGAAGCACAAATCTACCCAAATGCAATGGATCTGGGAAAAAAGAGGAATTACAAAGACCTATTAGACACACAAGGAAGATTAAAAACGAGACAAGAATTACAGCAACAAAATATAAAGATAGATTGGTGGCCATACATGCAAATTCAGGCGATATATCAGAAGGATAAAGAACAATTTGGTTTCTGCTTGGAAAAGCATCAATTAGATAAAATTCTACAAGAAATGGAAAAGAAAATGATTCCAAGAATATATAACTTTCTATTAGATTTTAAAATGGAAGATGAGGTGGTCAAAGAGACGATGGTGGTATGGGCGAAAAATGTTGGCCATAATATAGACCTGGAAAATTGGGAGAGAATGTGGGGATCAAACTACAAACTAATTACATCCACAGCATGCAAGGAAAATCAATACAAAATGTTCCACAGATGGCACCTTCCCCCCACTAGATTGGCAAAAATGTTTAACTCGGACCCAAATTGTTGGAAATGTGGAAAAGAAAAAGGCACTTATTTTCATACCTGGTGGACATGCCAGGAAGTAAAAAAAAATATTGGAATACAATTAGACAATGGATAGAAGAAATCACAAGTCAGAAAATTGAATTTAATCCAGAAACTTTTTTATTAGGTATAATAACACAAAAATGCAATAAAACAGGTAGATATATTATGTTACATATATTAACAGCTGCAAGGATTTCGTATGCACAACTCTAGAAGGAAAAAAGGGTTCCACCGGAAGGCATGGTTATAAAAAATATAATAGATTGTACAGAGATGGACAGGCTAATAATGAAAATAAAAGACAGAGAAGATTCAATTCATTATAGGGACTGGAATGCCTGGTATGAGTGGTTTAGAAATAAAAAGAAAAGAAAATGGCAATTAGGAAAAGAACGAGGGAATATGTAAATATGTAAATATACCATGGAGAAGATTGAGATGTAAGGATAAAAGATATTGATTTATAGTAAGTGTAAGATGTAATGATAAAGAAATAAGTAAATACATATACTGAAAAATGTGAGGAGATGCAAAAGATGTCTTGATGTTGATAACAATGTATAAAGTTTTATTTTATGTTTTTAAAATTTGGAAACTTAATAAAATTTATTTTTTTAAAAAAAAGAATGATTAGGGGATTAGAGGCTAAGACATGAAGAACGATTGCAGAAATTGGGCATGTATAGTATAATGAAAAGAAGGACTAGGAAGACATGATTGTAGTGTTCCAATATTTGAAGGAATGTCACAAAGATGGGGTCAAATTGTTTTCTAAAGCACTGAGAGCAAGACAAGAAACAATGGATGGAAACTAATCAGGAGAGAAGCAATCCAGAACTAAGGAGACATTTCCTAACAGTGAGAACAATCAACCAGTGGAATGGCTTGCCTTCAGAACCTTGGGTGCTCCATTACTGGAGGAATTTAAGGAGAGA
Organism: Pseudonaja textilis; assembly: GCF_049901715.1. Lineage (NCBI taxonomy): Eukaryota > Metazoa > Chordata > Lepidosauria > Squamata > Elapidae > Pseudonaja > Pseudonaja textilis. The sequence continues at coordinate 30,589,800 of NC_141990.1, read as the reverse complement.
CTGGACAGACATTTGTTTGAAAAAATGTAGGGTCTCCTGCTCAAGCAGAGGATTGGACTAGATGACCTCCAAGTTCACTTCCAACTCTGTTATTCTATGAGTTCTAGGATGTCCCCTGTCTTAAATTTAGTCACCCAATTCACTTGATGGGACCTTGGAGGTATGCTTTCTCAGTGGCCAACTCAGCCCTTTGAAATAGCTGCCTTTTGGCCTTCCAGATCTGACTCTTCATCCAAATATTGGTCTAAAATGGGCATTGGGCAGGGAGACTATTGATTTGCCATTGCTTGTTGTGTACCATCCAATGTTAACAGGTATGGTTTGTCTTGAGTATAGTTTCAGAAACATGAAAGATAACACTCACAGATCCAAAAGTTGCTCTGTCTCAATTGAGAGTATGCACAACAAAACAGACAAATAAACAATTCTTTGCATATTTTTATGAAATTAAATCCATAAAGCCATTGAATGAAACATTGGATTGGATTTAAAGGCAAGTCAGTCCACAGAGAGGAACATCATGCAAGCCAAATTAGAAATCTATTCAAAGGGATGCTTAAACACAGCATTTAAATAAAACAATCAAGCTACTACAGGTGAAACTCAAAAAATTAGAATATCGTGCAAAAGTTCATTTATTTCAGTAATGCAACTTAAAAGGTGAACCTAATATATGAGATAGACTCGTTACGTGCAAAGCAAGATAGTTTAAGCTGTGATGTGTCATAATTGAGATGATTATGGCTTACAGCTCATGAAAACCCAAATCCACAATCTCAGAAAATTAGAATATTATGAAAAGGTTCAATATTCTAGGCTCAAAGTGTCCCACTCTAATCAGTTAATTAAGCCATAACACCTGCAAAGGGTTCCTCATTCGGGTTCAGTAGGAATCACAATCATGGGAAAAACTGCTGACCTGACAATTGTGCAGAAAACCATCATTGACACCCTCCATAAGGAGAGAAAGCCTCAAAAGGTAATTGCAAAAGAAGTTGGATGTTCCCAAAGTGCTGTATCAAAGCACATTAACAGAAAGTTATGTGGAAGGAAAAAGTGTGGAAGAAAAAGGTGCACAAGCAGCAGGGATGACCGCAGCCTCGAAAGGATTGTCAGGAAAAGGCCATTCAAAAGTGTTAGGGACTTTCACAAGGAGTGGACTGAGGCTGGAGTCAGTGTATCAAGAGCCACCACACACAGACAGATCCTGGACATGGGCTTCAAATGTCATATTCCTCTTATCAAGCCTCTCCTGAACAACAAACAATGTCAGAAGCGTCAGAAAAACAGAACTGGTCTGTTGCTCAGTGGTCCAAAGTCCTCTTCTCTGATGAGAGCAACTTTTGCATCTCATTTGGAAACCAAGGACTATTTCTAGTTGTATGTAATGTCTATCTCATATATTAGTTTCACCTTTTAAGTTGCATTACTGAAATAAATGAACTTTTGCATGATATTCCAATTTTTTGAGTTTCACCTGTATAAGCACAAAGAGCACACCCTACCAGTTTTGCATTCATTTTGATGAAAAGAGATTTGGCTTTCCAAATCCTTTTAAAGTTTTTTGCATTTTTGCATTTTGAAGATCCCCCTGCTCCCATAATTCAGTTAAATTTTGAAGGAACTCTCATAGAAATGCTGTCCTATTTGATTCTTCTAATAGTGATGATTCTATTAGTTATGTCCTTGAGAAACTTGGGGACATTTTTTGTCCTTTCCCTGATAAATTTGGAAACATTGTTCTCCTGATTATCTCACCACAAATGGGATGGAGATTTTCAAAAGGACATTTCTGCCCAAGACTACTGATAGCACAAGTAAGACTCCAGACCATTGCTAGAATCTGGCACTGCTTTGGTGTGACCTGGAGATGATTGGAAAGCCAGAAGATTAGCCAATATAATTTTCAGAGGTAGACCCATACCAGGGTTTGGTAAAAGTATATTACCTCAACTTTTGGTATTCAAC